>NW_027555847.1:480019472-480556972 GCF_003287225.1 Phascolarctos cinereus
AGACAGACTCTCACCCCTACAGAAATCTGGCAGAAATAAGGTTTAAAGCAACATTTCATAATTTAAACTATGCTAAACTTTATTTGGATTCACATCCTAAATATTATAGGTCATATAATGAAAGAAGGTTGGAAGGAAAGAAGGGAGGGAGGAGGGAAGGAGCATTTGGAAGTGATGGCATGTCTTCCTAGTTTCAAAGCCTTCTCTTCTGTACCACTCTTCCTCTACAATAATTCTTTTTTGGCAAAATCTTAGCAGGAAGTTTCTCAAATAAATTTATGATATCAAAGATATATAAGGAAATGATTCATACACACACATGTGTGTATGTGTGTGTATGTATATATATGTATATATATATACACATATATGTATATATATATATATATATATATACACACACATACACATACATACATACATACACACAAAATCATTCCAGAGTAGATGTGGTCGAAGAATATAAACAGGCAATTTTCAGAGCCATTGATAGTCATGTGAAAAAAATGCCACAAATAATAATAGCAGGCATTTATATACGGCCTTAAGATTTGTAAAACACTCTGCACATATTAATTAATTTGATCCTGATAACATCCTGTGAGGTAAATGCTTTTATTATCCTAATTTTATAGAAAAAGAAACAGGCTGAGAGAAATTAACGACTTGCTTAGGATCCCACAACTGATAAGTGTCTGAGGCAAAATTTGAACTCAGATTTTACTGACTCTAAGTCCAGCGCTCTACCCACTGTATCACCTACCAATAGTGAGAGAAATGCAAGTTTAAATGATTCAGAAATTCCTCTTCACATTTATAATATTGGATCTCTCTTAGTGCTCCTCCTTTCTGTCTCACCCTCTTCACTCTCTTTGCTAGGGAATCATCCACACCATGCCTCTAGCCGTGGGTATCTCCCAAGGTTTTGTCCTGGCCCTTTTTCTCTTCTTCCTTTCTCTTTCATGGAAAGCTTATTAGCTCATGTGAATTTAATTGTCATGTCTATGCAAATAACATGTATATTTGAATCTATCTATCTATCTATCTATCTATCTATCTATCTATCTATCTATCTATCTATCTATCCATCTGTCTGTCTGTCTGTCTTTAGGCCAGTCTCTCCAAATGCTTTTTGGACACTTCAAATTGGATGTCTAGGAGACATCTGAAAATTAACATATCCAAAACAATCTCATTATCTTTTCCACAAAACTCTCACCTCTTTTTTTTTTTTTTTGGCTAGGCAATGGGGTTAAGTGACTTGCCCAGGGTCACATAGCTAGTAAATGTTATGTGTCTGAGGTCAGATTTGAACTCAGGTCATCCTGACTCCAGGGCCAGTGCTCTATCCACTGCACCTCCTAGATGCCCCTCCCCCCATCTCTTCTAAAAAGGCTCCACCTTCCTATCAGTGTTCCTGGTTCTTTACCTCAACATTACTCTGGATTATTCACTCTTCTTCACCACACATACACAATCAGTTTCCAATCTTGCCTATTCTACCTTCATAATATCTTTCACATCTGATCTTTTCTCTCCATTCACACAGCTACACCTTAATTCAGGCCCTCATTACCTCTTTTTTTTTTTAGAATTATACAAAATGTATAAATTATCTTACAAAATATGTAGAAAATAAACCTCAAGTATCTTGCAAAAGTTTAAACCACATTAGTACTAAAATCATAATTTCTGTGCTCGGGTTAGCTTTAGGATGGCTGTGTGTTGGTTTTGGTTTCTTAAGCCATCTTTCCTATTCCAAACATGTGCACAACAAATGTCCAAACAATCAGGTAGGAATGATTTATTTCAAAGTACTGAAGGAAACTTATGACTACTATACCAATCAGATCGATGCAACCATGCCACTGCTCTGTCCACATGCATACAGAGAGCTGGCTCATATTAGGAGCCAACTTGTGACCTAAGAGGCCTACGTTATTTCAACAGTCTCCAAATAGGACTTTCTGCCTCATCTCTCACCACTCCAGTCCATCCTACACACAAATGACAAAATTATTTTTCTTAAGTTCACATATGACCATGTGTTTCCCTTCCTCAATTAACTTCACCTCTAGGATAAAATATAAACTTTTCTGTTTTAATTAAAATATATATTTATTTTATTTTTAATTTATGGAATAAAACATCATTTCCATAATATAGTATAAAAAATGATTATACAAGAAACTGCAAATGTATTATGTACAACCTGCTATTCCCTTTAAATATATAATGAAGTCATCATATAATATTTTCCCCCTTTTTCCCTCCCCCATCTTAGATATGGCTATCATTAGATACAAATATGTGTGTGTATGTAAAATCATATTACTGTTACTGTATACAAGGTTCTCTTGATCCTGCTTATTTCACTCTTCATTGCAAATCTATCCATATTTTTCTAAGATGATCGAGCTCATCATTTCTTATAGCATAGTAGTATATTCCATCACAATCATATTCCACAATTTGTTCAGCCATTTCCCAAATGATGGGCATCATTGCAATTTCTAGTTCTTTGCCACCACAAAGAGAGCTGCCACAAACATTTTAGAACATGTAGGTTATTTTCCTTTTTCCTTCATCATCTTTGGATGTTTAGCTTTCAAAGCCCTACACAACTTGGTACCACTCTATCTTTCCAGACTCAATGTACACTATTCCCCCTTTTGCATGCTATGATCTAGCCAAACTGACTATCTCTCTATTTTCCACATCAGACACTCCACCCCTTGTTTCCATGTCTTTGCACTGGCCATCCTCCATGCCAAAAATGCACTTCCTCCTTATCTCCACTTTGTAGAGTTCTGCTCATCCTTTAAGATGCATTTCAAGCACCACATCCTTCATGAAGCCTTTACTGATCCCCCAACTATTAATGCCCTCTTTCCTATATTACCTTGAATTTACTTAGCCTATTTTATATTAAATATGCTTTATATTTATGCTATATATATGTGTATATATATATATATATATATTCTTATATGCATCTGTCTCCTTATTAGAATGCCAGATCTTTGTGAGTAGAAATTGTTTCTTTCTTTGTACTTGTATCCTCAGCATCTGGCACATGATTGATTTTAAATAAATACTTGATTGATTAGTTAACTGCAGGAAGACAGGTACACTAATGGACTGTTTCTGGAGCAAAAGATAAGTCAAATCATTCTAGCCAGTAATTTGGAAATGGACTTTTAAAGTCACTGAAGCATGAATACCCTTTGTCCCAGTGATACCATTACCAGGCCTATGCCCTTCACTCCTCCAAAAAAACAACAACAACAAAGAAATAAGAAAATTACTCATTATGTACAAATATTTATAGCAGCACTTGTCAATTACATCAAGGATTTAGAAAGTAATGGTGTACATATGTGTGGAGGAGTGGTCAAACACATTATGATAGATGCCTATAATGTGATATTACTGTACCATAGAAATAGTGGCACTTAATAATTGTTTATCTACTGACTGACTGAGAGATACATTCAGAAAAGTCTGGGAAGACTTGTATAAATTGATATAAAGTGAGCAGAACCCAGAATATAATTTATACAAGTATAACACTGTCAAAGAAAAAAACCCAACTTTGACAGACTTAAGAACTCTAATTAATGCAATGATCAACCATGTCTCCAAAGGACCAGTGATGAAGCATATTATTCACTACTTGACAGAGAGGTGGGGAATTTGAGGGATATATTGAGATATACATTTTGACATAGTAAATGTATAGATTTGTTTTGCTTTACTACAAGGGATGTTTTTAAAATCTGGGGGAATTTAGGAAAGATGGAGTTTAGGAATATGGAATCCAGAAAAAAGAAAAGATGAAAAAGGAAAGGCCATCACTGTAGCATTTGAAAAATGTATGGAAAAGAACAGAAGGAGGTTCAGAATGAGATATAAGAAGAATAGCTTTGAAATGAACATGTTGCATGTAAAAGATTTATATAGCTTTTAAAAATGCAAGCTGTATCTAATAGAGATTTGTGGTTTGTGTGCAGCCTTCTTTTTTTATTCTTCTCTGTGTGTAGAAGTATTCATTTTTCATGTCAAGTACAGAATAATCAGAAAATATATAGCTCCCTCTCTATTTTTGCACTAACATTCATATATCTCAGACAGATAGGTGCTATGGATAGTTAAGTTCACCTTAGAACTGAATAATAGAATATAAAGCAATATAATATTTAATAATGATGATGATAACTACTATTTATATAGTACTTGAAGATTTGCAAAGCACTTTATATTGTTCCTCATAACAATCTCACACTAGGTACCGGTACTATCCCAACTTGACAGATTAGGAACCAAAGGTAGAGAGAGATTAAATGACTTGCCCAGGCTAATACAGATAGTAAATGTCTGAGGTAGGCTTTGAATTCAGGTCTTCTTGACTCCAAATTTAGCACCATATCCCCTATGCTGCATAGCCACAAATTAGGGATACTGCACAGTGATTTCAGTAATCTCTAGCTGCTTACTGACACAGAAGCAAGTAACATTAAAGCCAACATTCTTTTCATGACACTCTGTGGCTGTAAGTCATGGGACACTTCAATAGCAGTAAAATTACTAATTACTCAAATGGCAATGGAAGTATAAATGATGAGCATAAATTGGTTGCAACACAGTACCAAAGATCACTAGAGTATGAGATGTAACACAAATGACAACATTGTGATTGTATATAATCATTCCTTCATTCAACAAGCATTTATTCAGAGAAAAAGTGGTAGACTTGTCACCTAACAACAATGAGGCAACAGATGTATAAGAGTAATAGATAACGAGCAGTCATGAATTTGCATTGGTGGAAAGAGCACCCATACCATGAAATCATTGATCCCTAAATGTATCAAATTATACAGATGTTTAATCTAAATTATGTTAATTATCTGGATGTCTGTTATTTCATAAGCATAACCATAAACGATCTGTATGCCAAGAAAATAGATAGGCAATTCCATTAATATCATCAAATAACAGGGAAATTCGGTGGGTAATATCAGCCATAGGAGCCCTTTTTCTTTCTGAAGAACAAGCAGTCACTCTACTTTTCATCTAGAGGCTTTGACCATGGTACATAGGCAGGAAGAGCTAGAAGGTCACCTTTGACAATGTAGCCTTGCCCACATCAGTTTTCTTATTTCTGCTGGTTTCTTTTTTCCCCTAAAGTTAACTGTAAAAGTGGTTCATATTCATAAACTTAATTGGAATAATGAGCAAATTTGTGGATATAAGTACTTGGATAATTTGTCACTCATACCTAATGCTTTTACTATACTGTCTAGCAATAAAATCCTCACATTCATGACCAAGTTTCAGGCATTCTTTCCTTCAGTGTCCCCTGCCTATCACTGAAATGTATATTGCACTTCAAGTTTAGTGAATCACTTTACCTCTACTATCTCATTTAACTCTAAGAACTACCACAGGACATAGGTACTCTTACTACTATTTTAAGATTAAGAAGCTCAGCCTTTCAACTGAGGTTAACTAATTTGTTCATAGTCACATATCTAGTCAATGTTGGAGGATGGATTTGGACCCAAATATTCCCATTTCCAAGTCCTGAATTCTATTCGCTGCGTCACACTGCCTCGTAGCACCAGTTTGTACAATCGATGATTTTGTTTTGTTGTAGTCTTCGCAACAAACATTTCTTGTGGCATAGAAAGAAGGGCAGACCAGCTTATAAATGAGATCAATGATATTGAATGAGCTATGGTTGCTTTCCTCCCTCTCTCTCCTTTCTATTGGGAATTCCTGTAAAATATTTGCCTTTAAAGAAGAATCTTCTCTGCTAGTTAGTTGTCCCTTAGCAATAGAAAGAGCTTCATCCCTGCCTGGAGTATGGATAATTCTTAAATGTAAGAGCAATTTAAAAATATCAAGAGAATTTGATACTTAGAAACACTTCCAATTAAATATAAGACAACAAGGGTAAAAGCCACTTAACCCTGTTTGCCTCAGTTCCTCAGCTGTAAAATAAACTGGAGAAAGAAATGTAAAACCACTCCAGTATCTTTGCCAAGAAAACCCCAGATGGAGTTTCACAAAGAGTTGGACATGACTGAAATGACTGAACAAGAACAAGGGTGAAACAATTCCTCTTAGACTACATCTACATAATACCAAAATGTAGAGATTAAAAGGAAGGAAAGTCAGTCACCCAAATATTTTAGCTCTAAGACACCCAATGCCAAAGTATTCTGAAACATTTGGATGATTTATGGTACGTGTATGTAACATCTGTATATTTGGAGACACATTAAAGTTTGGTTGTATAAGACCAAACACTTGGGTGATTGAATTATTTGTTTTCTATGCAAATGTGTTGTGGTTTAGATTCCCAATTTTAGAGTGTAAGTCCCTGCACAAGGACCATGTTTCATATACAGTGTGCTTGGTGCAGTGCCTAGCACATTGTTATGAATCCTACCCTGCCCACATCCTTCTGATTACTAGCTAGAGTATACTCTCTTTCTCCCCACATAACTATGCAATTTATAAAGCCCAGAATAATATATTTTGATGAGATAGTGCCTGAAACACTAATGTATAAAAAAGCATTGATTTGCTCTTTGTTTTATATATCTATATCTATATATCCATATATCTATATCTATCTATCTATCTATCTATCTATCTATCTATCTATCTATCTATCTATATCTATACATCTAACAATAGGAATGCTTCCTCTCCCTGACAGTCTAAAGTAATTATGATTATAAATATTTATAAAGTACTATATGGCTTTCACAACATTTTCTTCACAACAACCCCATGAGACAGGCTAGATATTTCCATTTTACAGACAAGGAAAGAAAGACTAAAAGAAATTAAGTGACTTGACCACAGTCACACAGATCAGATGTCATGGGGCTACATCTCAAAATCCAGTCTTCTGTTTCCATATTCAGTGCTTTTTTTAAATTACCCTATCTCCTTTTTCTGAAGAGCAATCATATATGAAGGAGTCCTGTATTTAGGATAGTTAAGTCATGTTAGCTGAAGCTAGAAACCATTTCCCTGGCAGATCAAGAAAGTTAGTTCTGTAGCCTAAAATATTAGTTCTGGAGTAATTAAAATACGCCTAATACCCAACATAAGGAATTAAAAATGCTGTTTGAGGTAACTTATTTTACATATCTATAGGTACATATAGATACAGATTACAATATAAATATAGTAGATATAGATGCATAAATTTTTTTTTTCACAAAACCTGTGATTTTATCAGGGTAGAGAGTTCTTGGTGAGGAACTACCTCTATGTATATAGTTTAGTACTTTCTCTGCACCTTGTGTTCTTAGAAAGTTGCCTAAGGCACTGAGAGATTGAGTGACTTCTTAAGGGTCACATAGACATTTTGATTTAGAAATGGGTCTTAAACTCAAGACTTCCTCAGAACAAGGTCAGTTCTCTAGCAGAGTGGATAGAGTCATAGGTTTATAATCAACAATACCTGAGCCCAAATTTGACCTTAGACATTTATTGGTGTGTGACTTTGGGCAAGTCACTTAATCTCTGTTTGCCTCAGTTTCTTCAGGTATAAAATGGGATAATAGCACCTACCTCACAAGGTTGTTGTGAAGATCAGATAGATAATTTTTTGTAAAAAAGCACTTAACATAGTGCCTGGAACATTGTAAGTGCTATAAAAATGTTTATTCTCTCTCTCTCTCTCTCTCTCTCTCTCTCTCTCTCTCTCTCTCTCTTTCTCTCACTCTGTATATATATTATATATAATGATAGCTATTAAGTGTTGGAGAAAGAATTTGTTACATTTATATTAACATATCTATCTATATCTATATCTATATCTATATCTATATCTATATCTATATCTATATCTATATCTATATCTATATCTATATCTATATCTATATCTATATCTATATCTATATCTATATCTATATCTATATCTATATCTATATCTATCTATATCTAATCTATATCTATATCTAATCTATATCTATATCTATATCTATATCTATATCTATATCTATATCTATATCTATATCTATATCTATATCTATATCTATATCTATCTATATCTATATCTATATCTATATCTATATCTATATCTATATCTATATCTATATCTATATCTATATCTATATCTATATCTATCTGTCTATCTATCTATATCTAGAGTACTCAAAACATTGGAGAGAGAAGGACTGATGGGTCCTTCCAGAGGCCTGCTGCTGCCCAGAAAGCTCATCATTGGGAAAACCTTATTATCCTTCATGTTTGAATCAGCCCTAGTACTTAGACCTCATCACTACTGATTGGAGGACAGAGCCATGAACTTAAAACTTCCATTTAAGGCGAATGCTCAGCACAGGCATCTCATTTCCCAACTGTCTGTACTACTTTGTGTACTAGGGATTTTGAGACTTGTCTGACTTTTCCACCATGCCCATGCATTGGGTACCTTCTTTCTCCCTCCCCTTTCCTCTGGCTTTTCAGCTTCCTTTTGTGTTTTGTCTTAGATTATCAGTTCCTTGGGGTAGGGATTTCCTTTCTTTTACCATATTTATATGCTTAACTCAGCACAGTGCTTGGTACATAGTACGTGCTTAATAAATGTTTATTAACTGACTGATATAAAGATATAAGCATACATACACACATGGATATATGTGGATATATAGTTATATGTGGAAATTTCTATATATTCACATCTAGATATAGATGAGTATGTAAGGCAGCTACGTTTAGCAATGGATAGAGTACAGGGCCTGGAGCTGGGAAGACTCATCTTCCTTGAGTTCAAATCTGGCCTCAGATACTTACTAGTTATATGATCCTGGTCAAGTCATTTAACCCTATTCGCTTCAGTTTCCTCATCTGCAAAATGAGTTGGAGAAGGAAATGGAGAACCACTCTACTGTCTTTGCCAAGAAAATCCCAAGTGGGGTCATGAAGAGTCAGACACGACTAAAAAGACTGAACAAGAACATATATGGATACACATACAAACACAATATCAAAGAATATACACTGAGAAGGGCCTATCTTCTGGACTCTTCATAAGGTAAATGTGTTACCTATCAGTTTCTGCTTTGTCCTCATGTGTTTCCATAACTAGAAACTGTTGAAAATGGTTAGACTTAGAGCCAGGAGGACCTGCCATCTCTGTAGAGGGCACAAGATCTATAGAAATGATCTCCCTTTTTCCCAGTGGACCATCATTCTTTTGGGCTTCCAGCAAAGTAGGGAGGGACAGAAGATGATGTCTCTCTCTTTCCCACCTTCCTTCACCCCAGAGGTCATTGGTGCCTACAATGGGCACATAACAATGTTAATCAATGTGTGCTTGTCTAGGCAAGCCTGAGACAGGACCTCAAGTCCTTGATCATCTCTTCTGCTTCATGTTTGTTTCTCTAAGCTCCAGATACCAAACAGTGATCCTGAAACACTTCCAGCTTTGGCAGCTACCTCATGAATATGAGATATTCTCCATTCCAGAGTAAGGGCTAGTTGCCAGTGGAAAGTGCCTCTTGACATAACACTTTTCTCACTGCTAAGAAGATGCTCTAGCTTAGAGGTTCCTCAGCTTATTTGGTGCACTGCCCCCTTTTCAAAAATATTTACTCAGTGTGCCCATGGAAATCTACTTTCTTTAACCCTCTAATGGTATTTTTTGAAATTTGCATCATTTCAAAAAACATAATTTTTTTTAAAAAAAGATGCAAATTAAATTTAATATTTGTTGTAAGTTTGTTGGGTTTTTTTCCCTGCATTGAAATTTTGAGGATACAATATTGTGTCATGTAACCATATAGTATTGTATTGTAAGCAAGTCATTACACACACATATTCCTGCTGATATATGTTGGACTTCCTGATGATATGTGACACACTTGCCTTGCCAACACTTGCATGTTAAGATTGGCCATGGACTTGACCACTGACCAGTTTTAACTAGCATTTTGTATGCTTATTTCAAAAATAATGTAATCCCTATGACTTTAACTCAGTTATACAACAGATGAAACATATAAAAATGGTTTTTCAAAAATTTCTTCTCTTCTTTCCTTATACTTCTACTGCCCCCTTATTTTTATTCAATGCCCCCCCAATAGCACCCAAGGCTACTACTCCCCCCACCCCCAATCTTTGTAGAATCCCAAGGGGGTGGTATTACCCATTTAGGGAACCTATATTGCAGCCGAAAGGATTGAAAAACTCAAGTCATGCCTGGTTGGGCAGAAGATCAGGACTTCATGAGTTGCTTGTATAATGCAGTTCTGAGGTAAATTTGGATATATGTTCAGAAGTCCCACAAGTCTATTGGGAGTCTTCACCTCATAAAAGAGTAAATAGGGTTATGGGGTTACTATGGAATTTTGTATATTAAGCCTTTTATTCTGGTCAAGGAAATAAATACTTGCCCTCTATCTGGTATCTACTATGGTGCACAATGAATATTAACAAGGACCCTGTTAACAATTTTTGGGGATAACCTTTGATATGAGGGATATCTTAGTTTAGTTTAAGATATTTTCCTGGCAAATCTGAGATGGAGACAATAAGCCAAGGAGATAAAGAGCATATCTCCCCTCTTTTAGGGGTCAGGCTCCCACATGACTGAACCTGATCTGTGTGGCTCCAGAGCCAAGATTCCTTGTGGGAAGAGTAATCCCTCCTGAGCCATGGATAGTAATTAAATAAATTTTTAAGGAAATCCATATGAGTTTAAACCATTTATACATGATCAAAAGGGTTTTGGAAAATGTCAATGTACTATCACCTTTATTTTCTATCCTAGAGAAAAGTACTTTAATCTCCAAATTATTGAGCTAGAAGCTATGTTTCTGTTTCTTCCATCAGCCTTCTGCTTCTGGCACTAGTCTGTTTGGGATGATGGCATGCTGCAATCTTCCTTTATTTCTTGCTTGATTTAGCACAAATCCTTGGAAATGTGGGAAAGAGGAAAAGGAAGAAGCAAGAGCTAATCTATTTGTGCTTAACGCTAACGGAACATTGCAATTTCTCTGTTATTTAGAACATGTTCATTAGAGGAGATTGTTTCGAATCTTCGTACATTCAAGAGTTGCTCCATGTTTGAAGCTGATGAGCAGCAGGCACAGCAATTTCCTCTTAATGATACCATTGCTAGAATATTTCAGCTGGTCTATTTGCAGGGTGTCTTTGCTGTTCCCAGAATTAAGTCCACTTTTAGTTGCCAGGAGCCCTTTATCGTGAAGTTGACCTATTGTGAAAATAAATATATCTGAAAAGAAGTAGTAAAGACAGTTTGAGAATTTGGATTTAGTTGATCAAATGCCATGATTATTTGTAGAATAAAAGCATTTTCTCTTTTTCTTTTTATTGTATCAGAAAATTAATGAACAACTTGCGAGTGAATTATTTAGTATGTCCAGCATGATATATTATCTGTGGTAAAACTGGCTCTTGGAAAGCTATATTGGAAAAAAGTCATAATAATAACAACCCATTTATCTGTCCTTTATGTCTGTGAAGCATTTATTTGTCATGTTTTTCATTGGTGCAATATTTATTATCATTCAGATTTTTCATATGGGAAACTGAAGCTCAGGGAGGTTCAATGACCTGTCCTAAGTTATGATGTTAGTAAGTGACCACGCTGAGATTAGAACCCATGTCTGCTGACTCCTTGCCTCCTATTCTTTCAATTATGCCATGCTGCCTTCTCAAATGATTGCTTTATGATTTTAATTGCATGATAAGTCTCAACTAATCTGAAGATCCTCATTCTAATGAAAAAGATAGAAGCCAAACAGCATTGGAGTTATTCTTTTGTCTTGTGCTATATACAATGGGAAAGGCCCCTTTCCTTACCCTTAGATTTTGTTTGTTTTTTAGGCAATTGAGGTTAAGTGACTTTCCCAGGGTCACACAGCTAGTAAGTATCAAATGTTTCATCTGAGGCCAGATTTGAACTCAGGTCCTTCTTATTTCAGGGCCAGTGCTCTATCTACTGTGCAACCTAGCTGCCCGCTAACCTTAGATTTTGGGGGAGCAGCTTATTCTGGACTTTAGCATTCTAATGCCATACTTAGAAGTGTGTGTCACTTTTGTTTTTATATTCTTCTTTGGTTATTTGTTCATCCTTCCATCCTTTCTATATGCTTTTTTCTTAAATTCTGAACTCATTAGAATATTTTCTAAACAATCAAATCTGTTCCATTATATGATATCTCTTTTTCATTTCCATTAGATTCATTGATAATAGCCGACATTTACATAGTGCTTCAAGATTTGAGAAGTATTTTATATACCACTACCTCAGTTGATCCTGACAGTGACTTCTTGTGATAAATATAATAATTATTATGTCCTCAGTTTTACAGATGAGAAACTAAGGCTGAAAGAGTTTAAGAGATTTGTCTAAAGTTGAGTAGCTACTAAGTATTAGAGGGAGGATCTGAACCCAGGTCTCCCTTGACTCCATCTAATGCTTTTTCCCACTATTCCACTTTGACTCTCATTCACAATTGGATCATAATTATTTCAGTTAACAGGCATTTCTTAGGTGATTACTGGATGCCAGGCTTGTGAAAGGCACTGAGGATACAAAGAAAGGCATTAACAGTTCCTGCCCTCAAATAGCGCACAGTTTAATTGAGGAGACAACATAAGAACAACTGTGTTAGATACAGGTAATTCCAAAGGGCAAGCACTAATAATGGGCAGACTGGAAAAGGCTTCCTAGAGACACTATGACTTGGGCTGAGTCCTGAGGAAAGCCTATGAAGTCAAGAGGTGAAGCTAAGGAGGGAGAATATTCCAAGCATGGGAGACAACCAGTAAAAACAACAACAACACCACAGATTTGGGAGATGGAGTATTGTGTTCAAGCAACACAAGAAGGTCAATGTCCCCAGATTGTAGAGAACATGGAGTGACACTAAAGTGTAAAAAAGATGGAAAATGTTGGAAAGGACCAGGTTGTGAAGGATGAAGGACTTTAAAAATCAAATATAGAGCTTTTTTGATTCTGGAGATAATAGAGAACTAATGGAGTTGGTTTTTTGAGTAGTGGGGTGACATGATCAGAGCTGCACTTTGGGAAGATCACTTTGGCGGATAATTGGAGGGTGGGCTGGAGAGGGGAGAGACTAGAGATAGGGAGATCACCCAACGAACTATAGCAGTACTCCACGTCACAGGAGATAAAGCCTGGCAGTAGGGTCCTAGCAGAATGACTGCAAAGAGGGGCACCTATAAAAGAGATGTCACATAGTATAAATGATAAGGCTTGGCAACATGTGGCATATGTAGGATAACTGTGAGTGAAGAGTTGAGGATGACACTGAGGTGGTGACTAGGAGAATGGGAGGACCTTGACAATAACTTCAAAAATAGAGAGGGTTTGGAGGGAAAGGTAATGAATTCTATTTTGGGTATGTTAAATTTCATTTCTGATAGCAAGCCAATTGTGATTTATTTTATACACAATATCAAATATGTTTCATAGTTTAAGAACTTTAATATATTTGAGAGGCCACTTAGTGAAAACCATATTTTAGAGATGAGGAAACTGAGGTTCAGAGTGGGAAAGGGAGCCAAGATCACCTATTCAGCAAGAAGCTGAGTTGGGATCAGAGCCATACCTTGTGTAATGCACACAAGGACTTTGTCCCAATGTACTGAAATTTAGATAGTACACTTTAATGCACACTCCCTTTCAATAGTTTGGCAACACTTATTTATGAATGATTAGTTAAAATAAAGAAAGCTATCAGATTGAGAGTGTTTGTAGTAAATCCCACCTGTGATCCACTAGTGAATTAGTCCCTCCTCCTGCTCAACTGAAGGATAAACGCAGGGACTTGTCCTATGATTTCACTGGTTGAAGGCACTCCCAGGGAAGGAAACTTCTAGTTCTTCTTTGAAACTTAGAGACTTTCAGAGTTGCCTGGAGCATGGGAAAATCACATAGCCAGTTTATGTCAGAGGTGGAACTTGAAGCCAGTCCTTCTTGGCCTTGAGGTTGGTCTTTATCTTTGATGCAACATTGCTTCTTATTTGTCTTTTTAATGTACATGATTTAAGAAATTTTTTTGAGGCAATCAGGGTTAAGTGACTTGCCTAGGGTCACACAGCTAGTAAGTGTCTGAGACTGGATTTGAATTCAGGTCTTTCTGACTCCAAGTCCTCTTCCTGGAGTGCTCTATCCGCTACACCACCCAGTTGCCTCCTTATTTCTCTTAAATGTTCCTTACATTATATTCACATAATGACTTACAAAGTTGATCTGAAAGAATCCTTAATGGTACTAGGGCTGGGCAACAAAATTACTAGTTATGCTGTGTCTGGGATTAGAACCCAGGTCTCCTTAAAAATGAATTTTTGATAAATCTGTTCATAATTGTTCATTACTTACTTCCTTCACATGACCTTCTGTTTACTACTTGCTTATTCATCTTTAAATTTATGGAATAGATCTGCTGTATTAGACAGACACTGAAAATAGACAACAAATGAAAAGGAAGAATCTGGAATGAAACACAAGGAGGAGGGCTGTGTGTATTACCATTGGAACATTGCTCAGTTTTTTAAATGTCCTGACCCTTCTTTTTTGTAAACTGATACCCAGGCGATGCTAAGAGATCTAGAGAAGACCTCCAGAGTTGCACAAAATAAGAAGTCATGAGTAAGTTGAAAAGAGCACTGATGAGTTATAGGGCCTAGATTCAAATTCCATTTCAGTTTAATACTTTTGCAACCTTGGGAAAGTCACTTAACCTCTCTTGCCCTAAATTTCTTCATCTGCAAAAATTAGGGGTTGCACAGAATGGCCTCTGAGGACACTTCTAGCTCAAGCTCAGGATGTAAGCTATTATGATTCTCTTCAGATCGCCATCTGCACCATTAAAAGACGTGCCAGCATTATTGATTAGATCATAGATAGATTGAAGTATAGAAGGCAGAGTGTATATTGCCCTTCTCATTCTGTTTTCTTTCATAGTACTTCACAAGCCTTTCCAATTTTCTTTACACTCTTCATATTTATCATTTTAATGGAATTGAATTATTGTGTTACATAGTTTAATATCATATAATGTGGTTTATGCTACTATTTGCCAATCCCTGGCTACTCAGATTATTCCTGGCTATTCAGAATATCAGATATTGCTTCTACATATATTTTTCCATAGTATCAATTTACAAGTGTAATGCCTACAGAGCTTCTGCCATGTTGATGGGTCACATCATGCCTCAATGGGGAGTGAGTACTGAAAAGATTGAAGGTTTTATCAGCAGGCATCTAAAGGATTTTTGAGAGCTAAAAACTTTTCAAGGTTCCTGTGGTGGCTATAAAAATTTCTGAAATGTGATCACTGCTAAGCTTTTCAATAAACTCACAGGGCGGGTAGGATATGATTTTGAAGAACTAAAGGGATAAAGGGAGAAATCCAAGCTAAACCTTCTGACAGCATTCGGAGATTATTGGGACAAGAAACATAAACCAATGGAGGTACTTAGTCAATAGCCTGATAATGCATCCGTACTGGGCAATGTAGATCCAAGCAAGTGCTTTGAATTATGTACAGATGCCTGCCTATAATAGTAGAGAGCAATTTTATATCAAGAAAGTAATGGGCACAAGAGGCTTAATGAATTTGCCAGGAGATGACTTACTGGCAGATACATTGTTCTATAAAATTTGAAATTCTTGGCTTCCAAATGAATTGTCACTGAAAAATTTTGAGATTATGTGAACGAAACTCCATTTTAAGCATAAATTGATAACAATTTGCTGACACATTATGACCAGTTCCAAGTTGAATGTTTCCTTCCAGTTATGGGTAGTGGGACTGGCCAATTATGACTTCATTCAGTCAGGGAAGATGAATGTGATCCAGCTGTCCTACCCCATCAGTAATGTGATCGAAGCAATGGTATACCCATTTATGGGTAAAGGCAATCCATGATCCAAATGGACCCGGGGCACTAAATGCAGCTGGATGATGAGCGATTCCATTTTAGAGTATACATAGCATCAGTGGGTGCACATTTGATATTTTTTGTAGCAATCCTCCTTACTTTCATTTTCTTTTGTCTACTGTTTTATCATGAAAGACTATTCCAAAAATAAGATTATAATCCTTAGAGACAGAGGGTATCCTGATTTTGAGAGGATAGCTAAATGATCACAATTGACCCTATACAGTTCACCAGGAAACAGTTGCTGCTGCTATAGTCATCTTGCTTTATGGCTGTGAAAGTATATAAATGATTTTGGACATGAGTCAGAGAGAAATTTAGAACTAGCATAAAGTAGATTCTACCAGACCAAGATGGTAGCAAATGTTTGTAGTTCTAAGAAAATTATTTTCCTGAGTATAAGGAACTAGCAGGATTTTAGATCTTGTGTGTATAGATTTTCATCTCTAGAAGGTGATAGGAAGAACATGATGGGTGAACATTTACCTTATCTTGCCCAGACCCACCTCTTTCTCATTTGAGAATCAGTTGAACTTCTTTGCCTTGTTCACCAGAATGAAAAAAGTAACAGAAAACCAACTGAGACCCCTGAGAAGGGAGTCACCCACCAGTTGTTAATAGACAGATAGATATAAACTGTATATGACCTTGATACCAGAAGCAGTATGGCATAGTGGGTAAAGAGCTGGCCGCAGGAAGACTTCAGTTCAGGTCCCCACTTTGATACAAATGGTCTACTAGATCCTGGGTAAGTCACTAAACCCCTCAGTATTATAGGCAACTAATTATCTAAGACTATAAATTTCGGAGGTGCCAACCTGAATTTGTAGAAGGATTTTCCTTAAATGGGAGTTCTCTGTACCAGTAAGACAGTCGATGCACATTTATTAAGTACTTACCATGCCAGGCACTGTGCTAAGCAGCGAAGATGCAAAGTAAGACAAAAAAACCCACAACACCCCCCCAACAAACCAAAAACAAAAACAACAACAAAAGAAAAAACCCAGCCCTTTCTCTCAAGGAACTCAGAGTCTAATCAGAGAGGCAATATGCAAACAACTATGTACAAGCCAGATATACAGGATATATACCATATATAGGATAAACTGGAGATAATCAAGAGAGGGAGGGAAAGTGCTAGAATCAATGGTGATCAGGAAAGGCTTCCTACCGAAAGTGGAATTTTAGCTGAGACTTGAAGGAAGTCTGGGAAGCCGGGAGACAGAGATGTAGAGGGAAGGAATTCCAGGCCTGGGGAACAGTAATGCCCAGAACAAGGATATGCAGTGTCTTGTGAGAGGAACAAGGAAGCTAGTGTCACTGGACTGTAGAATATGGGTGTATGGGGAATGAAGGGTGTTGTGTAAAGTGTAGGAAGACTGGAAAGTAGAAGGCAGGACATATTATGAAGGCTTTGAATGCCAAAAAGAGGATTTGATGTTCGATCTTGGAAGTGTTAGAGAGGGACTAGAGTTTACTGAATAGAGGAGTGATATGATTAGAACCATGCTTTAGGAAGATCACTTTGGAAGTGATCAGTGGTGACAGTGTCAGAGAAGAGAACAGGTCAAATATCTATTTCTTCCTGCTTAATCTCTTTTGGGAGTTACTCTTTGGTTGGGGCTCATATGACTATATTTTCTTTCTTTTTCAACTAAGCCTGTTTCTCCCATTGTTTTTGAGCTTGGAACTCCATTTGGATTGTTTTTGCATTAGCAAGTATCCATTGAAGACTGGGTGCCTCATGGTACCTTTTACCTGGATTTCATAATCACTCTTCAAGCATCAATCTCTCTTCTTTGTAGTCCATCCTCCATACTGCTGCTAGTGATGCTCTTCAAATGTGGACTTCACAATTTTTACTCCGTTGCTCAAGGAGCTTCCATTACTGTTGCTTTCAGCATAAAATATAGATTCATCTGTTTGTCATGGAAAATTCCTCAAAATCTAATTGCCTTGTCAGATGTATTAAATACTACTCCCTTTCATACATGCTGTATTATGGATAAACTAGACTACTTTAAGCTCTTCATAGAGGGACACTCCTTCTCTAGTCTCTGTGCTTTTGTATAAATTATCCTTTGTGCCTTCCTCCATACTTCCTCCTCTTGGAATTTTTGGCTTCCTTGAAAGCTCAGTTCTACCTAACTTCTTTCCTGATCTTTCCAGGTACTATTGCCCTCTCCTAAAAAAAATCACTTGGTTTTTACTTTGCATGTGGTTTGCATTTACTTATATGTGTCATGGTATTTGCTTCCAATAGAAAATGAGCCCTTTGATGGTCAGTAGGACTAATTTTTGTATCTATATCCCTAGTGCTTAACATGATACTTGGCACATAGTAGAAACTTAATAAGCGATTACCACTAAGCGAATGTTAAATTTCCCTCTGTTACATATGCTGCAATTTAAAAACTAATCTTATATTTTCTTTGTATCTTCATTGAATTATTTGTGGTTTTCTAAAAGTTACTTTTATGTAATTAAATTCATATACTTCATCCTAGTAATTTATTTGGTTCAAGTTAAAACTTTAAAAGTCCACAGTTTTTATTTCTAAATTTTTATAGTTCATTTACTTTATGTTTAATTCAATAATCCATCTGGAATTTATTATTGTATTTGGTGTGAAAAGGGAATCTAAATTTAATTTTTTGCCATATTGCTAGCCATTTTCCCCAGCAACACTTATTGAATAATGAACCCATTTCCCAATTTGTGTTGTGTACAGATTTATCAAACACTAATTTTGTATGTATTTGGTTCTATTTCTGGGTTTTCTATTCTATTCAACTGGCATTTCCCCCTCATATTTTCTTCAAGCATTAAGGTGCTTGAATGAGACTGCATTTTATAAATTGGAGGAGCAAGCCAACCTTCATCTCTTTTTTTTTTGTCTTCAAATTAGCCCTTGAAACTCTTGTCTGTTTGTTTGATTACACATCTATTTATGAATGTATATATTTACGTAAATAAATCAATGGTCACTTTGTAAGTATTGCATTATATTTATAAATTCATTTAGGGAGTATTTTATGGTTTGCTTTTTTGAAGCAGTCCTTATATTAGAATCAGCTAGGTGGTTCAGTGAATAAAAACCTAGGCCTGGAGTTACAAAGACCTGAGTTCAAATCTGACTTCAGGGTTTATTAGCTGTGTGACGCTGGGTAAGTCATTTAACCACAGTTTGCCTCAGTTTCCTTAACTGTAAAGTCCTCCTAGGAAAGGAAGCAGGTGGTTGGGAGCAAAGGCTGATCTGCTGTTCTCAGAGAGAGGAGGTACAAGGCTAGAATTATATCTATCTGCTCCCTTACATATTACTAGTCTAAGGGATGTAATTGTAAGGTTCAAGATGAACTTTTTATCACTGTTCCTTAATGGGGAAAGGAGGACCCCAAGTTCTATATTCAAAAACTGTAATGATTGCACCTACATCCCAAGGTTATTGTGAGGATTAAAGTAAACATCATTAGAAAATTGCTTAGCACTGTGCCTGGCAGAAAGCAAATGTTTAATAAATGTTTGCTTTCTCTCTTCCTTCCTTAACATCGAATTTCCATCTAGTTATTTGAATATTCCATCTTGGAGTTTTGCCTTCCTCTAGTCTCCTTCTATTAGACATTAGTCTCTGATCCTTCTGACCCTTTCACTTTATCTTGCCTGTAATTAGATCACCATGCCACTTCTTGGCCATCTCCATACCATGCCATTTGGACTCCAATTTTCTCCACTTTTTTCAGGTATTTGGCCACCAACTCCTTGGGACCCTGGGCTTTGATTGTTTAGTTTTACACTTATCTAGGCCACACTCAAGCTAACTTCTTCCCCACCATCTCCATGACATGTAGCATGGTGTATCCCTGTCTTCTCTCTTCCATTCCAATGCTAGCTCTGAGAATGGTAACCAAACGATCACTATCATTCTAACAATCATCTTCTTTCCCCCACTCTTCTGTACATGTTGTGTTCTTCTATTAGCTTAGAAAGTTCTCAAGGGCAAGGACTATCTTGTTTGCTTGCTGTGTCCCTTGTCCTTAATGTGCCTGGTACATAGTAAGTGCTTAATGTATAGGGTTTTTTTTCTTTTTACTCACTCATTTTGATAATGCGGTTTTAAAATTTACCTTTGTAGAGCTCTTGTTGAGGTAAGTTAATTCCTTGATATTTAATGTTTTCTATAATTATTGTAAAAATGTTTCTTTGTAAATATAAAAAATCTTTGTTCAAAGTAAGCGGTTAACATGTCTTTGTTAGTAGTATACAGTAATGTAAATAATTTTGAGTGGTTTATCTTGTATCTTTCAACTTTGCTGAATTTTTCTGTTGTCCATTTTTTTCAGACTGATATTTTCCAAGTGTTTGCAAATAACTTCATTTCTAATGTCAAACCCTATTTCTTATTGTAATTGCTAGTATTTATATTATTTTGTTTTATGTTTTCTACCAATGAAAGTGCTTTTAATGTTTTTTCCATTGGTTATAATGCTGAGTACTAGTTGTAGTAGATATTCTTTTCTGCAGTAAGGATAAACTCCTCTATTTGGATATGGGCCTCTATTTCTTTTTAATAAACCTTTGCTCAAGTATTTTTAAAAAGCATAAAATATTACTCTCTTTAGTAATTTGTTCATTGGGAAATATGTGCTATTAATATTTTAAAAGTCATTCTGAACTTAATAAGCACCTAAAAATGCCATATGCAAAACGAAATAAAAAGAGAATTTCTCATGAAACCATGAAACTTTATGACATACAACTTTCTTTTTTTAAAGCATTTAACAAATTCAATATCTAACTTTCAAAGCTGCCCTGTTTGTCTATGTTTCCTTCTAGCCTTCCTTCTTTTCACTTCTGTGCACTAAAAAAAAAAAAAAACACCAAAAAACCCCAATAAAACTTCAGGGACTCTGTCTCTGTCTGTCTGTTTCTCTGTCTCTTTTTCTCTCTCTTTCCCTCACAAACCAGTTGCTAGCTCTTCTTGATCTTTTTTATATGTCAGTATTTTTGTGAGCATTTGTTATATTCCTAATATTTAATATATTTGCTTTCCTGCTATAAATTGTTTTTATTCTGATGACTGTTTTGATGAATTGCCAAACTTTATTTACTAATCTAGTGTTTAGTATTTTTGCATTTATATTTATTCATAAAAATTGTACTATAATTATTTAGTGTCATCTTTGTCAAGTTTCAAAATCAAGTTTACCTCATAAAAGACATTAGGCATTAGACATTTCACATTTCTCCATTTAAAAAAAATAGTCTGTGAAGTATTGGAATTGCCATTTACTCTTTGAAGTTTTGAAAAATGAACCTATAAATCTAAGTTGGCCAGATGATTTTTGTGGTGTAATTCATTGATGATATCATAATTCTTCCTCTGAAATCATTATTTAAATTGTCCTTATTTTTGTTGTATGAATTTGGATGTTTTATATTTTTGCAATCAGTACAAGGCCATACACAAACAGAATTATCTGGAGGACTTCATCAATCACAGCAGAGGTTCTTAACCTTTATTGTGTCATGGACCTGTTCTGGCAATCTGGTGAAGCCTATGGACATTTTCTAAGAATGTTTTAAAATGCATAAATAAAGAATTACAAAAGAAACCAATTATATTGAAATAAGGCTATAATTAATTTCCATCCAAGATCTTAGACCTCCTGAAATCTATCCACAGATCCCTTGAGAACTCTGAATTCAAGGTTAAGAATCTATGATCTATTACAAAATCCCTCTTCCATCTGGAGTCTGTATCATTTATGCTACGCAGTACCCTCTATGAACTGCATAACTACTCAAAAGAACTTTATTTGTATTCCACAAAGGAAAAACCAAATGGATGAAGAATAGCTATTGTCTAATTCAATTCAACATTTATTAAGTACCTTCAATATGTAAAGGACTGTGATAGATTATAGGGATGTAAATATTTTTTGAAGTCCCTGCTTTAAAAGAATTTATATTCTACTGAAATGGCTACAACCATAATATGCAAGTGGAAGTGTAATGAGTCTGTCTTGATTTGGCTTACAGGGAGTACAGATTAGATATAAATCTAGCATTCCCTTCCTACACTCTTCTCCAAAGGAGATTTTAAATCATCCCAGGAAAAGAAGCAGGTGGCTGGGGCCAGAGGCTGATCTACTTTCCCCAGAGAGAGGAGGTACAAGGCTAGAATTATATTTATTTGCTCTCTTATATATTACTAGTCTAAGGGAAGTAATTTTAAGGTTCAAGATGAACTCTTGATCGCTGTTCCTTAATGAGGGAAGGAGGGCCTCAAGTTCTATATTCAAAGCTTGACTTCTTTCCCACCAAATACCAGTTCCATAATGAACACACATAGCAAATCACAAAGAAACGTATTTGTCTAAGTCAATAGCAAAACAGAAAGCAGAGAAAGCATACATATGAGAATATGTGTCAGACAATACAGACTAAAAGAACTCTTCCATTGGGAGCAAGGTAACTGAAAAGGGGAAATTTCCTCAAAGTGTCCAGTATAATAAGCTGGGGATAGTTAAGGACATGATGGAGACTGACAGCAACTCCCATACTGGCTTCTTCTCTGATATTTTTTTTTTCCACCTGCAGCAACCTAAAGTGAGATTGGCACTGTCAATCTTTTCTCTGGAAGCTGGAAGCCTGAAGAAGAACCTGAAGAAACTTAGGTGACTATTATCTATCTTCTCTCCTGCTCTCAATAACTCTACCCCTTACACAGGTATATATTGATTATGAAAGAGGAGAGAATTCCACACCCATGGGCTTTGGGTTACAGAAGGATAGCCAGTGAGTTGGCCTGTCAGTACATAAATCTTCCACTGGCTCAGCAGATTGACAATGCCCCAGGCCAGGAGTCGTATAGAAAAATAGCAACAGGTTAGATTAAATTTGCAAAATTGTATAGACTTTCAAAAACTTCAAATATCCCTTGGCATTAAACCTCATATTTTTAATACCAGTATTTTCTCAGTCATATTAAATAACTGGCACCCATCTATGATATAGTCCCACAATGATTATACTTCTATTTATTTCTCCTGTTTTTCTGACCTAAATGCTCACCCTTCCCTCATTCAGGCTCACAGATTGTCATGTAGATATAATGTCTTATGTACAGTGCTATTCCAGCACCCTGTTTCATTTACTCAATCTGCTTTTCTTTTAATGAGCCCTTGCATTTCAGTATTTCTAGTCAAAGCCCCATTCCATAAAGTCTTGGTAAAGGCTAGGCGATCATATTTACCTCCCTGTGTTAAAATATTCCTTAAAGTATTCATAAAAATTAAAGTTTCAAGAGCACTTAAATATTCACAGTATGTGCCCATTGGAATTTTGACACCCAATGATATGAATATTATTCCTGACCCTCTTCCTAGTTATCCATCTTCCTTCTCCCCTGAAATTTAATTATTTTAAAATAATATTTTATTGATCTTACAATTTTATCCAGACATTTTTTTCATTCTCTATCCAATTCTAACTTGAAATTCTTTTGAATACATCAAAAATTCTCTAGTCAAACATGTTTTTTTCCCAGTAATAATGAGATACACTCTCCCTGTACTCAACAGCCCACGCAATGTTCTGATACCTTATTGTGTCCAGAAAACCAGGTCCTTCTCTTCAAACCCATCTTCATGGGCAACTATTTACTCTCCATACCTTCTTTTTTCTACCAAAGTCCCAGCTTCCAATTGAAAGGAGGGGCTAAATTGTTTGAAAGTCTTAATTTTCTGGTTAGGTCCTTCCAGTCAAATTCAGTTCGAATGCATAGACAGAACATTAATATTTAAGATCAACACAAGAAATATTGTATTGAGAGAGCCTCCTGTGGAGAAGTTTGAGATCTGTGGAAGCAATTGAACCCATAATTGTTAGAATACATTCTTCCTCCTCCTTTTATCTCCCTAAAACCATTTATTATTCTGTTTTATTAGACACTTAGGTTATTTATTCATGATTTCACACAAATAAGAGTTGTTTCTCTTTCTCCTTCTTTGATTTGCTTTCAAAGACAAATGGGAGAACAGAATGTAACCTTGCTGCTGCCTAAGAATCAGGATCTACTTTCAAAGTCATCCTTCCCTTGTGGTTTGCCCAAACTTACATTGACCTCTTCCTTTGCTTTACCTTTTTTCATCCATATGGCTTGAGCAATGACAGAACAACCTTGACCTTGCAGAATGATATTTGATCAATCTGGTTTCTTAAGATGCTTTTATTAAAGGGAGACATAAATAGGGCATTGAATTCTCCCTCGAGGTGTTTCTTTTTTAACAATTTTCACAATAAAAATAAACATATTCAACTAGCCAAAGAACCAGATAAGCAGCATTGAAGGTTTTATTCAAGAGTTTTCATCAAAATAGTAGTGGATTTATCTATCTGTGTCGTATTGTATTTGTGTACACTTTTGTATATATAGGGAGTGGGGCGCGTGTACTTTAAAACTGATGTTTACTTTATTCATTTAATATGACTGTCTTCCTTTCTGTTAATAAATAAATTAAAATGTGCTCAGCTTGATTTGCTAAAAGCATTGACTTGGGAATTAGCAGATAGAATGATATATATATATATATGATCTATAAAAGGATTTTATATATCCTATATAAAATAAAAAGAACAAATAAAAGTAATGGAACAAAAGGATTTGTTTGGTGAAGTTTGGATTCAGTCAAAGGGCTGCATTTGAGGACCTAGAGGGCTGCATGCGGTTTTGAGGCTGCAGGTTCCCCAGCCCTGGTCACTATTCCACTAAAATGTGGTTCTAGGTAACTTTTTTGAAATACATGACAAGCTGGAACATCCAGAATTGGGCAATTAGGATGGTAAAGAGACTAGAGACTATGCTATGTAAGAATTGTTTTCAGGAACTAGGAATATATAGAGAAAAATATATAGAGAATTGTGGCAGAGAGAAAAAATTTTCTGTTTCCAAATATTTGAGGGGTACTACTACTACTAGTAGTAGCAATAGCAGCAGCAGCAACAGCAACAGTAATAGCGGCCAGTATTTATATTGGGATAGCTAGATAGTAGAATAAATGGAATGTAAAGTCAGTAAGACTCATTTTTGTGAGCTCAAATCTGGCCTCAAACACTTACTAGCAGTATGATCCTTGGCAAGTTACTTAACACTGTTTGCCTCAGTTCCTCAACTGTAAAATGAGCTGGAGAAGGAAATGGCAAACCAGTCCAGGAGCTTTGCTAAGAAAATATCAAACAGGGTCACAAGGAGTCACACAAGACTGAAATGATTTATTCACAAAGCATTTAACAATAAACCTTTAAGCTCTGCAAAGTGTTTTACCAATATCTTATTTTATCTTCACAAGAACACTGTGAGGTCAGTGCTATTATTATTTCCTTTTTATAGATGAGGGAACTGAGGCAGGCAGAGTTTAAATGACTTGCTTGGGGTCACACAACTAGCAAGTGTCAGAGGAGGGATTTGAACTCAGGTTTTCCTGAATCTATGTCTGGTGTTCTATCCATAGTGTCACCTAACAACTCCTTAGATAGTTATGTTGAAAAAGGATTGGACTTACTCTGCATGGTCCCATAGGAAGCGTAGTGCAACAGAAAAAAACTCCAGTTGGAGTCAAAAGATCTGGGCTCACATCCTGTTCTCATACTTAGTAGTTGAATAATCATAGAAGATTAATTTGACCACTATGAGCCTCAGTTTACTCATGCTAAAATAGATATAACACCCATAGTTACTACTTCACAGATTTGTTGTAAGGAGAGCACTTTGGAATCTTAAAACATTATATAAATGTGTCTTTGTTTTATTTGAAGCACCCCTAAAACAGTTCTAATATGTAGGAAATGCAGAGAAGATCAATCAATTGATAAACATTTTAAAGCATCTACTATGTGCCAGGAAATGTACTGAGCCTCAAGTTTAAGAATGCCCTTCCTAACAATCAGCTGTCAAAAAATAAAGTAATTGTCTCAAGAGAGGATGATGATGAGCTAGGTAACAAGATACCTTCAAACAAAGGCATTCAAGGATGTTGCTGAAATTCATGGCTGTGGTCCCTTTGAACTATAAGATCCTTAGTTGTTCAGTTGTTTCAGTCCGGTTCGGACCTTCCTCCATTTGGGGTTTTCTTGTCAAAGACACTGCAGTGGTTTGCCATTTCCTTCTCCAGCTCATTTTACAGATGAGGAAACTGAGGCAAACAGGAGCAAGTGACTTGACCAGGGTCACATAGCTAGTTAAGTGTCTGAGGCTGAATTTGAACTCAAGTGCTTCTGACTCCAAGGCTAGCACTCTATTGCGTCACCTACATTCTCTATATAGATACATGCATTCATACTCACATAAACCAATTGTGACAATAGGATTTATATGTGGAAGGAAACTTAGAAGTCAACTAGTCTGACTCCATTTTACAGAAGATGGAGGAAATAAGTCCCCCTAGTGTGAAGAGACATGCTTGAGGTCATCCCAAAAAAGACAGTAACTAGAAAAGCCTTCACCTAAAGAGGATTCTCTGATTCCAAAGTCAGCCATTTTTTCTGTTACACCCTATTTCCTCACTTGTATTAGACTATTTTTGGTCTATTTAATATATAGTTATGTATCTACTTACTGTCTTCTGATAAAATTGTAAGTCTTTCAAGGGCAGAGACCATTTTACTTCTTTTCACTTTAAATTATAGCATAGTGCCTAAGAACTTAACATAGTAAGTACTTAAATACATAAGTACGGATTGCTTGATGAAATGGATTTGTATTCCAGTTATTTTTTTTAAATTTTAATAGGTTTTAGGAATTGTCTCAACTCCAGTCCTCTTCATAGGTTAGAATAGAGAATCAAGAACTATCTGCCTGAGAGAGTACTTTCAGCAAAACAAAACTGGGTCAGTTGAAACCAGAAGGACTGTGTTTCAGATGAAAGGCCATGTGGTACCATATAAAAGACAATCGATGCCATAACCAGCAGACCCAGGTTCCAGGCCCAGTCCGCACTTAGTAGCTATGGGATGATTTATAAATCAATTTAGTTCTCTGGACCTTATTTCCTTGACCTGTAAAATGCAACTGAACCAGAGAAGGCCCTTTTTATTCTGAATATGCTACCATTCTAAGTATTTGGAAGAAGAAATGCAGACTGGGACATTAATAATATTTGTGAAGAACATTAAGTACTTAGCACATAGATTACAAGGGAAATAACTTTGAGGGCTACGGGCAAAAGAATATACATTTAAATGGAAATATGGGAACCCCCGAAAGGATTCTGAATGCCAGAGACTAATAGATTTCTTATGGAAGGGTAATGGTTGAATGAGTCAATCACTCCCCATTCCACTTAAAATACACAACAAGATGCTCTTCCATGAAACTTGTCCTCATTCTTTGCTACTTAATGGATCTGTGATTTCATTGTTGTTTGTATCCTTCGCTGGTGCTGATTGTCATTCTTCTTATCTTATGTGATTCTTGTCTTTATCTTTTTATAAATCATCCATAGAAGACCACCAAATATGATGAAGACTTTTGTCTGGTTCTTCAAATATTTTTTGTGGCTACCACTGTAGTGTACAGACTTCTTATCTGTTATCCCCTACTCTTTGCTAATCAGCTAACATAAATTGTGTCTCTTCTTTGGAAAGACAGTGACTTAATTGAGTTTTCCAGAATGTCTTCCTGAGAAAAATACAATGAATGGCATTAGTATCTTTTCTGTCACACTTCTGTTTTTACAAAGGCAAGAAAAATGAGGTCAATACAAATCATTTTATTTCCACATGGTTCTCCAACAGGTCTCTGGTAAATGTCCCTGCTTCGTGCAATGCCAAACTGCTACTGGCACCTCTCCTTTATGGACATACCATTCTACATAGGGTGAAGGCAGTGATTATAGAATCATAGATCTAGGAGAGGTGGAAGACTCAGTCCATTTAGCCCACTAATCCCCTTATTTTACAGATGAAGAAACTGAGTTCCAGGAGGATTGATCAACTTTACCGGCCCCAAGTTTAGACTACACCAAGGTTATACAGGTAGTATAAAGTAAAGTATAAAGTAAAGTAAAGAAAGGGTTTCATTATTTGTGTGGTGAGGGATCTGTACTGAACTCTGAAGTAGACCACTTTATACAGTGTAAAAAGATCATCCTGTAATCACTGAAAACCAAACTGACTGCAAATTAGTCACTTTCTTTTCTGAATAACCCAACCAAAGTTTTAAAAGAAATGTAAAATAATCTGTTGTGTCTGAACCTACATATTTTCTAAAATCATTGGATAAGAAAAATATAAAGTATTCTCAAAATTAAAATTCAACTAACATTTCATTGAGCTCCAGTCTTTGAAAGGGATCAAAGTCATCTGTTTTGGTATACTTTTTCCTCCACCTATTTTCATTATTGTTTTGCTATCTACTACTTTAGGGATTGTATGTCAAAGGACCTTATTTTAATAAGGATCCTTGATAACTGCTAATACAGTTTGCCTTCAAAACTCAGCATAAGCTAAAAATATGTTAGTGTGCATGCTATATACTTGCAAACTGTTAAAAAAAATCAGCTGCCATGTAAATAGTATCAGAAAATATTAATTATATAGAGAGTGTCCATGATGGGCCTGGTCAAGGTTAACTCCTTGTTAACTGGGTCAACAAATTTAAACAATGATGGGCTTATTATGACACCAGAGATGTCACTCTTTATAAAGGTCAAACATCTCCATTGATACCATGTGTGAGATTTTGTTCTGGTACTGATGATGTCTCACCAGTGTGACATGAACTTTTCTTGCCTTGGATGTTAGTGTACCATTGATAACACATAGGTGATTTATTCACTGATTCAAGACCAAATATCAGAGTATCTGACTTGTACTCGTAGTTTAAATCTTTAAAAATGGGATCTAGTGAGATGGAATAAATATTGACAAAAGATGCATATAGGAAAAGGCTACACATACAGACTGAGGCTCAGTCACCAGGAGGGTGATGCCTGTGTATTAGTAGGGTTCTATCTGGAAACCAAATGGCGTCACGATAAGAGGTAGCAGATGGCCTCAGAGATTGCAGCAGATACAGACAGCAGAGGGAGAAGGAGGTCCTGAATCAGGCTGAGGATCTCTGAGCTACAGCAGGTAGAACTGTGGATAAAGGACAGAGCCATAATATCAAGGAATAAATCTTGACTTTGTCTTTCACTAGTACAAAGAGTTATATGAACCATTTTTGGGGAAAGGGGGTAAATTCTCCAATGACCCCAAGTACTTTTTCCTTTGGGGTAGGGAGCCTCAACCCTGGAATAGCACTATTAGGAGGAATGTTTAGGTCTTTGTTGTTTTTGTTGTTTAGTCATTTTAATCATATCTGACTCTTTGTGACCCCATCTGGTTTTTTTCTTGGTAAAGATCCTGGAGTGGTTTGCCATTTCCTTCTTCAGGGTCTTAGGGGAAGTTAATGTCACGTGAGGGAGAGAAGTTGGTACTTTATCGTCAAGTGCTTTCATTTGGCAAGGAGACTTGGAATTTCAAATAGTCTTTGGTGCAAATCTTTACTGCTTTATCATTTGGGGGGTCAGGTTAAAAAAGTCAGACACATAGCTATTTTGTTAATGTGAGTGCCTACAAAGCAGCCTTATTATTATTATTATTATTATTATTATTGTAGACACTTGAACATAAGCCAATTTCCAATGTTGACAGTGGAAACCCTCATGAGGACAAAATTAGCCAACTTGTGATGATCCCGGGAGAAACTCTGAGTGCAGGATGGAGGGCAATGTGTGAAATTAGCCAACTTCTGATCCTCACAGGGAAAACACGGGGCAGGTGCATCAGTCAAAGAGAAGACTTTGTGAAACACTCAAGATCAAACTTGGTCTGTGCAAACCTAGAGCTTTGGTTCTGGGCCATGGGTTATATAAGTCACAAAAATAACACTGATTCAGACTAGATTGCAATAAAATATATTTACTTTCCTGGAGTCATGCAAAAGAAGAACTGGAGAGAAAGTCTTCACAATATCTCTGTTCTGATGCCATCCTCAATAAGAAGAGGAGAGATTTCTGAAGGAAAGAGCTGCCTCAAGGGCTTTTACCTTCACTAATGGTAATACTTTTCATACCATGGAAAAGCTTTTGAAGAGTTCTAGACAGTTAGGCTTTTCTCTCATGAGGATAGGTTAAAACCATAGACATCTTTAATCTTTACCAGTATCACTGACAATTTTCTCAAATAATGCTGTATACAGTCTGCACGGAACAGTTTTCTCAAGATAGTTAAAAAAATTACTTTGCTGTATTCCAAGAATCTATTTAAAAGTCATGCATTTTGGAACAAATTGATTTAAACTGCTCACAAATAGAGTAATCAGACAGAGGTCTATACTATTATAAAATTGGTTGAATTGTGAATTGGTCCAACCATTTTGGAAAGCAATTTGGAAATACACTTAAAAGAAATAAGGATTAAAATGTATATACTCTTTAATTCAATAATCCAACTGCTAGGAATATAAATACCCTAAGAAGGTCAAAGATAAAAAAAGAGTCCCATGTATATCAACATATTTATAAAAACACGTTTTTTTTTTTTTTATAATTGCAAAGAACTGGAAACAAAGTGGATATCCATCAGTTGTGGAATGGCTAAACTGGTTTTTGTTCAATCATTTCAGTTTTGTCCAACTCTCATTTTTGGGTTTTCTTGACAAAGATACTGGAGTGGTTTGCCATTTCCTTCTCTAGCTCACTTTATAGATGATGAACTGAGGCATATAGGGTTAAGTGATTGCCCGAAGGTCACACAGCTAGTAAGTGTCTTAGGCTGGATTTGAACTAATGAAAATAAGTCTTCCTGATTCCAAGCCCAGGGCTTTAACCACTATGCCACCTAGCTGTTGAATGACTAAATACTTTGTGGTAAATAAAAGTAATAGAACGCTACCATTCTCTAACAAATAATGAATATGATGAATACAGAGAACAGGAAAGTTTATATGAAATGATTCAAAGTGAAGCAAGCTTAACCAGTAAAACTAGTCACAGAGACAATGACAATGTAAATAATAAGAAAAATAAAGCATAAAATCAGAAATGAATGCTGGGAAATTATAATGAACAAATTTGGCCCCCCAAAAAGATACGCAAAGACACATGCCTCCTTTTTTTTACAGGATTGAAGGACTTTGAGTGCAGAACATTGCATATAATATCATACTTGGTTGATATGTTGGTTACTTTTGCTGAACTGTGGTTTTTCCTTTTTTTTCTTCTCTATTATCAGGTATGGCTCTTTGTGTGAGAAAAGATATATTGGTAAGCAAAAGTAGTATTAAAATACGATATTAAGGAATTTAAGAATGTGAGATATTATGCCCATGCACTGGAGAAAAGAGCAAGCAAGAACAAGAGAATAAAGTATAAGAACTCCACATACAGGATCTCAGGGCTTGTCAAGATATTAGGAGACAACCCTGTTTTCCAGAGCTAAGGCCCAGCAAGCAAGCTGTGCCCTGAGCTTGGCATAACAACAATTCTTTGCACTCAGCCTCTGGATGATCTCGCCCTCTGGCAAAACAATGCGATTGTTGTGTTGCTTTGACCAGCACCAGCTGTTCTCTGAGCTTGGGCAAGCACTGGACAAGTACCCATGTTCTGGTCATGAAGCCCTGCTTTGAATTAAACTTGTCTCATTGTTGCTGTTACCCCTCATTGTCAAGGCTACATCCAGATGGCTGCAAAGCCATTGTGTAAATATTGAGATCCCCCCACACCGCCTCAGGTCCCCTCACTGGGGGTGTGGCCCTGGTCCACGTTTCCTTGCTTGCAAACCTTTTCCTTCTACTTTGAAATTAAACTTCTGTTTGATTCCTGACTCTCCAGTCTATAGCCTGCTTTGTTTAGCTCCAGCCATCTGCAGATTAGGCATGAGTTTGGTCCAGTTGACAGGCTATATTAAAGATCAGCTAGGTCCATACAGGCAAAGTCCAATGAGGCATCAAAAAAATTATGCAGATAAAATAAGATGGGTCAAAAAACATGCCTGTATCTAAGATTTTCAGATAATCGATAACAAATCAATTCTTCTGCTTAAGCTGCATCAGTAGTTGCTCCATCTTATGAGAGTAGACTTGAATTTCAGAGGAGTGGAAGCCCCAGTGACAAACAGCCAGAGGACATATGAACACATGGGCTCACAATAGGTCAGTGTTGGCTGGGACTTACCTGGTTCAATAGGTCCCTGATCAGCAGTTACATAAATATGAGGTTTATGAGTGCATGCCTCAGCTGAACAATTCTAGGCTCCATAGCATTAACTTGATCTTACTCAAGTGCTTGCTCTACAAGCTTAGAGGACTTCAGTTACTTTCTTAAGATTTTGTATTTAATCTGGCTCACTGCATTTTGGTGAAAAAATCAAACAGATATGGATTTGGAAGGTCTACTCTTCACTCCACCTCAATTTGTTTTAGATATCTAGTTTGGATAGCCAAATGATTTTAGACAACATCATTGTAAAATATCATAGTCCTCCAGTTACATCTTATTTGAGCCTCACTAAAACTCCTGAAGAAAAATAGGACATGCATATTATTATCACTCTCCCTTTACAGATTAAGAAACTGAGGACTAGGCAAGTTAAGTGATTTTGCCAAGGTCACATACCCAGTAAGTGGTGGAGCCAAGATTAAACTTTGAGTCTTCTGAGTCTAGAAGCATAGTCAACCCTAGACTGCTTGGATGCTCTGCTGTGTCTGGGTTAGTTGAATAAATTTTGGGAGATCATCCCAGGAATTAGTATAAGTAATTAAAAGTATGAATTACAGATACTGTTGATCACTATTTCTTCCTAGATACTCTCTCCCTTTGTGTGTTGTGTGTGTGTGTGTGTGTGTGCGTGTGTGCGTGTGTGAATGAGTATGTGTGTGTATGTGTTTATGAAACTGTTCTTTTCTGATTCTCCTTGAAATTTTTTGGCTCTCTCTGTCTCTCCATCTCTTTGCCCCTCTCTCTCATAAAGAATTATCACTCTTTATTTGTGTAGGTATACCAGGGTTCGGTCCTGAGTCCTCTTCTCTCTATATATTCTTTCTCTTGGTGATTTCAAAAGCTTCTATGAGTATAGCTGTTACCTCCATGCAAGATGATTCACAAATATATAAATCTAGCACTAGTTTCTCCTCTAAGCTCCAGTCCCAAATCAACAACTACCTTTTTGACATTTCCAACTGAATGTTCTGTAGGCGTCTCAAACCCAACATGTCCGAAAAGAATTATTTTTTCCACAAATTCTCACTTCTCCCTAGCTTCCCCATTTCTATTGAGGGCATGTCCACTCCCTACCCCTCAGTAAATCAGGTTTATAAATTCAGAGGCATCCTCGATTCTTCCCTCTCCACAACTCATATCCAATCATTTACTGGGTTGTCCCTTCTACCCCCTTGTCTCTTACATCTGTCCTCTTCTAACTACGGAAAGAATAGCCACCCTAGTTCAGGTACTTTATCATCTCTTACCTGGGAAATTGCAAAAACCTCCTCTAGATAGCTACCAAACTGCCGCTCCCTTATTTAAGTAGTTTCAGGATCTCTCAGTTACCTACAGGATAAAATGTAAACTCTTTTTCCATTAAAGCCCATCACAATCTGACTCCAGCCTACCTCCCATTCTTTCCCTCATTCCTGTTACATTTCAGCCGAACTGGTTCCATGCTGTTCCCCATACATGAAATACCATCTCTCACCTCCATCTTTTTGTACAGGCTGCCTTCCATGATTAGAATCTTTGACTCCCCTTCGTAGAATTTTCAGTTATGTCCAGCTCTTCAATGCCCCCTTTGGGGTTTCCTTGGAAAAGATACTGGAGTAGTTTGCAATTTTCTTCTCATTTTACAGATGAGGAACTTGAGCAAACAAGGTTAAGTGACTAGCTTTCTTTAAACCCCAAATCACGTGCTATCTCCTACAAGAGGCCTGTGTTGATCCATTCAGGTGTAAGTTCTCAATAACAAAATCACTTTCTTTACACTTTGTGTGTATTTTGTAATTACTTATTTTTAGAGGCATCTAGGTGGCAGAATGGATAGAATGCTGGACTTGGAGTCAGGAAGACCTGAGTTCAAGTCCGCTTACTGGCTGTATGACCCTGGGCAAGTTACTTAAACTTTGTTTGCCTCAGTTTCCTCAAATGTAAAATTAAAATAATAATAGCATGTACTTTTTAAGGTTGTTGTGAGGATCAAATGAGATAATATTTGTAAAGTGCTTGCTAATGTGCCTGGAATAGAGTAGGTACTTAATAAATGCTTTTTCTATTCCCCTTTTGGCCCTTCTTATGTCCATGTTGTTTCTCTACAAATAAACTGAGAACTCCATAAGGACAGATACTGTTTTTTTAAAAATTGTTTTGCTTTGTCTTTATATCCCTAGTATCTACAACAGTTCTTGATACATGGTATGTGCTTAATAAATGCTTGCTGAATGACTGAAAGTATGCTTTAGGCAGGTTTCGAAATTGACCACTCCATTTTCTGATGAGGTCATTTGGGTTAAGTCTCCTAGTTTTATTTACTTCATTCAATAGATGTTATAGTCACAAGTATGAAAGGCCTTCTTAAAAGAAAAATAATGATGTCTAGACAGAAGCTTGTAAAGTGTATAACATTTTAGGAAGAATATAACTTATCTTTCTCAAAAATAATGGTTCCTCTACATCTTTCTCTGTGTTTGGTGTGAGAGTTCTTCATATTGTCAAATCCAATTTTAACATTGCTTTGAAAAAGAATAAAATTGAAAACATATTGAAAACAATAAAAATTGTTTTCAACATGTTCTCCTACTAAGATTCTCATCTCATGAGAATCTCCTACTAAGATTCTCAACATGTTGAAAACAATTTTTATTCTAGTCAACCTTTAGGAAATGATGATTAAAAAAATAAAATGAACTAACAAAAATCGCTCCAGCAGTTCCTTTTCTATGTATATTCCAGGGAACTTGTTACTAGAAGCATTCATGCACATCGACCTTTTTAAAATAACTCTTATACTATTCTTATCTAGTCCAAAGTGAAAAGGGGAGTTAACTGTTATTTCTTCAATTGAATAAATGTGGTATTATGAAGTAGGATAATTTATGGGCCAATTGAAGGATCAAATGTTGGGCTTGTAATTAGAGAAGTCCTGTGGGGTGGGGGACCAGATGAAGAACATTCACGGCACTGTCATTGCTATAATGAGTAAAGGTAAGGTATTGTCCATTCACTAGAACGTCCAAAAAGTAGGAACAGGAATTGCTGGTTGCTGGTGGGTGCAGTTTTGATGCCTTTAGGGAGTTTGATTATCACCAAGTAGGACATTGAGTCAGATTCAAGGGTTCAAGAAAAGAACTTCACAACTGCTTTACCTGAAGGTCCTGAAAGGCATTCCTGATATAGGCATGTCCCTATTTCTCTTTCTCAGTGCTCTAATCATTATGGAAACTAGAGGGCAACGTGTGTTTTGTCCACATGTCTTTCCCCAGGAGTCTTGTGACTTGTGACAGCAGTTGGGATCTCTCCTGGTAGTAAGGAGAGTTTTTAAGAGTTGTGATGAGGCTATTCAGATTCAGCTCAGGCTACATATCTGATATTCTCATTATTCAGAGACTCCAATTTATCACTGTAAATTTAGGCCATGCCTAAGAACTCCAAGTGTAATAGTAAAATGGATTATAAGAATCCTTTGGATTCTTATGATTACCAGAGTGAATTTCCTATGGTTTTTATTAAGACAAATTGGATAATTCAAAGTGCTGAAGACCATTTGAAGACTTGAATAACAAAAGAAGAAAAAAAATATTGACTTGTCCTTATGATTTAGGAAATGTTTCCCTGAGCAAATCAACTGAATTCTACATATATGCATTAATCACCTACTATGTGTAAGAGAGGTAATAAGTTGGAAGGAGCAGAGATTTGGCCTTATAATCAGGACAAATTTTGTTCCAGCCTTGCTTCTGACATATCAACAGACTGTGACTCTAGAAAAGTCACTTAACCTCTCAGTGCTCCCAGTAATTCCCTAAGACTAAGTTGCAGAGCCGTTGTCCATCTTCATTAGCAGAGGGAGTTTCCTTACACTAACAAAATCACAGATCTTCTTTTAAAGAAACTCAAATAGCCTAGATGAATTAAGAAAATATGATTGTAATATTTCCCCCTGAAGTCAGTGATGTTCTGTGAAGTGAATTTGCTGAAATCAAATCAACAAACTCATTCTTCATTAATTCATTCATTCATTCTACCTTGCAAACATAGTTTCCAATAATTAAAGCAAACTATAATACTGTTCTTTATATTATATTATTATAACAATCAAGTTCTGCTGATTCATTGCTGCCTATGTATCTTTCTAGCTATTTTTTGGGAAATAGATCTGGTGCTTCAAGAATCTTAAATCCACATCCACAGCATAGTGAGAAGTATAGCCATCTTTTTATTTCTTATAAGATATTCTCACTGACCAGTAGAAATAGGAGTAGAGAGGATTTTCAAACCCTACTTCAATGCCTCACTCTGACATGGAGACAACTGAGGGATCCAAAAGGCTTGGAAAGGAGTACAAATGCTCTGGCAGGCTCTATCCAGCTAGAAAGTCTTTGAGAACAGGTAAATGATAAATGTTGGAGAAGATGTGGGAAAATTGGAACACTAATGCATTGTTGGTGGATTTGTGAAATGATCCAACTATTTTGGAGAACAATTTGGAACCATGCCCAAAGGGCTATAAAAATGTGCATACCCTTTGACACAGCAATAGCACTTCTAGGTCTGTATCCCAAAGAGATCGTAAAAATGGGAAAAGGACCCACATGTACAAAAATATTTACAACAGCCCTTTTTGTGGTGGCAAAGAATTAGAAATTGAGGGGATGCCTATCAATTGGGGAATGACTGAACAAGTTGTGGTATAAGAATGTAATGGAATACTATTGTGCTATAAGAAATGATGAGCAGGCACACTTCAGAAAAACATGGAAAGACTCGTATGAACCGATGCTGAATGAAGTGAGCAGAACCAGGAGAATGTTGTACACAGTAACAGCCACTTTGTATGATGCTAACTTTGATAGACTTAGCACTTCTTAGTAATGCAAGGATCTAAGACATCTCCAAAAGTCTCATGATGGAAATTGCTATCCACATTAGAAAGAACTATAGAGTTGAATGCAGATTGAAGCATACTATTTGCTATTTTTTCTTCTGTTTTGTTTCCTCTTCCTTGTGGTTCCTCTTATTGGTTCTAATTCTTCCTTACAACATGACTAATGTGAAAATATATTTAATAGGAATGTATATGTTTAGTCTATATCAGATTGTGTGCTGTCAAGGGGGGAAGGAGGGAAGGAAGGGGGAGAAAAATTTAAAACTCAAAAGCTTATGGAAGTGATTGTTGATAAACCAAAATAAATTAATAAAAAATTAAAAAAAGAGAAAGTCTTTGAGAAAGGATACAATGGTGATCTATTGCTTGATGTCTAAAAAGAACCCTGACTGGAAAGGCCCAACACTAGAAGGTCCGTTGAGAAGCAATGATATTTTAGTCACAAAAGTTCATAAAAAGAGGGAGCGAGGATGTATGTTAATGAAATCATGGATACTTGAAGTAGTGAAGCAATTATTTAAGTGTTTCTCTCTATTTCAAGGCACACAAAAAACTTTTATGGTCCTCTTTGTAATGGAGGATAGTCCAGGAGCACCTAATATCCCAGAATGACCTGATGAGATTACAAGGTATGAACCTTTGTCTGATAGACATTGTCCATGGAGATGCATGTTCAACTGTCAACTTCCTGAGTGAACAGAGGGAAATCTTTAATTGATTCTCAGTGACTAGGGCTGCCTTCAAAAAGACTGGCAAGAGGAAAGTACTCAATTGAAGAGTTGCCCTTCTCAGGACATAGTGAGCTAAAATACTAGTTTGACTTTTTCTCCCTTTTACCCTAAGTACAGAAGACAATAAGAGGTGGGATGGGCAACTAGGTTGCGCAGTGGATAGAGCAGGAGGACCTGAGTTCAAATCCAGCCTCAGACCAAACACTTGACACTTACTAGCTGTGTGACCCTGGGCAAGTCACTTAACTTCAATTGCCTTAAAACAACAACAAAAAAAAACCCTCAAAAGACAAAAAATAAGAGGTGGGAGAGGAGTTGTTCCTTTCCTTCCCACACCAGGACTAGTAATAGCTACTTGTGGAAGTGGTTAGCAAGCCATATATGCTTGTTCTGTTATGCTGAATATCCTAGACCTCAGCTTCAGGCCACTTTGTTCCTTGTCCTTTTTTGAGTACATCAGATACTAGAGTTCTTGAGAACAAGCTCCCATGTCTAAGATGCATCAGTGCTTGAAGCATTAATTGCATTCTGCAGTGTCACATGATACTGCTGGACTTGACTTTTATGGGGCCTAAAAGGAGACACAGTGAGAATGAACTTTCCTAGCCTTGAAGTTTATTTTGTGGGTAATCCCACATTTGAAAGCTTTAATCCAAATGTTCCTGAGTTAAAAAGTTTGGGTACCAGGCTTCAAGAGAGGAGGATTTCCTGATGCAGTATATAAGGGGATGATACACATAGTTCCTAGGCTGCCTTTACTTAAAATATAAAGCCAGTGAATTGCTCAGATAATTCAGATGAAGGAGATACTTGTTTAGAGGTGCACCAAATGTTTTACTTTGGAGTCAAATGAGATCTTTGAGCTCTTTATATATCTGTATCTTTTTTAGTATTTGAGTATTTACACTATCTTTTTGAAATAGAGACTATCTCAAACCTGATATGATATTGCATATTAAGCACCATTGTGGGAATGGGGTATGCTATTATTACTCACATTCGGATAAACCTAAACATGTGCTATACCTAAGATTTATTTTGGAGACTTCAAAATGTGGGGAATCAAGAATGAATCAAAAAAAAAATGCAACTGTTAATCACCTACTATAGGCCAGGACTTTGCTAGACCCTGAAGAGCCAAATTAAAAAAAAAAACAAACGATGACATTGACTATCCTCAAAGAACTTACATTCTTCTGGATGTAAGGGGGGGGGAGGAAGGGGGAAGACATATAATATTTGCAAATAACATACAGGTACATAGGTAACATACAGAATACTTACACACACACACACATACACACATAGTGATTTGGGGGATCATTAACAGTTGGAAGAATTAGGATGGGCTTCTTGAAGGAGATTGACTTGGGTTGAGCCTGGAAAGGATAGAGAGGAGAATGGAGATTATTCTAGGCAGGAAGGACAGAGTGGACAGAAATATGTAAGTAGGAGAGGTAGTATCATGTATAGAGAAATCTTGTGAGCCAGTTTGACTGCAGTTTAGTATATGAAGGGGGAAAATGCATAATCAAACCAAAAACACAGATTCAAATCCAGTTGCTATAGTTAATGCCCTAAAGAGTAATTTTTAAGGGAAATGGTGAACCAATGAAGCTTCTTGAGAAGGGGAGTGACGTGGTCAGGCCTATGCTTTTGGCTTGGATAAGGAAAAAAGTAGATTCAGGAAGATTAATTAGGAGACTATTACTACAATCCAGGTAAGAAGTGGTGAGGGCTGGTCCAAGGTGATTGTAATATGAAGGGAATAGGTTTGAAAGATGCAGAGAAAATGAAATTGACAAGGCTTGGAATTGGATATAGGAAATACAAAAAAGGAGTAAAGGATGACTCCTTGGTTGATAGCTGGAGTTATATGAAAATTGGTAGGGACCTAATCAGAAACAGGAAATTTAGGAGGACAGTTAGGCTTAGGGGAAAAAAAGAAAGAGTTCTTTTGTTTTAGGTTTGTTAAATTTGAGATGCCTCTAGGACAGGTGGAAATATCCAAAAGACAGTTGGAGATGAAAGAGTGGAGTTTAGGAGAGAAATTAGGATTGGTTGCAGAGATTTGGAGGTCATTTGCATAGATATGACAGTTGAATCCATGGGAACTGATGTGATCACTAAGAGAAAGTATATAGCGAGGAGAAGAAGATAAGGGCCTAGTACAGAATCATAGGACACTCAAAGCAATCAGCACATGGATGATGAACTTACAAAGGAGACAGAAGAGAATAGGTTAAGGGGTAGGAACATAATCATGACATTGTAGTATCATGAAATTTCAGGGAGGAGAGAATATCCAGAAGGAAGGAAAGATTAGCAGTATTGAGCATTGAGAAAGGTGAGGAAAATGAGGGCTAAGAAAAGGCCATTCAGTAATAAACAGATTTTTGGCAGCCTTGGAGAAGGAGCTATGTGGGGCATTGATGGGAAGCACCAAAATTAGATTGCAAAGGGCTGTAAAGCAGGTGGGGTGTGAAAAAGTGGAGGCCAAGAGTGTGGATATAGTTTTTTAGGAGTTTGTCTGTGAAAAGAAAACAAGATCCAAGATGACTTACATGAGAAGAGGGTCAAGTAAAGTATTTTTTTAAGGATAGGGGAGATTTGGACATGTTTGTCAAAGACACGAAGGAGTCAGTAGCTAATGAGGAGTTTTAAATCAGAGGAAGAGGAGACGATAAAAGGGCAAACCCCTGGAGAGGAGGCAGATGAAATCAAGGGCACAAGTAGAGGAACTGGTGTTGGCCAGGAGAAGAGCTACCCACCCCACTGGCTGACAATGGAGAGGAAAAATAGGAGTTGATCTTGATGTCATTTAAATTGTGGAATTGTGTATGAGAGGTACTTCATCTCAGATGGTTTCATTTTTTTCAGTGAACTATTAAATAAGATACTCTTTTGAAAGGGAGGGAAGAGGTAGTTTTGTTGTTTTCATAAGAAGAGAAAGTTTAGAAGATCAGTTGTGGGAAGGGCAGAAGAATAAAACTATTGGTGTACAGCTCTGATGGTCCACTTGAATTTGAATAATACAAATGTATAGTGCATCCAGTTGCTATGGTTGTGTGACTTCCTCCAGTTAAGTTTAGCAGTAGGTGAGCAGGAGTGTACCAGTGGGATGGTAATAATTGTCTGGATATGGAAAGGGATGAACAACGATAAAACAAAGGGACAAGGGTTTTAAAAGTAGAGGACAGTGTAAAATTGAACTGATAACAAAAAAGTCTAATTTTTGAAAGAAAGAAAGTGACAGCCAGAAAGAAATTGATTCTCTTTGGGTCAAGTTCTTAGGATCAGACCTGGCCCATGTGAGTCAAGATTTTGGAAGATACCATGGGGTATATCTTCCAGTATATTCCCAGTTTGACCAAATATTGGATCCAAACAAATGACTTTTTGCTTACTGATAGACCATGTGTATAGAATATGTTTATATGTACATACATACATATATGTACATATGAAAAAAGCATTGTATTCTAGGGTCAGGACAAAATGAGAAGGAAAATTATGAATCACTGTATTTTCCTCTCTTCTGGTTGTTTAATTTGGGGCTTGTAGATTTTTAAAAGATATTTTAAAAATATGAAACATATTTTAATATAATTGATCTCTGCTATAATACTATTTTTATGCATTTAATAACCATATTCGGAGAAGGGCTATGAAGGCATCACCAGACTGCCAAAGGGACCCACAACACATAAAAGTTAGCAGTAATAACTATTTTCACCTTTCCTGGATGAATGATTGAGAGTTTATCAAACACGTACTATGTAATAACACAGTGCCAAACTATTGAGATCCAAATACAAAGAGTGAGAATGCCTTTTCTTAATGAGCTCACACCAATAGGAGGAGACAACACAATAAGAGATATTAACTATATGAAGGATGATGGGCTTAAAAAGTCCTAAGGATGCTGAAGTGAAGATGATGGCAAAGACTTGGGGTTCCTAGATACTAGCATCACAGATGCCTTCCCTCACAATACTATATGCCTATGATATCAGGGCACAGAGAAGGATTGATTGTGGGTACTTATATTGGGAATTAATTATGTATGAATTCCCTTTGTGCTCTGGTCATGTTTTATATTCACCAAACAAAAAGTTTTAGTCATTAAACCAGATTAGAGGCAGGAACTCAGTTAATACATCATGAATGTTATGTGTATTTAGATTTGGTTATGGAGCCATTTCTATAATTGAATTAGTTCCAGGAAGACAAACAGACTAGGGGGTATTTGCTCTCGTGTTCAAATTCTGAGATGAGATAACCCAGTGAAGAATCTTATTTCTCTCTTACAAAATTCCTAATGGATTGGTATCTGTCATACTTGGGGACCTCAGTTTCAGAAAATATTTCTGGTCTTCATTATGTTTAAATTCAGATAGTCTCAAGTTTAACAAAGCGTTCTTTCAAGGGCTAGTAATTTGAAGATATGTGAGCGGACTAGTCGAATAGGAGGGCATGAAGCAGAAAAGTTGGACTCAGTGTTATACTAAGTGACACACATACATACTTTGTTGTTGTTTGGTCATTTTAGTCATGTCTGATTCTTTGTTGCCTAGTTTGGGATTTTCTTGGCAAAACTACTGAAGTGGTTTGCCATTTCTCTCTCCAGCTTATTTTAGAGTTGAGGAAACTGAGGTAAACAGGATTAAGTGACTTGCTCAGGGTCACAGTTAGTGTCTGAGGCCAGATTTGAACTCAGGAAGATAAGTCTTCCAGAGGCCAGGCCCCAGCACTCTATCCACTCCACTACCTAGCACACACACACACACACACACACACACACACACACACACACACACATATACACAAACATGTAGGATGGAGGCATGAATAGACCCATTATAAAATAGTAAAGGGTTCCTCCTGGTTTTGTCCCAGCTCTGTCCTTTATGGATGACACTCATTTAAATAATCATACTGTAATGGGCATATGTCTTCTTAAAAGATTTTCTTCAAAATAAACAAGTAGGAATCAATTAAAACTGTACTAAAGTCAGCATACTAGAAATGAAAATAAAACCACCAGGAGGGGAAAAATTCAGTGTTCAAAGGTTTTGAGAAGCTATTTAAATTCAAGAATCAAAATAAGTCAAGAGCTCAAGATGTTTTAAAGAAAAAAACAGTTTGGGGGCATGTGTATATGTGTGTGGTGAGGGAGGAGTCATGAAGGTTTGGGCAAACTTACATTTTAGTCTTCAGCATATTCTGTTGGTTTTTCCACTTTATTTTAATTTTGAATCTGTTTATCCTATCATCCTGTATTTCATTTCAAAAGATGAAGACTTTTCCCTAGAGAAGTTATATGTAAAGAGCTTTTTAATATTTGTAAGAGCATTCTACATGATTTAAAACCTTAACTTTTTTTTTCAAATATATGCCTGCTTCTAGGTAGTTTATGGGAATTACAACTTCAGAAATCACTGAACTATGATAGATGCTACTTAATAATAAACAAGATAACAATTTAATTATTTTTAATTTCCTTTAATCACTGATGTAAGATGTATTTCTCATTTTCCTCTCAAGGAATATGCTGTAATTGCCAGTCATATTTTATCTTTCTGACTAAGGACTGTTGAGCTCTGAGAATATTTATTCTGTATTATGTGTGTAACATCATAGAATAGAATCATAGAACTGATAGAGACCTTTGGGAACATCTAGTCCAATCTCTTCCTCTTATAAATGTGAAAGCAGGTTAAGAAGGGTGATGTGCATTGTCTGAGGTCACTTGGAATTAGTGACAGAGCTTAGGCAGCATAGAATAATGGATTGGTTGCTGGAAGTGAAATCAAGAAGGTTTGGGTTCAAGTCCTGCCTCAGATACTTACTGGTTGTGTGACTCAGGGCAAATCACTTAACCTCTCTAAGCCTCAGTTTCTTTATCTGTAAAATGAGTGGATTGGATTTAATGGTCTATAAAGTTCTTTTCAACTCTAAAATTTATGATTCTCATTGCATGTTTAGTGATATTTCCTTTATACCACACTTCCTGGGGGCTTAACAGTCGGGCAAAGGACAAACTATCATTCAGGATGTGTTCCCTCTACTCACTGTGCCTGAGCCTATGTCTATGGGTGCAACACATCATCTGGTAGGATGGCTTATCGTAAACTAAAGTAAGTGAAGCATAGCCATGCTTTACACATATTTCACACCTGGCTTTAACCTCAATTTCATCATTATCTGTTCCTATCAACCTCCATTTCCTCCAAGATCAGTATGGATAATAATCTTACCTCCTGATAAAATGTCCAGGTATCTTGTATTTTCCTCAAAGCAAAAAAAAAAAATGCTTATTGCCTGGAGTAAAGAGAAGAGTAACCAAATAACCAATCAATTACTCCAGGAACTATAGATACCTGTAGTCAACATAATCTTTTTTTTAAAATTTTTCCAGTAGTTCTAACTGACGTTAGCAAAGCTTAATTGCAGGAGTATAGGACTAGGATTCGAGACATGATCTACTCCTGTACCTATCACTAATTAGAGGAATGAACTTAATCAAGTTTATTACTTCTTGTTGAATTCATAGCTGTGTTATGCAGACCAAAGGAGATGGCAATTCTGCTGTACTCATCCCCAAAGAATTATATACTGCTCTAGAAGAGTATGTTCAACTCCATATTTGGGAACAACACTGGCTAATTGGAAGCATGCCCAGAAGAAAGCAACCAAGATGGTGAGAACAAACAAGATTGGATGAAGGAAGGAGATATTGTTTAGTTTGGGGAAGAATCAAAGATGATCAACATTGGAGGTAATCTTGTCCAGCCTATTCATAAGCAAGAATGTCTTCTATAACTTATCTGTCAAGGGGTCATCTATCTTGGTTTGAAGACAGGATCTAGCGAGGATTACCAACTATTTCCTAAAGAAGTCCATTCTACTTTAGAGCAGCTGTAACTATTAGAAGGTTTTTTTTTCTCCTCTTGTAACAAGTCCAAATTTGCCTTTATGCAACTTGCTCTCTTGTTCCTGATTCGGCCTTCTGGGATCAGGCAGAACATGTTTAACCCCCCAATCTATTATATCAACCTTGCCAAGCTCTTTCTTCTCCAGGATAAACATATTTTCTTAACCTGTCATAAGATGATGTGACTTTCAGACTATTTACCATACTGTTTGATTCCCCAGCTCATCAAAGCCTTCTTAAAGCTTTGTGCCCAGAAGTAAATACATTACTCAAGATGTGGTCTGATCACAGCAGATAACAATTAACAACAAGAGATAGCATTTTATAGTTCTTTTCAAAGTATTTTCAAAATATTTTTTACAAATATTATCTAATTTTATCCTTACAACAATCCTGGGATGTACATGTTATTATTATCCCCATTTAACTGATGAGTAACAATATAAATATTATCTACCTACTCCTAGACTATGCTTCTTTTAGTGCATTCTAAAATTACATTAACTTTTTGGTCAGTTAACTTGTGGTGAATTTGCAACTTATTTGGATCTCCACACGTTTTTCAGACAGGTTTGTGTGTACCTCATCCACCTTATACTTGTGAAATTGATGTTTTGAACCCAATTGTAAGAATTTACATTTATCCCTATTGCATTTCATCTTATTAGATTTGATCCATTATGATAACCACTTGAGATATTTTTTGGATTTTGATTCTGTCATTCAGTGTGTTAGCTATATTGTCTCTTCCATCATAATATAAACTTGTTGAAGGCAAAGTCTATTTTGCCTTTGAATCCACCTCTGGTAACACAGTATCTGGCATGTAATAAGCCCTTAAGAAATATATGTTAATTGACTGATTTCTGAAACTTTCTGAAAACCTGAAACTTTGATAAGCATACTACCTATTCCTTTATCCAAGTCAATTAAGATGTTAAATATTATGGGACCAAACACAGCTGCACTGGGATTTTCCACATGAAACCTTTTATTCAGGTTAACAGCAACCCATTAAGACAGATTCAAGGGGAGGGGATTAAAAGTAATAAGTTTCTTCAAGAATTTGAAAGGCTGACTTATGGGAAACGGATTAGACTTGCTTTTCTTGCCCCAGAGGTAGAAGTGACAGAGAGGTTTCAATTTAAGCTGATGAAAATTCCTAATGATTAGAGATGTTGCAAAAATCAGATGAGCCCCCTCTGGAGAGTAACTTTCTCCATAACTATAGTTCTTTAATTGGAGCCTTTGCAGCAACTTGGGATAGATTTTGAGGATGACAACAACAGCAATAGTAACAATAATAATAACCAGAATTTTCATAAAGCTTTAAGGTAAAATATTTTACCTATGTTATCTTACTTGTTTTTTGAAACAACTCTGTGAAGTAGGTGCTCTTATTATCTCCAGTAAAAATAGCAATTGTGTTCTGGCCAGAAAGTTTGAGTCTTGCCCTCCCAGAATGATATCTTTGTGGTAATGAATGGAACCATTTTGTCTCCACTCTTGCCTAGTCCACAGTCATTGAATGGATGTGGTCTCAGACAGACCTGGGAAAGACCTTAACTTAGAAAGGCCATGGTCACCCACTGCATCCTGGGCCATCACCAATGTCTTGACCTTTATTTTGTCATAATGTAAAATATTCAATAACTCTGGAGGAGAAAGGGAGGCTGATGACTTTGCACAGCTGGGCTCCACTCATATCTGATTTACATGCAAGTTAAGACGCCACACTTGTGATGTCATTGGTCTCCTTTGAGAATGAAGGATGAACAAAAACAATTTTACAAATGAGGAAACTGAGGCTGAGAGATGTTAAATGACTTGTCCAGGGTTACTGAACTAATGAGTAGCTGAGGCAGAACTTGAACTCAGGACTTCCTGAATCCATGTTCAGCATACATAAACTAGTTTCGGCCTGAGTAATAGGAAATAATAGGAACATCCAGATATACTAGTTACATTAGATGACCTCAGAAGACATTTCCAAGTTTGAAACTCTGTGTTTGCTCTGTGATTTGAGGCCCAAATCTCCTTGCCTACAGAACATAGGAGGTCAGATTGGATCTATTTTGGATCTAAAATTCTTTAATTCTTTAATTAATATAACCTAGAAATATTATGTATACTAAAGAGAACTCCATAAAAAGTGATGAAAACCTGGAGATTATGTTGGAAATATATATACATATACATATATATATATATATATATATGCATGTGTGTGTATATATATATATATGTATATATACTTATATATGTATTTCCTCTAGAATGTAAATAACATTTGAAATAGTATATAATTGTCAAGTGATCATCATTATGCAAATTGTATGTCATTTCTCTATCATCAACATCTTCTAAAAATATCTATATTTTTCCTGGGGTAGGCAATATATGTACACACACACACACACACACACACACACACACACACACACACACACATAAACACTGTCCTCAGACCTGGCGCCTACCACAGATACATCAAATAATGATGATCAGGCAGTGCTTTCTGTCTTATTTTGCTGGCCACACAGAATGCCAAGTTAAGAATAAAGGGAATGAACCCAATGAGGACAGCATATGTATATATAATTACAGAGAAACATAATTATGAAAAGATTTGTTAAGCACTAGCATAATTAATTTCTATTATCCTGATATCTTGAAAGAATCTGTAATTGAAACGCTCTCACCTTGACACTGTTGCTAGAGAAAAAAAAGACAACAACAACAACAATCAGTATGAGGATGGTCTTTGTAGTCCACAACTTGCCACAGGTTTGTATTTCCCCCAAAGATCCTCAAGCGCTCTCTTTTCCTCCTCAGAAGCTGTCAGTCTTAGCTCAGTATTCTTGTTTGTTCACAATTCAGAAGAAGCTAAAAGTACTTAAAAAAACCCAAAACACCAACAAATTACTACAGGGCACAAGAGTGAGGAGACATCTAATACATCAGAACAACATGCTAAAATAACTTGGTTAACACAGCACCTTCAATCCAAGGTCTGCAGAGCACTCTGGCAGACCTAGGAATAAGAAGAGAGGGAAGATTGGTATTCAAGTAATGATGCTCTAATTCTTCATATCCATCTTTCTGAGTTAAGTAATTGGGGTGGCTTAAAGTAGTTAATGACTGGCAGGCATTGAGGTTACATAACCTAGTCCATTAGAAGGCAAAAACCCCCAAATGGTACACAGGAGCCATTAAAGAACCAATCATATGTCTAGACAACAACAAATGTGCTCAATATTTCTTTGTCTCAGCTTCTTTTGCACCTAAATTATTTGTGGTAACAAAGTCACTTCAGTAACCTAGTATTGTCTGACTAATCTCATTGGATCGTTCAAATGGAAGTGATTTTACCTTTTTTCTATGACAGTTTATGCTTTGGTGCAAGGCACAAAATTCCTTTTATGAAGCTGTCAGTGGTAACTTAGTAGATACCATACTGTGATTATTTTTTTTTTGTTAGAATGCTATATTGGAAAAAGTTTTAAATTACATTTTAAATTATCTACGACTCATCTGGGCAAGAACTTAGCAAGAGCTAAGGAAGTATTGGGAAATTTACTTGTGTGCTTGTATGGTATAATGGATACAGAGCCAACTTTGGAGACAGGAAGACAGGTTTGAGTCTTGCTTCTGATATATATTGGCATTATAACCCTGGGAAATTCACTGCACCTTTTAGGGGCCCATAGATAACTCTCTACAGTGCAGAGCAGGTGCTGAGCTGCATGGTAGAGTTTCCTCATTAAGTACATTCTATATCAATAAATCATTGGTGTGGTCCAAAAAGACCCTACAGCCAGGTCAGGGCAAGTCATATCATAGGGTAGGAATCACCTGGATAAACATGCTTCTGGATTAGAAGGTAATTATGTGTGTATGTATTTTTTGAGAATTGGAGAAGAAAATGGAAAACGAGAGAGAAAAAAAGTCTTAGTATCATAGCGTGAGAGTTGGAGGAGATTGAAGAAGATTGTCTTTGTTTTACAGATGAGGAAACTGAAACTCACACAATTGAAGTGATTCGCAAAAAGGAGTCAGTGATAGAGCTGGATTTTGAACCAAGTTTCTCTGACTGTAAAAAAGATTTTTAGAAGGTTGCCCATCAAGGACCAGTTTATGATGGTTTGGAACGGGGTGAAATTTAGGGTAGGGAGATCAATCAGGAAGCACTTGTCTAAACAGGAGGTAATGAAAACTTGCATAAGGGCAGTGACTGTGTGAGTGAATAAAACAGGTTATAGAGAAGAGATGTGAGACTAGAAACAACATCTGACAATGGATTGTATACGTAGAGTGAATACAAGTGAGGAATTGAGTTTATGATCCCGTATGACCAGAACGATGGTGGTGCCACTTATAATAATGGGCAAGTTCGAAAGAAAGAAGGATTTTGGGGAAAATATAAAGACTTCTATTTGGGGCATGTTGAATTTGAGCTGTCTACTGAATATCTTGTAAGAAATGTTCAAAAAGCAGTTGGTGATGTGACATTGGAGGCTATAGATCTAATAATCACATGTACAGAGATAATAATTGGACCTACTGGAACAAATGGGACCACCAAGGGAGATAGTAAAGAAGGAGAAGGAAAGAGGGCCTAGGACCAAGGCTTAGGGGAGCTGAAGATACAATAAAAGTGACTAAGGAGGACAGTCAGTAGGAGGAGAACAAACAGAGTAGTGTCACAAAAACCTAGAGAGAAGTGTGCATCTCCTTTGGCATTATGTCTATGCATTTTCTTCATCCTTTGAGAGTTAAGGTTCAAAAATTGGGACAATTGTTAATTGGCTTAAAGTCTAGGCCATGGAGATTAAAATTAGCAAGTATATGGAGTGTTGACCTTAAACTAGGGTGAATCTCTGATGGGGGACCCAAGCCATTGGACCAGGAAGATAGGCCAAATACTAAAGTTGAAGGCTTGACTAGGTGGGAAGAACTTCTCCTTTAATCTAACAAGTTTGATACCTGGGGCTAAGAATCTTTTCCTGGGGAAATGAGAAGCCTCAAAATTTGAGACTGTTGGAACAAGACAGGAGAACCCCATGAAATGCTTTTCACCATCTCCTGAACATAGATTTTTGTCTTTTCTAGAAGAGCTGAAAAAATTGTATAGGAGGTAAGCAAAGGGGGGAAAGCAGTATCAGTTCTTCCCTGAAGAAGAGATAGTGAATAATTTCAGCTGAGCCAGAAGATAAAAGCAGTGCAGACTACAGACCATCAACACTGGAAAAGACTTCAGGGGAGCAGTGACTTACTGAGCAGCATTTGGAGAAGCAGGGTCTGGAGGACATTACAGGAGAGCAGTGTCCAGTTGAGCCTGCACATTCAGCTGAACAGCTTTAAGTAGAGATTACAAGACTGGTCCAGCAGACTTTGAAATTGATATGGATTGGGCCCAGCTGGAGCAGTAGAATCACTGTAAGACATCAGAAGCCATGCAGCATCATAGGAATGAGTTGCGCCTCCATGCATTTTGCCTTGGTCACACATGTACCTTACATGTATACCCCTCTGTTAATGTGAGGTTTTTCCCTGTGTGTAATCCTCTATGAGTGTGCCCCACACGTGTCCAGTTTTCTCAGTATCTGGAACAGTATGCTTCCAGAGTCATGAGAGATATGCTAGTTTTCTTTATCATGCCATTTAATTAAATGTCTATGCTTTGAAATCATATCTTCTGGCTGACCATTAAAGATAGACACTTGGGTTGGTGCTCATGAGCTATGGGTTTTCAGGGATGTGGACCTCTCTTGAACTTGAGGTAGTCTTTCTCTGAAGGACCTGGCCTGTGGGTTGGGGAGGTGTCCTCAAGGGCTACCTCTGGCTCACAAGTAACTTTATTTAACCCTTGCTCTGGCTCCTGGATCTTTTAGTGTCGTTCCATATCCCAGAGAAAGGTCATAGCAGGATACTTGCAAATACCTACCAGCTGAAACAATAGAGTACATGTATAAAAAAAGACCAGAGGCTATGGAAAGGGCTTCAAAGACTCCCTAGAAATTAGCTGCAATGTCCTTAGCATGACTAGTGAGAATGCTTCCCTTTGTTTGTATCTGTGGGAATGGACAGGGAGCAAATGTTGAGTGTCTGTTATGTACAAAGTACTATATTAAGGGTTTATTTTATAAATGCAAAAAAGTATGAGCACTTCTTGTCCTCCAGTACAATTAAATAAAACAAAAACATGGGTGTAGGGGGTCCTGGAATAGATACTCATACAAGATTGAGAGCTAGACTTATTTAATGGGGGCAGTATGGTATAAAGGGAAGCCCTTCGGACTTGGGGTCAGATGGTTTGGGTTTAATCTTTGATCTGCCACTTTCTGTCTCCATGAACTTGGAAACCATAGCGGCTTCGGTTTCCTCATCTGTGAAATGAGAAAATTGGGCAAGAAAACATTTATGATTTCCTTCACTTCTGAATTTGTTATCTGACATTGAAAGAAAAAGTCACATTTTATGTAACACTTTATTACATTATTCCTTTTGATTCTCACAACAATAGTATAAATCAGTGGTTCTTAATTTGGAGTATTTAGACCCCTTGATTTCAAAGGTACTGTGAAGTTGCCTACCGTCTCAGGGAGAGGGAGGGGAGGAGAGCATGAGATACAATTTGGAACTCAAAACTTAAAAAACAACAGTAAGTGTTAAAATTGTTTTTACATGTAATGGGGAAAAATAAAATCTCATTTAAAAATTGGTTTCTTCTACTTGGCAGCCAATGATATCTTTTCCAGTTTTATATTCTGCTTGCATCTGCTTATACTCTGGCCTGGCACATATTTATAATATGCTTATTGACTTTGGGAAGCTATTACATTCCTTCCTGATTAATCTAATATTTTCCTCATTTACTTTCGACTGGTGTTTAATTGATAGGAAATTATTTTATCACATAAATAATAATTTGGATATTTTGAAAATCATGTTATTTTCTTCATTTTCTCTGACTTGTAACATTTATCTATTCATCAGTGATCAGGTCTAGTCTAACAAAATGAAGTGGAAAATTGAGATAATTGAGCAGGTAAATGAATTGGGAAGCCCTAAACACTGTGGCCTCTGTTATCTGTAGAAGTTCTTTGTTTCAATTTTCTTGCCCGTAAAACAAAAACAAATGATGCCCATCCTGCCTACCTTGCAGGGTTGTTGTAAATATCAAATGAAAAAAGTATAGGTGAAAGTGTTTAAGTATAGGTTTAAGTGTTAAAGCATACAAATATACGGCACACCTATTATTGTTACTTGTGAAAGCCTATTTCTGCTTTGAATTATTTGACTAGTTCAGTACTGAAGTTCATGTTAGCAGTGCAATGCTGGCTCATCAAAGCCCATTGAATGGATATTTCTGCCATTATCCTGTTATAAAACTTCATCTTGAAAACAAAAAATGTCCCTTTTTGATTCCAAAAGTAGCTAAATATTTGATAGCTTGCAACATTTTAATTTTGTGGGAACATAATAAAATTTTATGTCTTTCTCATTGAAGTTTATGGGCAGTATATAAGTAATTCTCTTAACTTAAGTTGGTATTTTACTTTTGATAGGTTAAGAAAATATGAGAGGCAGCATGGTATGTAATGGAAAGAAGGCAGCTTGGCAGCACAGTGGATAGAACACTGGGTACGGTTGGAAAGATCTGAGTTCAAATCTGACCTTAGGTACCTACTAGCTATGTCATACTGGACAAATCACTCCTCCATTTCATCAACCTCAGTTTCTTCAAATGTGAAAGGGGGATGATAATACTATCTACTTCCCAGGGATGTGAAGACCAAATGATATTTATAACTGATACACACACACACACACACACACACACACACACACACACACACATACATATATATGTATATTTATAACTGGATACAATACCTGATATATAGTATAGGCACTTAATAATTGCCTGTTTCCCTCCTAAGCATTCTTACACATATGGAAATAACTTTTAATATCTATTTTAAATCTTGCCTTTAAGACAACCTTCCCTCCAATGTATGTAAGTAGATAACAACAACTAAAGAAGGCAAATAAAATTACTGTTAATTATTTGTTCACTTAATGTCTATCACAGCTAACATAATAGTTTTGAATGGATCAAATGTGTGTCACAGGGCTTCATTGTTTCTGTTCTGAATAATATATTGGGGTCATTTGTATTATTAACATGCATGGTACATTTAGGCCCATGTAGGATATGCAAACATAAACTTATCTAAATTATTACAGAAGTTTGTAATTTTATATGTGCTTTTGTAAAATATAAATCATTGTAGTAATGATTTATTTAATAGTCAGTCCTCCATTAGGCACGTATCTCTAAATATAATACTGTTCCTATGAAGTAGTAGGAGCTACTTTTCGGCATCATTTCCAGGAGCTTTATGGCCCAAGTCAAGGCATGCTTCTATTGCTGAATTTCATTTCCCTTTTTGCTCATAGGAGAGTATTAGTGGTATTCAGAGGAACTAAGTGTTTCTATACCCTCTAGCCTCCCAAGGAGACACATGAAGTTCATTGGAAGCCCATAGCCCTGGCTCTATTCACTGGGGAAATGGAAAAACATCAGCTGCTCTAACCAGGACACAACATTACATTTTAGAAAGTGTACCAAGAACAGAGAAAATGGTTGAGGAAATTTGTTGCTATAGAGTTCCAGATGACTCAGTTACTGGCTCCCTTTAGTATTTGGGGATTGTATGAACACTGACAAAGACAGCTGTACAATAAGCTCATGACCTATTTACATGGCAATTGACATTCTTTTGTGCATAAGTATAAAATCATTTTATAGATTTCTTTTATTCTGAAATTTCTTTAAGTCAGCCTGCCTTCCTGATTATTAATATATAAATCGAACAAAAAGAATCCCTTAATCTCATCATATAGCTAGCTGTTGTGGGTCTTAATAACTGATACACCGTACGTTTAAAAAGGTTCATTTGCTAATATATATTATGTGCATTACATATAAGCATATATGTAAATATATTTTCCTTCCCTATCTTTCTTTAATTTTAGAAAAATATAAGAAAAACAAAAATATTCAAAAATATTTTAATATACTTACATGTAAACGGAAACATTTAGCTAAGCCACAATTTCATTTGCAAGTAAACTTATGTAGTCATATGTTCTTGCCTATGAGTCCTTCAAATTAAATCTTTTGACTGTAAAGATAGATATTAGGTGGTTTTCCTCTAAATATTCAATGAATTTAAAAGAAGGAATAATACAGTTGCCTTAAACACAACATCTAATGACACCACTATGTTTATCCTGTATTTATTCAGGAAAGAGTTCCATCTTCAGTATTAGCATTACACTTCTTTCTCAGTAGCAATCTATCAAATCTATCTGTGGTCTTGCTTCTCTTCTCAAGCGTCTCACAAGAAATGGTTTTTTAGAAACACATTAGGTTTTTCTCCATATAGAGATTCTTTGGACCTGAATATCCTTAAGAAAGAATAAGATCAACTATAAAGATGATATTAATAGGTGACTACTGTATTCCAGGTACTATACTTCTCGGTAAAAATACAAAAACAAACATGAATCCATCTGTCCTCAAAGAGCTCATATTCTATTCTGAGATGTGGAAACTCTCTCTAATGATGCAAGTCTCTCAATGTCTTCTCTCTAATTTAGTCTTTGAGTGCCTACCTAGCACTTAGAGGTTAAATGACATGCTCATGATCACAAAGTAAGTATGTGTCAGAGGGGGCATTTAAACCCAGGTCTTCCTAGCATTGAGCCAAGCTCTTTAGCCATTGCATTAAGGCTGCCTTTGCAGTTAAATACAAAATGAAGTAAAAGACAAAATAAATACAAAATAATTACAGTGTGGTAGAAGGGAGCAGAGCACTAACAACCAAGGGAATCAGGAAAAACTTATTGTAGGAGGTGGCTTTTGAGCTAAGTCTTGATGGGGGCTACACAGTTTCCAAGAGATAGAAGAGAGTCTTCCAGACAGGAAGGATGGCCTAAAGGTGCTAAGATGGGAGGATGATGATCATGGTCAGGACACAATGTAGACTAATTTGGTGGCAAGGTAAATTGTGTGTGAGTGAGTGTGTGTGTGTGTGTGTGTGTGTGTGTGTGTGTAATATGTAATCAGCTTAGAAAGATAGGTTAAAGTCAGATTGTGAAGGGTTAAAAATGCCAGTCAGAGCCATTGATGGAGGAAATCCCATGTTCACACTTTTGATTTAGGAATACCAATTTGGCAGCTGTCTAGAGATCGATATCAAATTCAAAGAGGAATAAGGGTGACTGAACAGTTCATTGGGATCCTTGAGGGCCACAGATTGACTTTAAAAAACCACATAATAACATTACCTCTGTTCTATTGCATTTTTATTTTACAAATATCTTCCAATTACATTTCAATCTGGTTTCTAGCACTTGAGAGTGTTGCAGCTGAAATTGCTGTCTGAAGACCACACTTGACATTTCTGGTGTATAGGATCTGAGGTCGGATGAGGTTACTGCAATAGTTCAGGTGAGAAGTGATGGGACCTTAAATTAAAGTGATTGTCATGTGAGTGGAGAGAAGGGGAGAATAGAAAAGATTTTATGGAAGTAGACATGGCAACTGATATGATATGTAGGATGAGTGAGAATGAAAATCTGTAGATGGCGTTTGGGTAACGAACCTGGGTGTCGAAACTAATCATAGTGGCCTTGGTAGCAACAGAGAAGTTAGTAAGAGTGGTGAGTTTAGGCAGAATAACTCATGTGCACAGCCCTAATATTATAAAAAAAATAGGAAGGATAGGGGGAAGATAGGAAAGAAAGGAAAACCTGTAACCATTTCCTAGAGGTAGTAGTGGAGCAGCATAGGTGGAAGAGTTATAAGACAGCAACCCAAGAAGGGGAAGTAATGGGAGGAAAAGAGAAAAGGGTAGTGGTGGATGCATAAGCTACTTATGCTGGCTTTATATTTTATCAAGTGAGTTAATCCACACTAAAAACTGGAAGTTGCAATTGTTAAATAGTGAACCATTAGTAGCTTATTTTTAAGTAAACCTCTTGAAATTATTTAGTTCAATAAAAACATTAGTAAAATGATGGTGACCTTTTCAGTCACTTATCTTTCATGACTTTACAAAGATAAAAATGCCACAAGGGTAAATGTATGCTCAGATTGAAAAAAAAATTATAGTATGTTTTAGCTAGAAGGGTCTTAGAAATCATCGATTTCAACAAACTTATTTAGAGGTGGAGAAACTGAGGCTCTGAGAGTTCAAGGTGTTTATCTGAGATCACCTAGCTCGATTCTGGCAATGGTAAAACCAAACTTTAAAAAATGAGAGTCATAATTCCATTTTAGAGCTCTTCTTTAACTTAGTTTTTCCTTTATATCTTTTGTTCTATGGATTTTTTTTTTTTGCCAAATGGAGAGCCACCAAAACTTAATAGAATGGGAAATGTTTGTATTTCAGGCACCAGACAGTTTTATTTTGAGACCTGATAAGAGGTTTAAGGGAAAGTAGGAAATGTTCAGATGAAGTTTGAATAATTTTCTATCTACGGTCAAACCTGAAACTGGTATAATTTACATAAAACTTAGTTTAATGAATTACTGTTACTGGTGGGCTTGCATTTACATACATATAGGTTATTTAAATATATACATATACACATACGTATGCACAAACATGTATGTATATACATGGGTGTAGGGTGTGTTCAGAGAAGACTAGTACCTCTCAGGTGAAGGCTGCTGAGCCCTTTCAGGCCTGTTTTCCATTTTTTATGCCCACCTGATCCACCTAACTCTCACCTGTGGCTTCAAGAAGCTGTAGCATGCACAGCAGCCACATCCTGGTAAATCATTTCAGCAGATAGGCTAAACTAGGTTGAGGGTAACCAAGGAATCTGAAATCCATTGTTGAGTTAGGGTGGTGTCTACCCCAAACACATGAAGACTTCCCCTGGCAGAGTATGTATGAGAACAATTTATTCCAAAGGCCATGACGGTGGCTGAAGCACATGGTGTGGAGCACTTAGAGCTTGGTTAGACATTGAAGACACCAAGGTCGTCCACTGCATCTTGAACCATCATGAGGCATCTTGACTCTACCCTGCCACTGGACTGTGATTACTAGAGAGAGTGAGGTTGAAGACTTTGTACAACTCTACTTCACTTAAATCCAATTAGCACAAGAATCAAAAAACATCACCCATATTACTTTACCATTTTTGCCTGTCTCAGTGTCCTATGGTGACAAGCAAGTGATGAAGCAGCAGGTGCAGATACACGGGAAGCTGTAGTCACAGCCTTGCACACAGGCAGCCCAGGCCACAGGGATATCTTCTCATTAGAAGTAGCAGTGGAATTTGGTGACCCCTGGATGTTTGTCTTTAAGGATCACATCGCTCACTTCCTGGTGTGAGGACATGGTTAGAAAAGGTGCCCTAGGGGGCAGCTAGATGGTGCAGTGGATAGAGCACCAGCCCTGAAGTCAGGAGGACCTGAGTTCAAATCCGGCCTCAGACCAAACACTTGACACTTACTAGCTGTGTGACCCTGGGCAAGTCACTTAACCCCAATTGCCTAAAAAAAAAAAAAAGGGAAGAAAAGTGCCCTAAAAATTGTCTGCTTACCCAAACCTGGCCTGTTTACCATGGTAGGCGGGGATAACTCAGTGTGGTCAAAACACAAAAAATGTACAAAAACTTCTGCAGAGATGATTCTACTCACCATTGGTACATGGAATATGTGCACACTTATAAACTCCACAACATCCTGTAGACCTGAAAGACAAACAGCTTTTGTTTCAAGAGAACTCAGCAGGTATAGCATTCAAATAGCAGCCCTAAGTAAAACAAGTCTGGCAAATGAAGGCCAGCTTTTCAAAGTTGGAGAACTGATTGAATGAAATGAGAGACATTGGTGCAGGACTGCCCAGCAGAGTATGCCCTTATCAAAGAAGATGCTGTGCTGTATGAGCAAAGTAGAATTGAAGTAGCTCAAAAGAAATGAGAGATGTGCAAATTTAGAGAATCCACCCCAAATGCCCAACCTGCGATAGATAATTCTGAGCTCACACTAGTCTGATCAGCCACAGTTGGACATACTGTTAACTTGACTGTAACATAGTAATGTCATTTTGGTCCTCTTTGACAATGAAGGACAATAATCAACCAATCCTGTATAGACATATATATATACATATATATATATATATATATATATATATATATGTATATATATATGTATATATATATGTATATCTATTGCATCAGGGGTCAGGGTAATGAAGCATTACAACAGGAAGGCTTTTTCCTTAGAAATTGCTTGGGTCATCCTTTTTCAGGACCATGGGCATCTTCAATACACCTAGAAAAGGCCTAAAGAGCATGTGCAGGGTACTGAAAGAAGTCTCCGCTGAGCTCCCCGAATTCTCCTACATTAGTCAATCTTTGGGGGTTCAAATATTGTTATCAAATATATTATTTCAATAGAAATGTTGCCTCTAAAAATAACTAATTGAGCCATTATTTCTCATTAACGGCTTATTGTAAAGAAGATAATCAAGTTAGATAAATTATAACTTAATAAAACCTAGAAACTTGATTTTGGTACTTCTCCCACATCCTTTCCACTAGATTCTCATGACACTACTCTATCCTTCTCTCACCTTTCTGACTGCTACTTCTTAGTCTCCTTTGCTAGACATACCTGATAACCTTAAGTATCCCGCAAGTCTTTGTCTTGGATCTTCAACAGCCTACCAGACAGCTTGTATTAGAAATCTCGTACGTTGTCTCATAGAATCTTAAATTCAACATGTCCAAAACTTAACTCATCTACCTCCTTCCCATAATTTCCCTTCTTCTTAACATCGTTATTACTGTCAAAGTCACCACTATTCTCCCAGACAATTCAGATTTTATCTTTGACTCTTCAATTTCTCTCACCCCCCCCATATCCAATCTGTTGCTAAGGCCTGTCAATCTTTCTTTTAATTTCTCTCTCATAAGTCCCCTTCTCTCATCTGATACTGCCACCACCCTGGTATAGGCTCATTATCTAATGCCTGGACTATTGCAATAACCATTTAGTTGTTCTCTTTGACACAAATCTCTCTCTACTCTAGTCTATCTTCCATTTAGCTGTCAGAGGTCCTCCTAAAGTTCAGGACTGACCATCTCACTCCCCTCCTCCTCCCCCTGACCTTTTAATTAGTAAACTCCGGTGGCTTCCTATCACCTCCAGGATCAAAGCCCTACATAATCTGCTCGCCTATCTTTCTAGTCTTCTTAGACCTTACACCATCACCCCCATAATCTGTGATTCTTGATATCTTTGCTGTACCTCACTGGCTGTCCCCCATACCTGGAATGTTTTCTCTCCTCATTGCCTCCTGGTTTCCTTTAGGTCCCAGCTAAAATCTCATCTTCTACAGGAAGTCTTTCCGAATCTCCCATAATTTTAGTGCTTCCCTTTGTTTTTCATCTCCAAGTTATTCTTCCTGTAAAACGGTGTTACATAGTTATTTGCATATTGTCTTCCACATTAGACTGTGAGCTCTTTGAGAGTGGGGTCTGTTTTTCCTCTCTTTGTATCCCCAGCCTTTAGCACAATGCCTGGAACATAGCAGATGCTTAATAATTGTTTATTGACTGGATGATTTCCCATTTTTACCTTCCCGTTTCTTGCCAGGTACCTACCCTAGAGCCATTCTCCTAGGATTTCTACTCTCTGGAAAGTATCTCCCAAACTAATCCTTGCTAAGATGTTAACAAGTAATAATTTAAGGAGTTATTACTCCTATAGGTATCAGCAAGTCAATAAGGGACCAAGGAGAACTAATAAAACAAAAACAAAACAAAACAAAATCCAAATCAATTTAACTCAAAGGATTGTTGCATTAATGGTATAATTTCTGTCACCCTGTTCAGCCAGACATTTCTGGTATCCTTCAAATCAGTCCCCAGAGGCCTGCCTACTTTCTCTATTCTTAAGACCATTTATGCCTGAGAGAAAGATACAAAGGACAGGTAATTTCTGAGTAGTAGAGGAAGAGAAAAAGAGGCCCAAGGAGGCTACTATTCTGGTATCTTTGGGCTACACTAACAACAGTAAGTGTTTAAAAAGGCATGAAAAGAGAGAAAAGATGTGAGGAAAAGTGAGGAATTGGATAGAGAAGGTGGATATAAAAAAACCCCACCAAACTTTAAAATTTGAGTTAAGAGCCCTGTAATATATACATTTTTACTTGGTAAAAATGATAATAGAGGAGGATAGGGAGAAAAAAGAAAGATGATGTGTCCTTGTCAAAAACTTCACACATAGCTTTTCTTGTGCGTCTTACGCACCCATAGCAGACACTCATTAGCAGTTTCAGCCACCAAACTCAGCTGCTCTGTTTGAAAACCATTCATTCCTATTCCTTGAAATATGTCAAATATACTTTACATGGAATATGGAAATTCCTGTCATGAGTCATATTATGGCACTTTCCATACCTTCGTATATAAAGTGAAATAGAAGGTGTTGGGAGTAACATGATTATTTGAGATGTCTCTAGTTGAAGAAAAAAATGTGTTTTGTTGATTATACATGCTGGTCAAAATTCTGTTTAGTTCATGTTTAGTGCTCTGCTGCATCTTTGCTAGGTACACACGAATGTAGTGACCTTAAAGTGACCTTTAGGACTACTATTATGCAATTCATTTCCTCATTAAAAAAAAGAAACTTACAGTCAATAATATGGAAGCATTCAATTCCTTATATAGGCAAATGATGGTAAATTTCCCAGATGAAAGAACACTTCAGGGATCAGCATTAACACTGGTTTTATCATCTCTATCAATCATTTGTAATCTTGAAGAAGTGGTATGGGGCCTGCTAATTTCATCCTCAAATGATACCAAATTGGCAAATGGAATAATGGTAATGAGAATAGGCCCAAGAGATAGTAGGAATATAGAGAAGGAATAAACATAATTCACCTGAGACAAGTATAAGCTAATAAATCCAGCAGGCAAATTAGGAATAGCAATTGTTATGTTTTTAAGTAACAGACCTGTCAAATAATAAGCAGTAAATTTGACACTTGGGTTTGGAATATGAAAATATATCATGAGGCATAAATTCTACAAAATGGAAAATCAGAATTCTATCATGCCAAATACTAAATACTTCAATGGCCCAGGGATCTCTTTTCAGTGTGGATACTCTTCATTATAGACCATAGTTCTCCATATTTCTTTGTGGCTTTCATACATATCCTTCTGTAAAGCCTCTGGAGAAACTACATTCAACACACTGAGGGTCTTCTGCTGACTAAACTCACAAAAACATTTATGAAGTACCTACTCTTTGTAAGGTACTATTCAGAGATTGGCTTAGAATATTTAGAATCAAATATTAAACCATCAACAATCCTGCATAGAAAAATGAAGAGATAAGGAAAATATCATGACCATTCCTTGTGCTGGCTATATCCTCTTAGTTATTAAATTGAATTCTAGTCATCATTTTCATGTCTTTTTGAGAGTTTTTATGTGGAACTGATTCTATCCAGGGAAAACAGTTTTCAAGTGAAATGAATAAAAACTCAAAAAATCTCAATTGCTAAGAAACAGACCCTGAAATTATTTAAATGTCAGTGATTGTGGCCTATGGGTTCCAAGTGAAAGCCAGTATTGTTAGGACAATGCCAATAATATTGACCCATAGAAATTTAAGCAAAGGAAATTGAGGACTATGGAAGGAAAGTGACTTTCTCAAGGTCAAACAACTAGTAAATGATAGAGACAGGACTAGTACCCAGGTCTTCTGACTCTTAGAGTATTGTTTTTCCCATTGTGTCAGCTATTATACTGTCAAAGATGAAAGTTATTAGCACAAAGGGTGACTCTGGGGCCCATAGCCTCCGGGTAACATTACTTCTCAGAGAAAGTTTGCAATTATACAGCAATGGACTCATCAGAGACTTTATTCAATGGAAAGCTCCCAAGGTAATAATTAGAGGGAAAATATAACTTTAAACATAATGTAATTTCTAAAGTTGAGCACTGGTGTGAGTAATCAAATCTTAGACTTCTCTTGGAGAAAGAACCGCGCTTAAATGCCAAATCAAAGTCCTGCATAAAATTGATTGTCATTATTATGAGTTAGGTATTTTAGCAAATGTCATCTATCCGATAGTCTGGACAGAGCTTGAAGCATGGTACAGCGGCAACATAATTAGATTCAGACCTGGAGGACTTGGATTCCGATCTTGACCTGGTAACTTATTACTTGAGCGTCCTCAGATATGTCACTTAAACTCTTAGGGCTCCAGTTTCTTTATTTGTAAAATGGGGATTTGGTTCTAGCAAAGAGATAGAAGACTGCTTGTTTGGCATTGTAAAACAAGGTTTCTGAATATTTTTGCTTAATTGTTTTCCTCTGTCATAAAGGAAGGTTCAGTCTGGGGTTGGTTGGAAAATGACTATGATATAAAACAAAAAAGCCCCAATAAAACCTATAAGAATAAAAATTTGAAAACTGTGAAACAGGAGGATTTATGGGAAGCAGTCATTAAGAAGTAGTGGCAATATTTTAAATCAACAAAATGTTTATCTTTTTAAAATAAAAAAAAAAGAAAATTAGTATTACTGTTGGCTGTAAGTTCTATGACCCAATGATATTCTAAAATATGATCTTCCAATATTAGAGTTAAAATATATGAAAAAAGCATGTGAATAGGATATTTTTATGGGAACAGCCTTGATTAGAAACTGGTTTCTCTAAAGAATTCTGCAAAAGAAAAATAACTGAATTTAGTTTTGCTTTCTTTGTGATGATGCACTTATATTACGTGCTGATAATTCATATGTGTAAGTGTGATCTTTCTAGATAGGTGATGCAATGAACAGAGCACTGGACCTGGGTCAAGAAGACTTGACTTTAAATCCAATCTCAAACCCTTACTTGTTTTGTAAATCATTTGACCTGTGCCTGCCTCAGGATTCGAACTCGGGTCATAGGACTCCAAGTTTAGTTCTCTTTCCATCCACATATGAAAGGGTGACAATTTGTGCCAGGAGAGGATGTACTCATTTGGGCAAATGATGAATCTCTAAAGAACTGGGATAGCACATTGAAATAACTTATTTTTAGAAAATAATTGCTTAAGATGAAAACAATCCATTTCTGGAACTAATGTCACAGCATTCTCTGGTCACATTTCCATTATGGTAGTCATCTAGTAAGATAGCATTCTGGGCTTTAATGTCTTTTATTGGGATCTATTACTTAGCTCAGTGCTATTTTCTAATTTATTCACTGCCTCTTGGCTTTTATAAGCACTACATTGCTTAAGCAGGTGAAAGATTTCTCATATTACACTCTCTTGAGAGATTGAATTATCGCATAATATTGCTTCTTTTCAACAACTTACTCAAGCTATAAATGTGAACACATCAAATTAAATTCAGGTAACAGTATTTTGGCTCCCAGTCATATCTCCATTCGCCTCTCTCCTTTTTTTTTCTATTTCTTTTTCTTCCTGGAAATATGCTCAGGTGTTTCTGTTTTTTTTTTCTTTTTTTTTAAGTCGGTTCTGATCTATTACCTTGTTCTTGGAAGCCAAAAACCACATGTCTTATTGTTGTATCACTCTCAGCGCCTAGCACTTTGCTTTGTTTATAGTTGGTACTTCATGTTTCTTTAAGGAATTATTTCATTTTAAAAAGATGGCTGCTAGATTTATATCCTGCTCCTTTGAACAAAAATCTATTCATATCTGTTTCCCCAGAATTATGTAAAAATGAGCAACATCTGTGCCCTAAGAATCCATGTGTAGAAGTATTTGCTGAAGCTAAGACTTTGCAGAGATTCCTCATTTATTCAATGTCTTTGGGATGTATCTAGATTATAGGATTATAGGATCAAAGATCTAGAGCTAAAAGAAGCCTTAGGGGTTATTTGGTCCAACTCCTTCAAAGTACAAAAGTGAAGCCCAGAAAAGTTGTCACTTGTTCAAAGTGACAGGACGGTAAGTCACACAGGCAGGATTTGAACACAGATCCTGTAATTCAGTTAGGATCTTCAAATTCTAGCCTTTTTGCTAGAGGCCTGCATTGCCCTGCCTCCCAATGTTGTACCACCATTAAGGAATTTTCCAGATAACTGAAAATTAATCTCTTCTTTGTTTACTTAGAACTTTTTTTTAGAAGCTAACAATTAAAAAAAAAATTAAACATTTTCATTTAAACCAATTCCATCCCTTGCTCTCTTCTTTCCCTTCCCCCACTCCCTGTACTTAGAATTTTTGATGCAAATCTTGGAATGATCTTTACACGTAACTTCCTTCTGAAACATGGGATCCTGAGTAGGGAATCTCACTTTTTTATGATGAAATAACTTAATGAATGCTGATTGATGATGAAGATCATGATGATCCAGAGCCAGATTGACTAGAAGCATTCAGACCTACTTATATAGACCTGCAGTTAAATCCTGAGCTGGTGGATGCCTCATTAGACACCAGCATCATCTGACTTCTTAGTTTCAGTTCAGCTGGTGAACCATCAGTTCCCATTCTCTATGGATGGCCTTCATTCCCACTGAGTTCCTGTACTTCAGTGTCATGACCATTCATGCTTGTACTACGAGCCAATACAAAGCCAGCTCTCACTTGTTTTTAAATTTGCTACATTCTCCTGCATTGACAGGCTGTCACTTTTCAATTTGTTGTCACTCTTGCCTCCAGGAGTGCTGTCTTCCAAACCACTATTTTGCTGCTTCTTTTCCAAATAAGCTGGATGTTAATATTCTTTATTGTGCTGAGTTCATATTAAAGCTCTTGAACCTCAAATCCAGAAGTATAAATAACATGATCATTAAGATAGCTTCTAAAGCTAAAAGTGCCCTTCAAGGGCTCATAGTTCAACCAACTTCCTCTTTTTTACAGATGAGGAAATTGAGGCCCAGAAAAGTGAATTAACTTCCCTACAGTTATGAACTAGGATTCAAACCCAGGTTTCCAAACTCCAGAGACAGTGTCTTGTTCTCTATATTATAACTCTACTTACCAAATTTTGCTTTTGATTTTGTCCAAAGACTTGGGATTTCAGTGACATTGGGAAATGCAGGTGAAGAAACTCCTTCCACCTATGTAGATTAGCCATTGCTCTGCCATGTGTAGCCTTTGAGAATTGCCTGGAGGCGCTGAGAGGTTAAGTGATTTGAACTTAGGCCTTCCTGACTCTGACACTAATGTGTTAGACTTAGGGTCAGGAAGTCCTGATTTCAAACGCTGCCTAAGATGCTTATTAGCTGTGTGACCTTGGATGAGTCACTTAACTTTTGTCAGCTTCAATTTCTTCATCTGTAAAATGGGATAATAATAGCACTTACCTCATAGGATTGTTGTGAGGTGAAATAATGAATATATATTAAAAAAGAAATAATGAATATAAAGCACCTTGTAAACCTTAAAACAATATATAAATTCTAGCTATTATTGTCCACTAACATTTTACATAAGACAGCTTAATTATGAGGTTTTGGAAACATTTATTCATTCAACCACAAACAAATTGTATGAATCAAATGTTTAATTCCTTTCCAATTTGTCTCGGGTCTTATAAAGCTTGACTAAGAAGGGCAACAGTGCACAAAGGAGTAAGTAATAGGAGATTCTGTGTCCCGTGAAGGGAAACTGAGGAGGCTTGTAGTATAAGAGAAGAGAATTGGGTACTGAATGCTTAAAATTTCATTAAAGTGTAGGATCCAGGGCTGGAAGACACCTCTGAGATACCTGTATTCTGATAAATCCTTTAGTGATGAGGAGAAAACTAAAGCCCTGAAAGGTACAGTGAGGCACAGACTACATGTTAAGAGTGTTTCAAGGCAGAGGACCTGGATTCAGACCCCACCCACTGTTTACATGACCACAGGTAGTAACTTGCTCCCACTGAGCCTCAGTTTCCTTCTCTTTAAGATGGGGGGGGTCGCTAGATGACATCTAATGTTCCTTGTATTTTTCACTCGGTGATCTTATAATCTATGATTTGTTCGAGGCCTGGTGAGTAACAGAGCAGTGATTCTAATCTAGGGTTTTTGGCTCCCGAACTATTGTGTTGTCTATTATCGAATATCACCTCTGGACAGTTTCTTGGCACCTGCTTCAAATCATTGCCTCAGTTGTTTCCAGATGTACTTGGGTAGCTGACGTCATAACTATACTTTATCAATTATCTTAACAGCCTTAATGCCCACGTCGACAATTTTCTAACTTGTTAGGAAGTATATTCAAAAATTATATCTTTGTTTTCCATGAAAACTGCTGATGAAACATTCAGACGCATCAATATGAGACCACTAAATTGACCATTTTAGCCATTCTGACCAAATCACCAGTTATTTTAGCAGAATGAATGGTTTATTTAATTTTTTTTTAACAGAATTGCCTATTTGTTTGGCAGACACTTAAGAGATGAAGGGATATGATTGCTGGTTTTAAGTATTTGAAGGGCTATAACTACCCGGACAAAGGATTTGATATGCTCTATTTGGTACTAGAGGGCAACTAGTAGCAACAAGTGGAAGTTGAAAAAGGCAAATTTAGCCTTGATGTCAGGAGAAGCTACATAACAGTGATAATCAAAAGTGGACTGGGCATCTTCAGGGTGCAATGGGTTCCTTCTTGCTGGAGGTCTTTAAGTAAAGGCTGTATATATTGTAGAGGGAATTCTTTGTATATAGGTTGGACTAGATGCTCATTGAAGTCCTTTTGGACTTTTGACATTTGGGGACTCTAATTTTGTAAAATGACTCATTTTAGTGTTGGGTAGATGTAGATTCAGAACTTAATCATTGTCATGCAACTTCTGATAGTCTAGCAACAAGGAATAGCTTGAATTACATTTAATCAACATTCGGTATAATTTCCAATACAGTGCAGTGACAAATGACATTGTGTCATTAAGCTTCAACACTAAATGAATAATGAATGCCTCACTGCTTTCTAGTTGTCTCCCTCTATTCTCAATTTATTTTGTCTCCTAATTTGGTATTAATTCTAATAACATGGAGCTTATAGTCTTATTTTGTTTCCATATCCATTAACAATGAAATCAATAGCTTTGTGTTTACTGTTTATTTTTCTTCATATTCAGAGACCAGAAATGGCATTGAGAGCAAAGTGATGGTAAAGGTGACTAAGACAAGTCTCCTTTTAGTATGTGTTAGTAGCATCTGTGATTTATATGCTACCATTGGACACTATAGTTTGGCCAACTGAGTGAGTTAGTCTGTCTCTATCCCTAGAAATGCTAGATCAGACTGTTATAAGTATATATACATACATACATACACACACACACATATAGTATGCATGTGTGTAAATGTGTGTGTGTATATATATACACACACACACATATATGTATGTATGTATGTATGGGTTTTTTCCCTTTGTTTTGCGAAACAAATGATGACCTCCCATCTACAACCTATTTTTCAGGGAAGAGAATTCTTCTAGTTTCACATTAATCATATAGATTTAGGCAGCCTTGGGATTTCTACAGTTGTAATATACAACATCCATTGCCCTGACCCATTGCTCAAGTGTTTTCTGTGATTCTACTTACATTGCTAATTTCTGCTTAATAGGCACATTGGCGCATTCAGAAATTCAACATACAATCCTTTTTGAAGTGATTTGGAAAACTGATGCCTTCTTATTTTCTTCTCACTTCCTTAATGTGGACAAATATCTGTCACAGGTCAAATTTACATATTGCACGAAATATTCCTATAGTTTTTACGTAATCACCTCCATAATTATTATTAATCTCAGTATCAAACAACGTATTAACTAGTTCTTATACAGCAAGATGTGCCAGTGTGTGGTTAATAAGATCAAAGATTTATAAATAGAAAGGACACTTGAGGACATCTAGCTTGACCCCTCATTTTATAGATAGAAAAACTGAGATCTAGAATTACTAGCCCAAAGTAAAACAGGGAGTGACAGAAGAACTTGTATTAGAACCCAGGTCCTCTAATGATAAATGCTTTTCTTTTCCTATTGTTGTATACTTCCTATTTATTTATGCTGTTGACTTGCTGTATTTTTGTTTGTCTTATGACTCACATTCGCCTTACTTCCCAATAATATGGCTGTGCAATGTGGTGGAATGAAAAAGGAGAATTGAACAGGATGAACAGGGAATCATCTGACTAGCTAAGCCACTCAGCAGGTTTTCATTCCTGAGTAAGTTACTCTGAGCTGGAGGCCATCTCCAGTCATCCTGATCTATATCTCGCCACTGGACCCAAATGGCTCTGGAGGAGAAAGTGAGGCTGGTGACCTTGCACAGTTCCTCCTCACTCAAATCAAGGTCAACTGCAAGTCATATCATCGATTCCCTGATGTCATGGTCCTCTTTGAGAATGAAGGACAAACACAACTCTGAGCCTCAATTTACTCACTTGTAAAATGGGGATAACATTATCTAATATCTATCTCAAAGAGTTGTGAGGGTCTAGTGACATAAAACAATATGGAAAGTATTTACGTAAGTCTTAAAGCTTCATATAAATGCTGGCTAATGTTATTAACTTTTCTGAGTCCCGTGTGTTCTTCTTCCATAAAAATGGAGATATATATATTCTATCTATCTCATAGGACTGTTATGAAGTTCAAATAAGATACTACTGCATGTGAAAGCATCCTTATAATTATAAATTTAATACCTTAAAAATGTAAGGCATTGCCATTATCTCTAAAACATTGTTATTTATATAGTACAGAGCAGATTTTGAGTTTACCAAAACAAGGCGAATTCAAAATTATCTACACCATTATGTAACATGCATATGCCAATTCTATCCTTGTTTGTTTTTATCATCTCCCAAAAGCAATATTTTATCACACTTACTCCCTCTGCTGTTCATATTCCCTAATTCTCATATTTCATTGAATTTTTGAACATTAAAGAAAAGGGAAACCAAAATCCATCTCTGTAGCACTCAATCCTAAAATCTGCTTGCAATTGTCTCAATTCAGTTTAACCTCTCTTTCTTGAGGGCCTACTATGTGGAAGGTATTCTAAAAGTTCCAAAATTCTCTCTTTGGTCTGGTTCCTATTCTAGGTAAATCATTTAAATACTTTATCTTCTTTTCTGTATTTTCCAGAAGCAAATTTTAATCCTGTTCTAGGACCACCAGAGCCTGGCTGTACCCTCTGGCTCTCAATTTAAATAACATACAAAGTATAGCTGGAGTTTGAAGCAGATCATTGTCATAACAAAGAGGAATCAGGCAAAGCTTATGTGATTATCTACTGGCAGCTATTGTGGCTGCCTTGCTTTGTGAGGAACTCAGTTTTTAGATTCTGAGAGCTATTGAAATAACTGTTTGCTTTCTAGCACCAGGAGCATATTCAATAAACACTATCATCAGGGGAAGGCTTGCAATGAGCTTTAAACTGTTTCCTGTTATTTTTACAGTTTTATGTCACCTTCTGTTTGCCTCCTTGTCTCTGATACATAGAGTGCTATTAGCATATTGTTATACTAAAACAAGTCTCCCAACTCGTAGATTTTGTTTGTGTTTTTAGCTTATCCCATGGGTATTCTTTGCTGTTCTGTTTTTCAAGCTTTTTCAACAAATATACTTATATACAAGGAGATGGAAAGGTAGTACAGTTGGTAAGTTGACTTGTTATTTACTGACCCAAATTATCATAGCTGTGCAAAACATTCCATCAATTTTCCCTTCCATGCCCTCATACTGGTCCTTGAGGGGTACAGAAAAACAAAACAAAACAAACAAACAAAAAAGAAAATAGATACCATTCTTTACTCCCTGCAGATCCAAGAAAGACAGGGTAGTACAGGAGCCAACCTTGGGGCCAAAAGACATAGATTCAAGTGCTACCCATGAAAAATACTGACCATAACTCTGGGCTGTTACTTAACCCCCCAGTACCTTCAACAACTAAGTGTTTTAGAAAAAGTGCTAACCTTCATTGGTTGGGAAGGTTTTAAAATTAAGAATGTCCCTATACCAGTGAAATAACAGTTGCAGTCTTTATCCTTACCACTATGTCTACCTAGTATGAGTGGACCAATAAATAGTTATTTAGAATATGACCTGCATTTCTTTACCCTGCTTGTGTGATATAAGTGAAGGCAAAAGTAGAGAGCTATTCTACCTAGCACCTAGCTGCTAGGTTATTGGCTAACTTGTTAGCAAATGGAACCACTTAAAAAGTCTACTTGCCTTTATGATAACAGCAAATTAAATATGGAGCCTGCATCTACCCAAGACAATCAAATTGACCATTTTAATCATTTTGAGCAGATTACCAGTTATTTTAGTCAAATAACTGGTTTGACTGATTTCTTTCCCTCTTCATTGATTTGTCTACTTGTTTGGTAGGCACTTGAGGGGGGGAAGAACATCATTATTCTCTTCAACTATTTGAGGAGCTGTTACAGGATATAGAGACCAATATAGGAAGGAATTTTTTCCTGCTCAGTGAAGGAATGGGGCAGTCCATGCAAGGCTGCTTCATGGGATCTGGCCATGTGGGGTCAGGATTGGGCTGGTACAGTTCCCATCTGGCTTTTTTTTCTGGGAGTATTGAACTGTTTCGCTCCATCTTTTTGTGGGTTCTGCTGCCCAAATTGAACAACTCCCAAAGGTGGTGCCACTTTTCAAGTGAAGTTGGGAAATGCTATGTGGGTGGCCCAAGAAGTTCACCAGCCACAGAGGAGGACTTCATAAGTATACAAATTCTCATCTTACTTTGATTTTGCAGACATGACCTAAAAGTCCTGTCTTGCTGTGCTATATTCTCAGATATTATGGTTATTCATGAAACAAAGATGCTGACTTTCTTCTTTAAAACTGATAGCTACCACAAAACAAAATGGAAAATTAGAGCATTGTAATATAGTGACCTAAGTGGTCTGGTGGTTTGAGATGGCTTTTCAAAACACTTTTAAAATTTCAGTCTTGATGAATTCTGAATTGGATTGCCTGTATCTAGGACACTTTTCCATTTGAGACTCTTTCCCAGTTAAATTTCATGTTTCCCCCTTCATGTCCTTGATATTTACAGTCAGAATGAATTACAAGCTATTTCCCAAAGTTGGTGTGACATTTCCAGACTCTAAACATTTGTACAAGTTATCCCTCATGCCTAGAACATGCTCCACTTTTCATTTCTTCCTTTTGAATTTTCCTTTTCCTTTAAGTTTTTTTCTAAGGTACAACCTTCTTTACGAAACCTGAGGACCACAGGGGAAAAGATTCTATTCCTCCTCAAATTTTTAGCACCTTGCTCCAGTCCCTTCTTTGCACCCATTATATTCTTCCTTATATGATATTTGACTGTGTTCGTGTGATAAACCCCATAATAGAATCTTAGCTTCTTAGGGAAATGGACTATGTCATTGTTTTAACTTTGTTTTCTCTATACCGAACACAGTGCTTTGCATGTTGTCTGAGCTAAATGTTTGCTACATTTGAGTTAACCTCAAGGAGTTTTATTTGTCTTGCTGATGAGTATTCATAGAAATAGATCCCAGCTTTGTGGACCAGTGAAGTACAGCATATGAAGCTGTTTCTCATCCTACCAGGATTTTGTATCCATCATCTCATGATAGCTATGGAAGAAACAGCTGCTACTTTGGCTTGTGATTTTGACTGCTAAGAGTCATGACAGCATGAACTCCTTGTTATCAGTGAATGCATTCAGTTGTAAAAGAAACATATTAATACAGTTGTGTGGGAAATTAGTTTAAGTCAATCCTGAGCAACCAAATGCATGAAACGTGGATCCCAACAACTCTTTAGGAGAGCAGGAGTTATGACAGGGAAAGATTATACTAAGTGGGGCAATTAATAGATCAGGAAAAGGATCCCAGTTGTCAACATTTATCCTCCCTCCCTTTATTCAAACATGGGCCAATCTGATGACAAAGAGAATCACAGGGTTTAGAGCAACAAGGGGCCTTAGAGATCGAGTGCCATCTCATCATTTCATAGCTGAGGAAATCTGAGTTGGAGAGGCATGAATGGCCAAACACTTTGCAGAGCACAGTGGGCATTAATTCAATGTTTTAGGAAAGCAAGATCAAGTTACCTAATGCACAAAATAGAATGTCAATTGTAAAAATGTTTTCAGCAAGCATTTACTTCTGAAACACATATCCTGGCCAGAAGGGTAAACATTTGCTCAAGTGCAATGTGTCTGGGCAAAAGACAACCCTGGTATGTAGGTCTTCAAGGAGATTGGAAAGGAAACAATGATAGTCAAGAGCATAAGAACTCAGCCCCCTTCTTCCCAATGCTGTTTGCTTTTGAAGGGACCCTGAAAGCAAGAAACAGCTGACTCCCTGTGGAGAAACATAATCGATCTTGTTCCGGGACTAAAGAAACAAAAATTTTAAAAAAGCCAACATACAGAGAGGGAATTGGGACCTGAGACAACCTGTGTCCTGCTTGCTTAGTAGCTGTAGACAAGTGAAGCACCTCAGATTTCCTTCAGAGCTCTAAGGCACCTGTGAGTTCAACATATGCATCCAGCTTCAATTCTGTTAGGAGCCAGGGTGATTTTGCAATATTGTCCTAGAACCGAAGAGCTTGGCCCCAGGAATAGCACAACCACCATTGCAGATTTATAGAATCATAGATATAGATCCAGAAGAGACTTTGAGGCCATGGAGTCTAATTCCCTCATTTTATGAGTAAGGAAACTGTGGCACATAGATATTAAAGTCTCTAGGTGGTGAAGTGACTAGAAGACTAAACTGGGAATCAGGAAGACTTAAATTTAAATCTAGCCTCAGATCCTGGGCAAATCATTTAATCTCTGCTACCTCAGTTTCCTCATATGTGAAATGAAGATAATACCACCTACTCTCAGGGTTATTGTGAGGATAAAATTTGTGAGATAATATTTGTAAAGCACTTTGTAAATGTTAAGTTCTATGTAAATTCTAGCTATTGTTATTACTAATTACATGACTTACTCAAAGTCACACAGATAATTTCTGATGTGGAATTTGAATTGAGTTCTTCCCAATTCTAAGTCTGGTACCCTCTCCCATCACAATGCCTGTCAGCATGACATGGACCTCAACTTGCCTTTTGGATGGGTTGGATCCAGGGACCAATTGGAATTTATAATCCACATCTATGTTACATTTGAATAATGCTTCTGCTTTTATTACATTTTATCTACACTTAGTAAATTCTTAAAAATTAATTACTTATAAAAAGTAAATAAATGAGAAACACAGCCAGGGTCATAACAATGGGAGTTGCTAAGTAGGTGGAAGGGGGGGGGGCAACAAACTGAATAAAATAATGAGAAGGAAATATGCGTACCCCTAGACTGATGAAAAATGACAGACACCTGGGAACTAGATACCCATACAGGGGCAGAGCAAAGAGTGATTGCCAGCTTCTTCCCTGAGATCCTGACAGGAGGTACAGGCAGGGTGTCTGAAACCCACAGTATTACCTGGTAATGAGAAGGCCACGTAATTCTTTTAAAGTTATGCTATTTTCCAAAATTATATATACTATTCTATTTCCTTAATTTTTAAAATTTCAGATACTTTATGCATAGCCCTCCTATTATAACATATTCAGTTGTGATTGATTTTTTTTCTCAATGGAAAAAAATTCTGAACTTGGAATCAGAATAGTTTGAGCTAGTGTTTGTCATTGCTATGAAATGACCGTGTTTATTTGCACTAATAACTTGTTTCTAAAAGGCAACTCAACTTTGTTAATTTCCAAGACAACATGAAGGAGAGCCCTGCTACTTTAGATAAAGGCAATGCACTGAAACACATTTTAAAAAAATCAAATCAACACCAATGTTCAGAGGAAGATAGCAGGTTGAATCCAAAGTCTCAGTGCTGAAGGTGACTTTAACAATCATATATATACAAGTAACTTCCTATTATTCATAAAGGGATTATATGAGCCTATCTTTGCCAAGAAAACCCTCAAGTGGGATAGTGCAGAGTCAGACAAGACTGAAATGACTGAACAACAATAACAACAGCAGTAACAACAAAAAGAGAGTCACATGCTCTAGTATTGCTCAGAGCCTCACTCGCTGAAGCAAGAAAACTAATTAGGGGGCAGGGATGCATTGCCAAACATAGAGCAGGCTAAGGAAATGGTACTGGAAATGTTGCTAATTCCCTGGGAAAGATTGTTTTCAGCCTAGATGTCATAGTTGTTCAGAAAATGAAACTGTGGCCTTGACGTAGGGCAATAACGTTACCCTAGAGTCTGCAGTTCTCCATTAATAGGGTTCCTTTCTACCTACATCAGGTGGGTATGTTACTCTTCCTTCTTTCACATATTTGGGGCGCATGATGGGGAAGCGACTTTTTTCCAAGCTAGATAACAAAGATCTATCTTCTTCCAACCTCTATAACACCAACTTGTTCTTTCCCCCTGTGTTGTTGTCATTTCAGTCATATTTGACCTTTTGTGATCCTATCTGGGGTTATCTTGGCACAGATTTACCATTTCCTTTCACAGCTCATTTTATGGATGAGGAAATGAGGCAAACAGGGTTAAGTGACTTTCCCAGGGTCACATAGTAAGTGTCTATGGCCGGGTTTGAACTCAGGTCTTCCTGACTCCAGGCCTTGTGTTCTATCTACTTCGACACCTTGCTGCCCTTCCTGTCCCTTAGCATAATACATAGATGTGTTAAAGTTCTGTGGTAAGTTTACTTCTGTGTGGAAGAGATCAATGACCTAAAACCAACTTTGTGAATTGGACACAAATTGTAATTATCTGTTCTAATTCTACTAATCAATAAAAATTAAAGTGATAATAGTTGACTATAAGTATCCTGAGGATGTGGAATGTGACATATATCTGTATATTTCTCCCAATGATGGATGCTTAAGAAATCTTTATTAAATAATGAAGTGAAGGCTATCTTATATTTTGCATCATGCTTTTGGCTTTTTTCAAAGCCCTTTTTCATTGGCTTAGAGCTGGAAGGAAACTTAAATGCCATCTAGTCTGATTTCCTTCAATTTAAGAGTGAAGAAAGTGAGGAACCAAAGGGCAAGATTACTTTCCCAAGGTTAGACAGTAGTAACAGAATCAGCATTTGAACTCAGCTGGATTCCTCACTAGTATTCTTTTCTCTACTATACCATTTAATGAAGACAGTCTAGAATTAGCTTTATGTTAGCATGTCACCTAGGGTGAAAAAATATTAATAGTATGCATATATACAGGCACATGGTTGTGTGAGTGCATATAGGTGTGTGTGAATATGACTGTGGGTGTTTATATATACATATATACACATATACACATGCACACATAATATATATGTGTGTGCATATATATATATACATATATATGTATATACATACATATATATGTATATATATGCATGATCTAAATCCTTATTCAGTACATAACATTTTGAAAGGTTATTTGTCTTTATAAACTTTATTCAATCCTGTAATTAAATCTTATATGTTTGAAAGCCAGACTCCACAGAAGCATCTGGTCTGAGTGTGTACAGAGAGACACTCTAGTTTCCCTTAGCAACAAGATCCACCTGAAGGCTTTTTAAATGCTCCTCCCATTTAAGGTTTCATTGTATTCTAATCACTCATTTGGCAAAAAGTGTAGACAGGATAAATGTTTGCATATTTGTATGTATATATGCATATGTATATGTATGTATTTGCATGTTTATATATATGCATGTTTGTTCATATAGGCATATATAATATTCATATACAGGTTGTCCCAAAACTCTTCATGCACTTTGAGATACCCTATATCTCTCTCCATCAATTTATACTCATCAGCAATATATATAGCTGTATAGACACTCTATGTCTGTATACATACATGTATAGTACATATGTGTATATCTAACTAAAGCAAAGTTTATCTTCACTATTATTTGCCCATCTAGAACACTCAGTGAAGTGTCACAGTACAGTGATGGGTGTATGAGGAGTTAACAAAGTTATTGTTAGAGTCAAGATGAGGGAATTGAAAGGAATTGAATAAACAAAAATATTCTATTTAAGTCTTAAATCAGATTTTGTGATGTTCTCATTATAACTGAATCTTTTCCATTCACCTCCTCTGAGCTATCTTAGGAAGAGGTAAATCAGCTCTAACTTTTCTTCTGACCCAAAGAAACTATTTCGGACAAGTTGTCCCTACAGTTACAAGACCATAGATTTAGAGCTGGAAGGGACCTCAAAGGTCATTCATTTTCCAGATGAACAAAATGAGGCCTAGACAGGTTAAATGGCTTGTGCAGTGTCACTAGTAGTAAACAGAAAAGTTAGACTTTGAACCCAGAGCCTCTTAGTCCACTTTCATGGCTCTTCTCTATGCAGTTCAATATATGCCATGCACAGTACCTTCCAACATTTTTCCCCCCAGTATCAACCTCCTTGCTTATATAAATACTGAAAGAATCTATCTGCTAGTCATTTCCAAATTAAGGGAAACAGACACAGCAATCCCTAGATTCTAGGTTACGAGAACAAAACAGGAAAGCCATGTTGAAGCACATTCACCTTTCAAAGAAGTGTGTACTTTGGGGGTGATTTTTATGAATTCCAGAGGGCATGCCTGGATTAAGCCAGTAAGGTCAGTGTTTCACAGGCAGCGAACCCTGACTATGTTGCTGTACGAACATCCTCAGCAGGGACTCTAACTAGCTTTGTCTTGAAGACTTGGCGATGGGGGCAGGAATTTTGCCAAGAGTGTAAAAATAGGTGCAGTTTGCAGCAGGGTCTCTCTTTCTTCCTTGTCTACCTTGCTTTTCAGAGTCTCAGCCTTGGAGTTGAGTTAGAAGTCATGTGAGCCTGACAACCTGCGAGCTGCAGCGGAGACGGAGCTGAAAGAGAGTGTGTGACCATTAGTTCAGAGCGCTGCTGGCTGGAGAGGCTGGCAGAGAACTGGCGCCGTCAACAGGAGTCAGAGCCAGGGGAACTACAGGGGGGAAAGGGAGAGTCGGCAGCGGTTGCTGCAGCTGTAGCGGCAGCCGCTAACTCACGACAACAGTAACAACAAAACCCCATTGCTTTGCTCCACTTGCGGTTCACCTCGTGGCGCAGATGTACCAGTATATACAGAGCTAAGACTGCCCGGCCAGCTAGTTCCTGGGGAACCTGAAGGAGCTCGCCCGGACTTTGAAGAGGCACTGTTCAGGGGCAGTCCTGCAAGGGGACAGAGGTGAGCTTCGTGGGGCTACCGGGTCTTTTTACACTTCATTGTCCTTGGGGATTCTAAGTCCATCCTTCCCCCGCCCTCTTTCAGGGGTTACTTCAGGGGAAGAATTCGGGGTCAAGGCGCGTTTGTAACGTATCAAGGGAGGAAGGGTCCACTCCCCTGCAGCTTTATAGCATACCACCTAATTCACCAACAGCCTGCCAACGAGCAACTCGTGTGTGTGTGTGTGTGTGTGTGTGTGTGTGTGTGTGTGTGCGTGTGTGTGTTTGCAAAGGTTTTGGTACTAGATCTGTACTCTCACCTTCCTCAATTGGATCTTAAAGCTCTGTCTAGACACTTTCGGGGGGATGGCGAGCTGATGTTTCATCCTGGGGGTGGGGTGGAGCGTGTGGACCTGGGTCAGCATAAAAAGACTCTCCCTTCAAGGTAGCCCTGCGGTGCGTATAAGAGAGTTGTGGATTTGGAGTCAGAGTTTTCTTCTTGGCACTGCGACTTAAAACACTTGGGTACCCTTGAGCAATCATTTGCCCTCTCCGGGCTTCAATTGCCTCATTTGTGCATCTGAGAAATAAAGGGTTTGGACTAGATCGCTAAAGTCGTTTCCAGCTTCAAATCTATGGTGCTGTGTTCCTTTATGGTTCGTAAAACTTGAGATTTGCGCAAGGAAAAAGTTTTCCTCGCATTTCCCCCAGCACCTATAAACGCTCTTTCTCTTCTCCCTCCCTCAGGCTTCGCAGCTTCTGCTGACTTCTGGCCTCCTTGTCCCCTTCGTTCTGCTCCAGCCTGCCTCTCAAATGGAGTCCCCGGTGCAGATCTTCCGTGGGGATCTAGGCCCGACCTGCCCGCCAGGCTCCTGCCTGCTGCCCAACAGCAGCAACTGGTTTCCAGGATGGGCAGACCAGGATAGCAACGAGAGTGATAGCTACGAGGATCAACAGCTGAACCATACGCGCATCTCCCCTGCCATTCCCATCATCATCACAGCGGTCTACTCCGTGGTGTTTGTGGTGGGCTTGGTAGGCAACTCATTGGTCATGTTTGTGATCATCAGGTAAGGAGAATGAGAGAAAACAGGTGGGAAGGAACGAAATGGACTCCCTGTCTACTTTTTAGGGAAACCAGAAAACCGGGAAATGGGTGGATGGTCCACTCAGGCTAGGCAATCTGGAGCGCCCCCAGGAGACAGGAAACTCTTACTGTGGTCAGAGAAAGAACAGTACAAGATTCTGCCTCTTGAGGGGGACATCGTCAGTCCCTGCTAGGTGCTGCATATGTGGGGCTTTTGTTGTTTTTTTTCCCCCTTATGGAAAGGTTTCATGAAAATATATTTTCAAAATCCTCTGGCAAACACACGCACAATTCAAGGTTTTCTATGAGTCATCAAATTAGTGTTGTCGATTGTAGAGTTAAAATACAATATTTTATTAAAGTCTGATATCCACATAAGCCATTCTAGTAACTTAAATTCCACTCTATAAATTACAGGGGGGAAACAAGATTGTTCTGTTGCAATATTAGCAGCTTCAGTTAATAAGCTGTTTGACTTTCCTAATTATATATTTTGAGGGAGGGCATTATGGATTTGTGAGATTTTACAATACTGCTTTGATGTCTTCAGATGAAGATCATTTTTGGGGGGTTGTATTTTGATGAGAATCATTCTAGGTTTAGAAATGTCCCTGGGTGACATGAGTCACTGACTGCTGAGATAATTTAACAAAGCTTTGCCCACATTCAAAAAAGCTTCACTTGTGTCTTGATATGGAACCTTGATAAGTGAGACATATATCTCTGAGACCAAGTGAATGGCAAAATAAGTGATAAAGATGTGGCTTATCCAATATAAAAAAGAGGAGGGAATGGCAATGCACCGATTTCTCTTTTAATCACTAACTGGATTTAAATATAGGGTCTTTATCCTGTTCCTAAAGAACAGAAATTACAGTAAGAAAGCTATTTGATCAGTGAATTTTATTTTTGCTTCCAAGTATGAGGTTATATTTTTCCAAATACGTATGTGATTACATTTTCAAAAAGCACAATCTGTCAGTTAATCTTCCAAGTGCATCCTTTAAAATTTATTTCACTTACTACTGGGATTTGTTCAACGACCTCAGTATACTTGTTTCTTGTAATTTATTTCATGTTTGCAGGAGTTTAATAAGTATAATGGAAAGGACTAAAACAACAGGGAACCTACTATAAGAACAAAATGTGTCTCAGTCTTTTTTAATTTTACTGTTAATCTCCATGGAAAAAACTTTGTGACAGAAGGGAGATAGGAATGAAACTTGTGATTGTGAATGAAATTACCTCTATAACTTTGGTAGAGGATGTTTTAAAATTTTTAAAATGTATACAGATTAAAGTTATTAATAGTAAAGCAATATGTATTTCTACTTCAGAAAATAGGAATGTGTTTATTGTGAGACTACATTATTATAGTATTTACTAAATGATTCATTGAGATCTTTAGTTTGGAACAAGCTTCCCTCACCTTTGTGTAGAGTGGTTCTTCAATCTTGGCTGAAAGGTATGAAAGAATCCCTAGGACATATGAAAAAAAAATAACCTTAGTGGTGGTATTCCAGAATGCCTATCATTTGAGAATTCTAAATGTCAGAAGCAAGCAAAAAGTAGTATGCAAAAATTGTTCATGAGTCACTTAGAAATTGAATGGTAAATATGCATATAAAATCCAAAGCAATCACAAATTAAAATATACTAGTTACAGATATATTTAACCTCAAATCAAGACTAGCTAAGTGAGGTTCTTGGCAAAAGAAGATTTTTTCTTAAGATCCTTGGGGGATTAAATCCAATAATAAATAGAGAAAGAATTTGTTCTTTGAATATATTCTTGAAATGGTGGTAAAAGTTGAGGTTTATTGCTTAAGAGTATATGGAAAAGCTAAAAATAGATTTGAGTGATGGACAATCAAGGGTTTAACCTTTATGCAAAGGTTAAATTACCAGGAATATTTAGCTTAGAAAAAAATACACTAAAAAGTTGAAAGGAAGCTAAAATAATAGTGTTATAAGGTCAGTTTTCCATCTTCTCAGACAAAAGAACTAGAATACTCTCTATTATATTTGTATACACACATATACATACATATATTATACAAAATGCATTATTTCATGTTTGTATATATGTATATACAAACATATATATGCACACATGGATGTATGTGTGCACATATGTATATGCACATATATGCATGTATGTGTGTATATATATATGTATATATATGTATATATATCAACAATCATTCAGTTTGATACATGGGTGTAGTGACATTGAATTTGGTAAACAGTGGAATGTTTTCCTAGAGAAAAGCAATCTCTCTCTGTGAAGGGTTCAAATTCTCCCCACTCCCCCCAATTCCCCCAAAACCTCAAAACCAACCAAACAAAAAAACCCCAAACCTAAAACTAAAAATTCCATGGCAACTTGACTATCTAAAGTGTCTCACTTCAGTCTAGTAAATAATAGGTCAACCCAAATATGAGAGCCAATATAGTATAATTGCTGGTAACCTGGTCTGAAAGTCAGGAAAATCTGGGTTCAAGTTCTGCATGTGAGACACATCATGGCATCCTTGCTCACACATGCACATGCACACACACACACACACATATACATACAAGCTTCTATTACTTAGGTATTTATGTATGTTTATGTAAGTATTTATAAAAAGCTGTATGTTTATTTGTATGTGGGCAGCTAGGTGGCACAGTGGTTAGAGCTCTAGTGCTGGAGTCAGAAAGTCCTGAGTTCAAATCCAGCTTCAGATACTTCCTAGCTGTGTGTCTAGGCAAGTCATTAAACCCCATTTGTCTCAATTTCCTCATCTGTAAAATGAGCTGGAGAAGGAAATGGCAAACTACTTTAATATCTTTGTCAAGAAAACCCCAAATAGGATCATGAAGAGCTGAACATGACTGAAGCAACTGAATAAAAACTGTGCATGTATATACACAGACATATCAATCAAACATTTTTAAGTGCCTGCTATGTGTCAGGCACTATGCTAAACCCTGGAGCTACATATGATATGTAATCTGTCATCTATCTATCTATCTATCTATCTATCTATCTATCTATCTATCATATATCTGTGTATATCTCTCTCTGTATGTATATATACACATACTACATACACATACACATATGCATGTATCCCCCCAAGCTAGATATGTATACATACATATATAATACACACATATATTTGTGTCTATATACATATATTTGTCAAATTTCTCCCACCTTGCATATCTACATGTATTTATATGAGTGGAACAATTGCTTTGCCTGCAGTCCAGCTAATGAATTATAAAATATAAAGGACAGAGGCAGGCCAGGACCTTCATGGAAGACAGTTAATTTTTGGATTGTTAAGAACTGCACCACATCCACTTTGCTGAGACTCTTTAGTGCAAGGCACTGGGGGAATGCACTGGAAAAAGACAATGTTTGACCATCGCCAAGGCTATCTAGAATTGGAACTAAGTACAAATGTCCCCAAAGCAATCAAGTTCATTTGCTAGGGAAAACAAATGTTTATCTAGGGGCAGAGTTGATGAAATTACAGAATCTAAGATAGATAACAAAATAAAGGTGTTAAGGTCTTAAATGAAGTTCAAAAAGTGTTTATATGTATTACTTGCTCATAAGTTATGATGTTCTTTAGGCAAGATGGCTGAAATAAGAAAGTGCCGACCATTACTCCTTTACAAGGTATGTAAAAGTTAATCATCCAAGCTTGATGGAATTAGAAGGAAACTAGGCGGTGACTGGCCAAATGATCAGTTGCCCCTCTACTGGATTTTTAAAAAGCCAGAAATACTTTCTAAAATGTAGGTTGAAGTAGGACTCAGGAATGTAGGCTTTGTGCATCAATAAGAGCCAGTCTTGGCTTTTGGGAGCTGAGCTGTGAGGGGAATAGACTCAAAGGGTCCAGTTCATTTCTCCTTAGAAGAGATACTACACCCAAGAAGAACAGCATGAGGGTATTACAAGGTGGGAGAGAGATTTGAGGCCATGAAGTGCTACCAGTGTGAGTTACTAGGTTTTGTTTGTTTCTTATATGTGTGCCTTTCCACTACTGCATTCTTTGTGGATACCCACGCTTCCTACTTATGATGTGTGTAGTTGTGGTGCCAGTATAATTCAGGTTTATGAGACTAGTGTTCTATTGCTTTTATGCTTATGGGTACCTCTTTGCATTGAGCTAATTGTACCTATCAGCTGCCAACTAAAGGTAAACATAACAGTGCCACTTGATAGGAATCTTGAAGGACACAAGGGACTCCTGGCGGTAGAGGTTATGAGGGACAGTATTCAAGATTTTGAGGATGACTTGTACAAGGTCATAAAGATGGGAGATGGAGTAGTATGTGTGCAGAGCAGCAAATAGACCAGTATGGTGAGACCATAGAAAGCAAGGAGATGGGTAACATGTAATTAGACTAAAAAGATAGAAATTAACTTGATGAATGAATATTATAAAACTATGCTTTCATGCCTTGATTATCCAGATCAACTGGTTTTGATTTTTTTGTAGCCTCAAAGCTTAAGTTTGCATTTTTAAGCACTTGATTGTCTAGGCCATCATGTTTTTTTTTTTTCCTCTTAGGTATTTTTTTTCTGGAATTATCATATATTGCCACTAAATGATGGTCATGGGTTCATGGCTTGACTCATAAAGATTACTGCATAAGATTATATAGCTTTAGAGGTATAAAAGGACCTCATAAATTATCTAATCCAATCTCATCATTTTGTAGGTGAGAAACCTAAGACCTAGAGATGAGAAGTGACTTTCCCAGGGTTACATAGGTTGCTGCAGAGCCAGAATTAAACTCAAGGTCCTGGTCCCAAATTTGCTTTTTATTTTTGGGGGCTCCATTACATCTTGCTGCCCCTACCTATACAGCTGAACTTAACATTACTACAGTAGGTTTAGTATATTTAGAGAAGGCTTTAATGAAAATAATTCAAAGGTATAATCTGGTACCTTTCTCATTAATCATTGTTCTCCTTTATAGGCTCATCATCCACATCAAATCTCTCTAGCTGTGTCTTCCCCAAAGTTCTCTCATGGGCCCTCTTCTCTTCCCATTCTATATACCCTTTCTTGATAACTTCATCATCTCCCATGGGTTTAACTTTCATCTCTAGTCAGATGATTCCCAGTTATATATATCCAGCCACATTATACCCATTGAGCTTCAAGTCCCATCACCAACTGGCTATTGGATATTTCAAACTATGTGTCATAGAGACATCTTAAACCCAACATGTCTAAAATGGAATTCATTATCTTTGCCCTTAAACTCTTCTTTTCCCTTCCAAACTTCTTTATTTCTGTTGAAATAAATTCTGCTCATCCTCCCGGGGTCCCAAGTTTGTAATCTCAGAATCATCTTGGACTCCTTACCCTACCTCACTCCACATATCCAATTAGTTGTATAATCTTGCCATTTCTATCTTCACAACATCTCTTGCATCCAACCCCTTCTCTCCACCCAAACCACCTTAATGAAGGCCCACATTACTTTTTGCCTAGATTAACTCAATAGCCCCATATTCTGTCTCCTTAATACTCTAGTCCACCCTACACACTGCTGCCAAGTAATTTTCCTTAAGAGCAAATCTGACTATATGACTCCTCTACTCAAATGATTCCATGGCTTTCTATTGTCTCTGGTATAAAATATAATCTCATATTTAGCTTTTATAGCCCTGTACAACTTGGTCACAATCTATCTTTCCAGTATCAACAGATGTTACTCTTTCTTTTATACTCTCTGGACAAACTGACTTTCTTCCTGTTCATCATACACAATATGCAATTTTCTTTCTCCATGAGATTGGTGGTACAGTGGGTAGCTGGGCTTAGAGTCAGGAAGAGCTGAGTTCAAATCTGGTCTCCCACTGTCTAGCTGTGTGACCCTAAGCAAGTCATTTAACCTCTGGTTGACTCAGTTTCTTCAACTCTGCAATGGGAATAATAATAAGCTCCTACTTCCCAGAATTGTTCTGAGGATCAAATGTGATAATATTTGTATAAGTGATTACTTGACATTACTTGACATATCTTAGGTATCATGTAAATGCTTATTCTTTCCCCCCAGCACTTCCTCCTTTCCATGCCTTTTCATTGCCTATCCCCCCATACCTGGGATGCACTCACTCTTTACTTCCATTCTCAAAGAAGCCTTTCTTGATCCCTCCAACAGTTAGTGGCCACTCTCCCAAAATACTCTCTATTATTTAACTGTTATTATTTAAATGTAAATATATAATACTGTAGCATAAATATGTTTATTTTATATTTGTGCTGCATATATTATAGGTTTACTTTTTTTTTCATTAGACTCTAAACTCATTACAAGTTTCTTATGGCAGAGTGATATTCCATTACATTCATGTATTGCAATTTGTTTATCCATTCCCCAATTGATGGATATCTACTTTGTTTCTGATACTTTGCTGTCAGAAAAATATTGTTATAAATGTTTTGGTGTATGTTGGGGCATTCTTCATATCTATGGCATCTCTAGGGTATAAACAGTGTAATTCCTGTTCAAAGGGTATGGATATTTCAGTTATTTAATTTCACTAATTGCAAATTGTTTTCCCTAACATTTATTCTAATTCCCAGAAGCATCAACAATACACTAGTGAGCCTATTTTCCCACCGCCCCTCCACCACTGACTATTCCATCTTTTGTCGTCTGTGCCAAATTGCAGAATGTAAAGTGAAAATGGAAGGTTATTTTGATATGCATTTTTCTTATTATTAGCTGATTTTGAGCCTTCTTTCAAATAGTAAATTGTTCGAAATTCTCTTGAGAATTGTTTATTCATATCTTTTGACCCCTTATTTGTTGGGGAATGGCTTTTTGGTCTTTGTATCTATATCTATGTCTCCAAAAATATAGATACATACCTAAATATAAATAGATGGAGGTATAGATAGATGTCTGTTAGTTGTTTACCTAACTTCAATATGAAAGCCTCATCTGAGAAAATTTTTTTTCAATTTTTGTTCTTAGCACAATGCCTGACACATGGTAAGAGTTTGTTGGTTGATTGATTGATTTATCTTTCACCCTTGTCATTTTCCCACAGTGTTTTTAAAGTAGTTCTTCCTAATCTGTCGTGAATCCTGTCTTATAAGTAAACAGTAAAGTCTTTCCTTAGCCTTGGAAGATACATCATCAGGTTTAAATTGACTGTCTTATTTCTTCTTATTCCCCCACTGAAGAAGTTCGGTTACAAAAAGGCCATTTTCTCATCCTTAAGAGTGTTTTAAGAACGCATTTCAAAACAAACAAACAAAAAAAACCACCACTGGAGGCTTGGTTTCATTGCAGCTGTCTACATTGATTAGTTAACCAATTTAATGCACTTCCCTTTAAGATACATAATCACATCTGAAGTTGAAAAAGAAGTTTGAATTAGCAAGTTGATGAGCCATAAGGCTCAGTGGTTGTCAAGCTGGAGTTCGACAATCAAGTCACGAATTCCACTTCAAAAATACCTTGCAGAGCATGCCAACAATTTCATTTTTTTCATGGATCAGGATTGGTTTTCCATAGAAATTTATATCCAACTGAGAATAGTCTCCCTCCAATCAACCATTCTACTTGCTTTCTTGAGCAGTAATAGACCCAGTGCAGACTCTGTGGCTGTCATTTCCTACATTACTGATTTGATTTTTGGATCTACTTAGTATCTTGCCTTAGGAGGTTACCTCCTTGGCCACAAGTGCTATCATGCTGTTCCTTCTCTAGTTACTTCTGTGATTTGGTTTTTAAGCCAAATTAGTGATACAAGTAATTCTACAGACTTGAATATATCATCACCAAAAGTTGGCTTCACAGTGATAGAGACTTATTCCTCAAGGGGATAGCAGTTTTTGGTTGGGAGTAGTGGTGGTTGTTTGTGTGTGTGTGTGTGTGTGTGTGTTTGATGAGAAAAGAATCAGATGAATTGTATGGAATCACTTTGACATAAAAGATATTTTTATACAGTAGAAGTAATAATAAAAATAACTTAATTATTATAAAAATCCAGAAGTCTAAATGTTTTTTTTAAAAATGATTGACCCCAAAGGAAACTAACACCTGAATCAGATTTAGAATAATAAAGTATTAGGTTTAGAAGAGACCTTCATAATCATCTAGTTAACCTTGCACTCAATTTAGGATTCTTACTGGGGGCAAACTATGAAGAAAGAAATGAGTTGCCTGAATGTAAGGATACACTATCATAGTGTCTGCATAAGTGTGATTGTATCATAATATGCTACCATTTTTATGAAATGGAAGAATTTCATAGAACATATTTGCACATTCAAAACTATCCAGATGTTCATCATTTTGCAGATGAAAAAAATCAAGTTGTTTGCAACTTTCAGTTTTCAACTGGAACTTGGGTATTACGAAAACAAATTGTGGATGTAGTAGAATCATGAATTGCAATGTAGTTGAGCTGAAGATAGATTCATGAACATTATACTAGCAGCAACTATAGTGCCCATTCCTAACCTATGTCTACCCCTCTCCCTCTCTCCCTCCCTCCCTTCCTCTCTCTCTCCCTCCCTCCCTTCCTCTCTCTCTCTCTCTCTCTCTCTCTCTCCTCTCTCTCTCTCTCTCTCTCTCTCTCTCTCTCTCTCTCTCTCTCTCTCTCTCTCCCCTCTCCCCCTCCCCCCGCCTCTCCCACTCCCCCCCCCGTTTCCTCTCTGTCTCTCTTGTTTGGGATTGTATAGGCACAGGTGTAGCCATGCTTTTATTGGTCAGCAAACATATAAAACACTAATTTTGGCAACTGCAGCAACAGCAACATCTGTCTGCCATAATATTCAGGATAAATGTTCCACCACCTTCCTGATTCAGCCTGGCCCCCTTTATCTTTTATTTTTGCACACATTGCGTTACTAAAGGCAAGAGAGAAAAGATATGGAGGATATACGAACCTGGCTATTTCATAATAAATGAGTAATAAAAGTAAGCTAATTGGAAATGATTGGACATAATTTAAGCTGCTTGACTAACTTAGTTGCACATTAAGTTACTACTTTTGCACATAGGCATTATCAATTTTTATTTACTGAATTTTGTTTAAGCCAAATCAAGATTTTTTTTAAATGCCAAATTACTTTCCCTTAATAAAGAAACAAATTACAGTGACAAAGCATTTAAATGAACATTTAGTAAATTTCATCGAGATTCTTTGAAGGTGTTTGAAGAATTTAGTGAATTGGATCCTGATTATGTTTTCAAATTAGTTACTCTGGCAACTCAGATGTAGCATCCATTAATTCTGATTATCTTAGATATTTTTGAGCATAAAACCATGGATACTACATATCTAAAAGACAGGGCTAAGAGAAAGGAATAATTATGTGTGCTGATAAATCAGTGCCCCAAATTTTGCCTAACTTGGTACATCTATTACATTTCTGAAAAATATAGGGTTACATTCTCCCTGAAGTTTATCATTCTTTTGAAATAATTAGGTACTTAGATAATTATGCTAGCCTTTCAAATCCCAGGGTACTACTCAGTGGTTTATTGATTGATCAGTGCTACTTTACAATATGACATTGTCTTCTGGATTATCAAACTGTTCCTAAGATCAGCTGCACCCTTTGGGGGACCCATAAAGGAAAAGTATCATTTTTTCAGGTGCCTTTTTTCACCCCAGAAGTGTCTTTCTACAAGCCTCCAAAGATAGGTAGAAACACATTAACATGAAAAAGAAAGAAAGAGAGAAAGAAAGAAAGAAAGAAAGAAAGAAAGAAAGAAAGAAAGAAAGAAAGAAAGGAAGGAAGGAAGGAAGGAAGGAAGGAAGGAAGGAAGGAAGGAAGGAAGGAAGGAAGGAAGGAAGGAAGGAAGAAAGAAAGAAAGAAAGAAAGAAAGAAAGAAAGAAAGAAAGAAAGAAAGAAAGAAAAAGAAAGAGTGTTAGCCTTGGCATCAGAGGATCTGAATGTGAATCTTGACGCTGCCACCTACTATCTTTTCGGCCTTGGCCAAGTCTCTTAAGTTCTTTGGGCCTCAATTGCCTGACCTCTAAAATGAGGGATTTGGACTAGATGACTTCAGAGATTCCTTATGGCTCTAAATCCATGATACGTTATACCAGGGTAGTTCTTTTCAGCATATTCCTACTTAGACTCTCCTCCAGTACTATTTTGCCTTTATATTAATGGTTTCAGTTTCATGTCCAATGTTGTCATACTTTATATACACACCTGTCCACATACGATAGGCTCTTCTGAGCCTCCTCTGTCTCTCTTTGGGCCCTCACTGCCTTCCACTTACACCCCTCATCATACAGGAATTTTGTTGTTATATAGAGTGGTCAGAACAGTATTGAAAGAGATTGTTCAGGTCCTACTAATTATGCCATTTCCTTGTCCCAATATTCTTAAGGGTCCCCATTGCCTAAACTTTGACTTGGTCCTTAAGTCCCAATCCACCCATCTAGTCATGTCTTCAGGGGTGTGCTAGCAAGTCTTTATCAAGTGGCTCTCTTAAAAAAAAGAAAAAAATATATAACCATGACATACTTTTAAATTTAATCTGCATTATCAACATATTCTCTACCACTTTCTTAATTAAAAAAAAACCCAACAAGACAAGAAGTCAAGACCTAATTTGTAATATTTGCTGCTTTCAGAGGTGGTGATGGTCACACTGAAAATTTAACAATTGATTCTCTCCAGCTAGTATGAACTGTCTCCAGTATACCCCCATTTACCTTTCCCTATTTTCCTTCATAATTCCCATATTTCATGATTTTCCACTGGCCCTAAGATCGTTGATAACTTCAAGTTTTTGTCTGCGTTACTCTTGCTACCTGGAGTTCCTATTTTTTCTTACTCCTTCAGTCCTTTAAGATCCAGTTGAAAACCTACCTCTTCCACTTGACTTTCTTAAACAAGCTCCCATTTATAAAAGTATTATACTTAGGGAAATGGTGTGGTTTGATAAAAACAAATCACAGAGTCTTAGAGTTAGGAGGGAACTCAGAGGCCATTTTTTTAAACCTAAGCAAGAATTCCATCTACAACATCTTGCCTTAAAGACCTTTAGTATGGAGAAACTCATTATCTTTCATAGAAACTCATTCCACTATTCATGGGAATATAGATCAAGAAGTAGAAAGGTACTTAAAGGTCACCAAATCCAAACCCTTTTTACAGATGAGGAAACCGAGACCTACAGGGGTGAAATGACTTGATTAAGGTAACATATGGAGTAAATGGCAAAGGTTTGATTTGAATTAAGGTTCTGTAATTCCAAGTTAGTGCTTCTTTCACTGTTCCCTCATCTTTGAGCTCTAGTTATTAGATATTTTTTCCTTAAATTGAGCTAAAATTCACCTTTCTGCAACTTCCACCCACTACTTCTAAGTCAGGCTTTGTTAGCCAAGCAGAGCAACTCTAATTCCTCTTTCTTGTGAAAACCTTTCAAACACTGAACTCAACTACCTTGTCTTCCCTAAATCTTTTTTTTCTCTTAACTAAAAACACCCCTGGTTTCTTTAACTGATCCTCAAAGCTATTCACTTCATGATGGGTCAGTTGGCCAGGGTTCAAGTCTTGGGTCTTTCACAAACTCCAAATGTATCTTGTATAGGTCAGTTCATCTCTCTCCAGTCTTTTTTTCTGTAAGAAAAAAATTGAAACATTTATGTGGTACTTATGGTATGAAGTCAAAGTACATAAGGTTATGTATAACTGTTGCTGTGGTATGGTGTTTAAAATAGCTCCTAAATAAGGAAATATAATTTGTATTTAGAGGCAATCAGACAATAGTCCCCTGAATGTTAGAGTCAGCCCTAGTGCTTTCCTGCTGCCCAATGCTCAGCAGGAACAATGGACAGAGAAGGAAATAGCTGGGAGAACAGGACGCTGTCATTTTAAGGACTGCCTCTGTTTTCTGGCCTTTCTGGCCTTCTCCCTATGTCTGTTTCTCAACTGTGGAGGGCCATATTTCTCCAGCATCCTGTTTGAGGATCTTGATTCTTGGCTTCTCCACAAATAATTCAGCTCCCTTTCTGATTTGCATAAAGCAATACAGCTGTCTTCTTAGAGAGGCCAACTCATTAATTTTATCTGCTAAGAGCTATCTACTTTTGTTTTAGGTTGCTATATTTTTGAATGGCCTTTAGCCAGATGCCATGGGAAATTATTTCCTATTCTCTGGGTCAAAGAAAGCAGGGAAAAATGCCCTCCACTGCCTGATTCAGAGCTCAGGTGTAAAAAACAATGGCTGCCTTGTTGTTAACCAAAATCCAGAAGTGGAACGTCTAATCTCTCCTTTCTGTTTTAATGCTTCTCAGCTTCCTTCCTCAGCATTCCCACATGGCACATCGTATGGCAGTTCTATAGCTGTTAACATTGTTAAGTGTAACAGAGGGCTTACTTAGGTCACAGATTGCATTTTTTAGGGCCATATGTTACTGTGATGTGTGCAATGAGCAAATGAAGCAACTTGCTATTGATCCACCTCCAGGCTTTCTACATGAGCCAAACATTCTCTCTGGGATGCCCACCAGTTTACTTGAAACAAAAATAGACCTACTAAAAGGCCCCATCTATGGAATAAAAAGCATGTTTGGTTTGAATAAAATGGAGAAGGGCAACTGGGGTGAATAAGCTACTTGCAGATTTTCCCCAGAAAAGCAGCACTGTACAGCCCTGACGCATAAAGATCTAGGAAATCAAAGAAATATTTGCTAAGTGGAGGGGCTTTGCTAGACAAGTGTTCCCTGGGTGCGCAACTACATTCTAACCTCCTTGCAGGCATGGCCTCCTATATTTCTTGGCATCTCCCATAGCAGTTCACACTGGGTCTAGTGCTGTCGTAGAACATTTTCATTTTATGGCTTTCGGGTTACCACAGATCATTGTTTGTCCCAATATAGGCTGCCCCAGATACAGACTACGTACTTATAATAATATATGACACTGATATGCTGCTTTACATATAGTCATTTACATATACCCATTTATATTTGTTTATATACTCATTTAATTATAATGCAATATACATGTGCATGTATACACATGCATGAACATGCATATGCATACATATGCACAGACACACATACATATGAATAGGCATATGCATATACGATTACATCTACTCCATCTTGGCCATCACCCCAACTTCCTTCCTACTAGGAAAATTGTGCTCTGATTCTGGTAATGACTTGGGCCCTGATAGGTGAGCTTTTGATTTAAATTGTACCAACCTGAGTTTCACCTTCTTCCTGGCTACCAGCTCCAAACCAGGGTGCTCCACAGAGTACAGTACCAGACTTCTCTCTCTCCCCTCCACCCCCAACTGCCAACGTCCCATTTCTTTGTTTTCTTTACCCATTAGAATTTAAGCTCCTTGAGGCCAGGAATTGTTTTGCTTGCTTATGTTTGTATCCCCAATGCTTAGCACAGTGCCTGACATAGAGCAACTGCTTAGTAAATGCTTTATCTATCGGTAGGTCTATCAAATGACTCTGGGGAATGGGCACTACTAGTATTATTCTCATTTTTACAGATCATAAAATTAGGGCTGTTTAATGATTTATCCAGGGTCCTGGAGCTAGTGAGTATTGGAGGCAGGATTTGAATCTACACTGACTTCAGATTCAGTGACTCTCCGTTGTACCCTCCTGCCTCTCTATCATCAACATTATGGCAGTCTGTCCCATTATCTTTGCCATCCTTGAATGTATGGAGTTAGTACTCCATATAATGTATTAATACCACCTTCTTCCCTGTAAAAAGTGGGGGTCAGGGGAAGGAGTGATTATGGAGGGTAAATATGGGTTTCCTGAAAGGGCAAAGAAAACCCTAATAAACAAAGAAAAATAACATCAATTATAGGCCCCATTCAGATTTTATATCAGACAAATTTAGAGATGAAAGTATCTATTCTCAAACTCAGTATTTTCTCAATTCTCCTCTTCTCGATGTGCAAATATATAGTAACAGGAAGAGGAAGGGAGAATAATATTCTTCCATGTGCCTCTGAGATTCTGAGGTGGCTGGGCTCAGAGTTGAATGACCATCAAATTAGCATGGAAAAATTATCATGATGCTGCCTCCATGAGAGACTCCAAAGTCTCATCTTGTTGTAGAGATAACTTTGGGTTCTTGAAAGGTATGTGAGTGGAAGGTGAAGTCTAGGAGGGTCTATCTAGTTAAGCACAGAGAGGCTTATTGGTAGAAGATTGACCACAAGAGGATGATTTTTTTTTTTTTGAGAGGAGAGGGCATCAAAGTGATTCTGGAAATGAAATTAATCTCATGAAATGAATGAGAAGAAAATGGGACTGAAGAAAGTTTAGTAAACCAGCTAAGGCATATCGCCTTAAGAACATTTATAGATGACACTAAAAATAGTACAGATAACAAACACACACATGTGAAACAGAATAACCTTTCAACTTTTTGTGGGAATTTATTTTAATCAATGATGTAGTAGAACTCTCACGTCTGGACTATATCACCTCCATACGTGACGTATTAGACAAGGAAGTACCCAATGGCACTTAAGAAAATGAAGACAGGAGAGGGGCTGAGTGTCACTTAATACATACACAATCTTTAATCTTTTAAGGTGCTATATGACAGATTCTTAAGTTATTTCAAAGAAGGGAAGATTTTAAATAATAGTGAGCATTTATATAACACCTTAAGGTTTGCATAGTGCTTTACAAGTATAAACTCATTTGATTCTCACAACAACCCTGGGAGGAAAGTGCTATTATAATCCCCATTTTACGACTGAGGAAACTGATGCAGGCAAAGGTTAAATGACTTGTCTAGGATCACATAACTAGTTAAGTATCTGAGGCCAGATTAGAACTCAAGGTCTTCTTGATGCCAGATCTAACACTCTATCTACTGTTTACCTAGCTGCATATAGTGGAAGAGATCACAGATGATACTTTTAACCAAGAATAGATGACCAAGAAGATAGCGGCAATTAACTTTCCTTTATGCCAATTTTCTTATTTCTATAAAATGTTTATGGTTATGGTCTATGGAGGCACTGAGGGTATCCTTGTTGAAACCATGAAAGCAGGCAGCCTCTCCATCATGGGAAATATTTTGTGCAGAGTACAAAGAAAGAATTCCCTACTGATAGTACAGTTTTCCAAATATGTTGAACAGTAGACAACTGAATCTCATAATTTGTTGTTGTTCAGTTGTTTCAGTCGTGTCTGACTCTTCATGACCCCATTTGGGATTTTTTTGGTAAAGATGTTGGAATGGTTTGCCATTTCCTTCTCTAGCTCATTTTATAGATGAGGAAACTGAGGCAAACAGGGTTAAGTGATTTGCCCAGGGTCACATAGCTATTATTGAACTTAGGAACATGAGTCCAGGAACTCAGGACATGAGTCTTCCTGACTCCAGGCCTGGAAGTCTATCTACTGTGTCACCTAGCTGCCCTTAATCTTATAATACTTTGCTCTCATAATGCTACATAACTTCCTTATTGAAATATATAGTAATGGATCAGACATTAATCTAATTATCTTTATTGGAGAAATCATCTTTTATTGCATAAAACAAGAAGTGGATAAAAAATAAATATCGCTTAGACTATGTAATACAGCTAAATGGGTAGCCAGTCATACTTAGGTTTGGCATGCGTTTCTTTTCGACACTGGAGGAAAAGTGCAGCTTACTCCTCAGGTGATTGCAAATGCCTTTTTGTCCCCTGTGGTTATAATAGCAGACATAGTGAAAGTAGTTCTTATCAGTCCTCAGGGAGTACTTGATACTCTTGGAATGAAGCTTTTTTTTTTTTTGCTATAACTGAATTTAATTGATGCACAAAAAATGTCAGCCTTTGTAATTTAAGCTTATGAAATTTATTAGCATTGTAGCTCCCCTCATATTCCATCTGTTAGTGTGTCTTAGTCTGATGGTTAATCACTGATTATAAAGAACTACAGAAAGATTTTGGTCTTTTTAATTTTTTTTTTTACTATACCTATGATTTCATTTATATTGGGAACTTCCAGTGAAGAAACTCTACCAAATGTATCAGTTTGTTGTTGTTTAGTCCTTTTCAGTCATGTCTGACTCTTTAAGACCAAATTTGGAGTTTTCTTGGCAAAGATACTGGAGTGGTTTGCCATTTCCTTCTCCACCTCATTTTATAGATGAGGAAACTGAGTCAAACAGGATTGAGTAACTTGCCTAGGCACACAGCTACTAAGTGTCTGAGGCCATATTTGAACTCAAGTCTTCTTGATGTCAGGCCCAAAAGTCTATCCACTATGCTACCCAGCCACCCAAAGCATATTACAATAGTACCTGCTCAGAAACTTATAGTCTTAGAGTTGTTTGGGGGTCCTGATAGGTTAAGTTATTTACCCTGGGTGACTCCATCAGCATGTGTCAGAAATAAGATTAGAACTCAGATCTTCTTGATAACCATGCCACCTTACCATCCACTATCCCAAGCAGCCTGTCAGTCTTTTACGCAATTTCATAAGTCTTTACTCCTCTCTATCAAGTACGTAGCACTTCATTCACAGCTAGTTTTCATAGATGCAAACTATAATCTCTTTTAGTTGGCATAAAACATTATTGTTATTCTTCTAGTTTTTATTGTATAATTGTAAAGTTTTTTACTGCTATTTTTAGTGTGATGTATATTCAAGTATTATAAGAATAATGGAAAAAAATTCCACTTTATTTCCTGTTGTATCCTTTGACATTTATATTTAAAGAACTAAATGAATGGATCCATTTTTACACCCGTGTTACTATTTTAATCTCATGAATCTTACTTGCTTATATTTCTCATATGCTACACTCATATTTCTTGTGTTTTTAGCTTTGTGTTAATTACATGAATCCTACTTCTTGTTCTATGCCACATCCTTGACCAAGATGTTATTCATTTTTGAAGGAATATTAATAAAGCATACCTAACCACATAGTGGATAGAATACTGGGCTTGGAGTTAAGACCTGGATCAAATTCCAGGTGCTAGTTACCAGCTGTGTGAGTGTGGGCAAGTCTCTTCAACCTCTCTGAGCCCCTGTTTCCTCATCCATTAAAGGAAAGTGGTTATATTAGATAATTTCTAAGGTCTCAACTAGCTCTAAGGCAATGATCCTAGTTCAACTGAAATGAAAAGGTAGAGATGAGATTGACTGTTTTCTTTTTTGAACTTTCCTGGTAGTTTGTACTTTTGTTCACTGCCTGTATTTGCTTTGCTTGCTTTTATGCATGTCCATTTTCATCTTATAAGTCCATTCAGAGCAGGTATTACATCTTATTTGTCTGTATATCTCCTTCAACACCTTTTAGAGTCCTTTGCAGATAGTAATGATGCCTAGTAATTGTCATTGTAGAAGGCATTTTGGATGATTAGGAATGGGTCGATTTCACTCTCTCTAAGCATGCTTGTATGACTTATAAAAAATTTGAAGGACGTAGTTTCTGGATAATTAATCATTTTATTAATTGTGGTAACATATAATTAACAAAAGGGTCAGTGGCTCTCTCAAATGCCATCGTTCCCTAATGGAACCCCCTCAATGCTTATATGCCCTTGGAAGAGTGATGTTCCTGAGGGTGGCAATCAACTTTGATTGGTAACAATTAATGAGAGAATGAATATTATAATGAGAGATGGACTTATTTTAATGAGGGTCTGAGGGACTTGACTCTAATCACTCCGTCTTGGTCAAAGAGACTTATCTATACCTATATCACTCCACCTATGGTCATCTAGACAAAAAGGACAATCTGCTTTTTCCACAGCTGTCTTAGTAAAACACAATGGACCAGAATCCATCAATTTACCTAAACTAAAATTTATTTACCTTTGGAACAGATACGAGTTTTCCCTCTCATTATCAGCCCTGTACTTCAAAGGCTGCCTGGATAACCTTCAAGGGCTGATTTCTGAATGAGGAAATAAAAAGGGGGAAAACTTTTGATCCTAATTCAATAATTGGTTATTAATATAAGAGAAAAATAATAATTTCTTTCACCTGACTCCAACATGTAGGCTGACTTCTCCAGAGTTCTCAGCATGGTTACTCATTCTCCAACCTCTCTCTTGCCACTAGTGGTGAGGAGAAAACCCAAATGCTCCTATGTCTGAGTGATGGGCCTACTTGAGGTGAGATAGGATGGAGGTTTTAGTTTCATGTGGCTTCCTTTCTTTGACAATACAGAAAGCTTAAAAACACAGATAATAAATAAAATTCATAAATGCTCTGAATGCTTTGGAAATCTGTTGATTAACAAGCCATTTTGGTGGTCTAGACAGCTGACTTTAGTAAAATCAATTATTTGCAGGTCCTCCCTTCCCCTTCCATACCTCCTTATCACACTATAGCAAAAATATCAGGGCAAATACAATTCTTTATCTAGAAAGTCATTATTTAAACATTTGAATGACCAGTAAGCACAATTTGAAATAACATACATATACTTAATAATCAATCTTTCGACTCATTGCTTGTGAAGGGAGAGACAGAGAATGAAGTAAATTTGTCATTGTTTCAGTGGTTTCTCTGAATTGACATAATTCAGTCACTCCCTGATGGATACTGCTAATAAGCCTAGTGTCAATCCAGGGCAAGGAAAAGGCTCTAGCTGCTTAGAGTGAGTCTCCTGGAAAACATATTCTTTCTGCTGTTACTTTTATAGCTCCTACTGCTGCTCATTGTCTGCATTCCTCTACAGAGAAATTTGAAAGCTGCCACTGTACTGGAAAATTCTACCTTCCAGTCTTTATCTTGACTCCTCTAGCTTCCTCTCATCACAGGTTGGGAAGAAATACAGAATGTCCCAAAAAATCTTAGTGCAATCTTAAGCTGAAGCTTGACTTTTGGGACACCTTATACAACACTTTAGCTACCGGGGTGCTTTTTATAAGGCATCCAGTCCAAATATTGGCAGAACGACTATTACAGTAGTCATTTATTAAATGTTCTCATGTGTTGAATTGAAAAGAGAGAGAGATACAAAGTAGAATTGAGAAGATGTGAGAAACAGAGGAATGAGAAGTTGAATGTACTTACCATTCATTTTATGTAGACATACACACACAAATACAGAGACAAAGAGAGACAGAGACAGACAGAGAAAGATGGAGACAGAGAGAGAGAGAGAGAGAGAGAGAGAGAGAGAGAGAGAGAGAGAGAGAGAGAGAGAGAGAGAGAGAGAGAGAGAGAGAGAGAGAGGAGAGTGAGAGAGAAGACAGAGAGACAGAGACATGCATAGAGGCAGAGACAGTCTGTCAGAGACAGAGACAGAGAGAAGCAATAGGGAGAGATACATCTTCAACCTATAGGATCCCAATATTATTCAGAAATATTGCTTTACATTTCCTTTGGTTCTCTTTAGGACCGTAGATCTACATCCAGAAGCTCAGAGGTCACCTAGCCTAACTCCCTCACTTTACAATGAGGAAACAGAAGCCCAAGGGAGGTTAAGTGACTTGCCCCAAATCAAACAGTGGGATGTAAACCCAGGTCCTTTGACTCCAGGGTTAGTGCTCTTTCTCCTGTCCCAGGCTGCCTCCTTTTATTCTGTGTATACTACATTTTATTCTTCTCAACAGGATCGCTGAGGCTTCATCCTACTCATATAAAGTGGATTTATTAGAAGTTTGAAAGGAGGGTGTTTTTTAACCTTCACCAGGAGTCGCCTACCTCTTAACATCACTCTATTTATGTGACCAGTTATATTTTAAAAAGTTATCTTAATTAAATATCTTTCCAATGCATGGCATTATTCCCATATCACCATTGTTTCATAGGATAAAAACCAGAGGCTTAATGAGTTATTAATAATGATAATAACAAATAGCATTTATATGTAGTACTTTAAGATTTGCAAAGCATTTTACAAATATTTCATTTCATCCTCACAATAATCCAGGGATGTGGGTGCTAGCCTTATCCACATTTTACAGATAAAGAAACTGAGGCAGGTAGACCACATTCTAGTGTCTGAGTTAGGACTGGAACTCAGAGTTTCCTAACTCCAAGTCTAGTACTCTATCCACTGTTGACCAGGGAATCAGGAAACCTAGAATCCAGTTCTGCCTCTATCCCTAACTAGCATGGTGCCTTATACACAATAGGGGCTCGCTATTGACTCAGGACAAGTCATTTAAGCTCATTTTTTTAAATCTATAAAATGAAGTAATAGGATTAGATAGTCTCTTAGGTTCTTTTCAACTTAAATAACATTTCCTCCATTTCTCATGAACAATTTGCCAGCTTTATGTAAGGGATGTGTCAACTTGCTGTCACTTCCAATATCATAATTTGCTTTTGACTCATGTTCTAAGACTTAAGAGCCCCTAAAACTATTAGTCATAGTTTACTTGTGTTATTATTAAGAGATACTCTTTGGTAGCTTGAAGCTTTGGCAGCTTTCCTTTGGAAGGAAGAATTTATAAAATAGTGAAAAAATATGTTACTATTTTGTAAAATATTTGTAAAAAATATGTAAAATATTTTTGTTTTATGCACACACACACACACACACACACACACACATATACATACATAGTTGTCTTCGTGTTAAAGAGAAGAAAATTAAAATGTTCAATGACCCATGACTAGCTTAATGTTGCCTGCAACCAGATTGTACACCGAACGGAGAGGCATGAAATAACTTGTGACATGGGCCAGGCGGAGCAGAATTACTGACTCAGTTTATTCATCTGAGGGTACAGAATATATAGAGAAAATCTAGCCTAACTTCAAAGAGTCCTCCCCGTGAGATACTCCCCAGAACATCTGCTGAGGATGTGACAACATGAATTTCCTCGTTATCAGGATTCCTAGATTGGGTTGTATTTTCCAAGGTTTTCCCAGGCACCTTGGTGCCACCTGCATAGAGGAGTGAATGTGTAAATCTAAGGTTCAAAGAGTGAGAAGGAATATCTCAGGGACCTCCTAATCAGGAAGGAATTGGAGAGCCATACCACTTAATCATTGAGCCCTTTTGGGTAAAAGCCTGGGCAGAGGTCAAACTCTGCCTTGGGTCTTAAACCCTTATCAGACTCTTAAGATCGGCCCTCAACAGCTTAACTTCAGAATAAAGTACTATATTAAATTTATCCCAGAATTTTTAGTTTCCACGGTTCTAAAGGGTTAGTCTTTCTGGTCTCTTCTAGCTCTAATATTCTATGGTTCTGTAATTTAATACATAAATCTGACATTGATTGAAAAATTGAATTTTCTTTTGTATTACAGATATACAAAGATGAAGACAGCAACCAACATTTACATATTTAATTTGGCTATGGCAGATGCATTGGTTACTACCACTATACCGTTCCAAAGCACTGAATATCTGATGAATTCTTGGCCTTTTGGAGATGTGCTGTGTAAAATAGTGATTTCTATTGACTATTACAATATGTTTACCAGCATATTCACATTGACCATGATGAGTGTCGACCGTTACATTGCAGTGTGTCACCCTGTCAAGGCTTTGGACTTCCGCACTCCCTTGAAGGCAAAGATTATTAACATATGTATCTGGTTATTATCATCCTCTGTTGGTATATCTGCTATAGTCCTAGGGGGCACCAAGGTCAGAGAAGGTAAGTGTGGTCAGTGTTTAACTCTTTTAGTCTTACCCAAGCTTCCCTCCCTCCTCCCCCACCAATTGAAAATTCTGGTACAGAGTACAATCAGAGATAATCAACTGAGGGAATAAATTAGAATTCAGAGTGATCAGGAAAAGCTTCTAGAAGAAGGTGGAATTTTAGCTGGGATTTGAAGGAAACCAAAAGATAGTGATGTGGAGGGAGAAAATTCCAGGCATGGGAGATAGTGACTTTCTTCTATTTCAGTAATCATTTTAACCCATAGTAAGGGTACCACTTATTAGTTGGGACAGCTAAGTGTTGTTGTAGAAAGAGTACTGCATTTGTAGTCAGGAAGACTTGAATTTAAAGCCTGCTTAGCTATGTGACCCTGGGCAAGTCACTTAATCTCTTTCATACTCAGTTTCTTTATTTGTAAAATGGAAATGTAAAGAACTTTGTAAACCTTGGAGTGCTACTTAATCTATATCTGCAACTTATTATAAGCAAAAGCTATTTAGGCTTGAGCTATTTCATTACTTCAAAACAACCATGATACCTCAGTGTGAACGTTCCTACACTTCTTCAATTGGTTGTAGTCATTAATTGCTCTGATAAACAAATAGCAACAATAACAAAACATTATCCAGCAGCCATCCTTTTGCTGCCCAGACCTTTTGAATTCAGCTAGATGTGTCCTCTGATGTTAGATATCCATTCTGTTATCAGCTTGATTTAGACTCAAAACCTTTCTGCTTGGTAGGATCTGACAGATGTTACACATCTCTGATACAGCCCTTGAAAGTCTAGGGTCAACTTCATTATGATTATTTCCAATTTATCCTGTATATAGCTTGTTTGTATGTGTCCATTTGCAATTTTTTCTGCCATTAGACTGTAAACATCTTGGGAACAGAGGCTGTCTTTTGCCTTTCTTTGTATTCCCAGCACTTAGCACAGTCTGGCAGGCACATAGAATACTTTTAATGAATGTTAATTGGCTGAATGAATGAGACATCAGAATAAGACTTAAGTGTAGGTAGACATGACATATTCTCTAGAAAAAGTAACTGAAATTTATCTATAGCAATTGGAGATTTCATGGTAGTTTACCTATATCATCTCATTATACTCTCATTACATCCCTGGGAAGTAGGTGTTGCAGGTATTATCCTATTTTATAGATGAGAAAAATAATCCTGTTTACCCATTGTCACACAACAGAGATGGACTTTGAATCCAGAGAAATCCTTTTTTCCAAATCCAGCATTCTCCTTTCTATGATACACTGCCTTATATATATGCTATACAAAATATAGGATAGCATGCCTTTGGCTGGAATAAAGTGTATTTGTGATTATATTTGTTTATATGCTTTATTTTTAACTTTGTACAGTAGATTTGATCTGCAAAGTTGTTTACAAACCAAATATAACATAAATTGAGTAAAGTAATAATAATAGCATTTATATAACATTTTAGGTTTGCAAAGCACTTTACAAATATTACAATTAATCCTCACAGCAACCCTGAGAAGTAGGTGCTATTATTATCACTATTTTTATAGATGAGGAGTTAGACATTAAGTGTCTTGCCAATGGTCATACAGCTGATATCTGAGGCAAGTACATTTTGATACTGTATATGTATATCTATATCTATATATCTGTATATGTACATATATATATGGAGATATTGATGGAAAAGACTCTTAAGATACAGAATAAGTTTTAACCATCATATTGTTTAGATTTGTTTTTAAAGTACAGGTAATTCAGACAAGCAGTTTACACTACACTAATTCATGACCAGTCATTATTCAATTCAGTTTACATGAAAATTTGGTTTACATTAAACCATTTGGTCACTAGAGGAAAACAAGAGAAAAGAGAATCCTTAAAATGATATTTTATTGAATACCAAATAGCCCCAGTAAGAAAAAAAACAAACAACAGAAGAAAGGAAGAAAAATGGTGTCTAAATCTGTAAAGATAGGAATCACTTTTTTCGCCCAGGGGTGAGCAGGATCATTCTTGTCCACACTGATTTTGAGCTTTGTACATAAAAGAAAAAAAGGAAATGGATCTGACAAACATAACACAATTACTTGAGTGCATACCCAAAGGACATGCTGACTATTTGGTGCCCCATGGAACAAATCCAAATGCTAAACCACTCATAAGACAGACTAGGACTTTCCCTTTCCCTTCTCAGTAACAAGTCAGCACATCTTCAGCAGCACCGTTTATTTAGCTTTATGCATGTGAGAGTCCAGTCCACTCAGAATCACAGTAATAGAATTCACAAGTGAGAGATAGACAAACTGTTCAGGTTTAGGTCATTAGCTCATGTCCCCAGCCAAAATAGATCATTATTCTTTTCACTCTATTTCTACGTTTTTGTATCTCTAGGGGAAAAGGTACAGTTATGAAAAGAACTCTGCTCTTAATAGAATTTCATTTTTGCTGGCAGAACAATCACTTTGAAAATTATAGATGATGTTTCTCTCCCCAGCAATTGTGTAAGTGCTATAGTTCATGAATAACTGTGGGCACAGATAATTGACTACATATGGCTGTAAAATACTTTCAAGGTCATGGCTCAGGCACAAGTCCTGAAATAATAACATATCTTATATGGTAAAAGTAATTTAATAAAACACATGATGTTTTTCTCTTATAAAACTGTGGACTGAATTTCCAACACAGACACAGAGGGTTATAATTGATAGCTATTTCAAGATACCCAAATAATCTCTCTCTCTCTCTCTCTCTCTCTCTCTCTCTCTCTCTCTCTCTCTCTCTCTCTCTCTCTCTCTCTCTCTCTCCTCCTCCTCCTCCTCCTCCTCCTCCTCTCCCCACCTCCTCCCTTTCCCTCTCTCTCTAATCTTTTCCCTTTATCTTTCTCTTCCTCTCCCTCTTCTCCCTCTCTTTCCTTCTCTCCTTTCCCTTTCCCAATTTCCTCTCCTCCTCCTCCCTTTCCTTCTCTCTCTCTTTCTCTGTCCCTCTTCTCTCTCCTATTTTCTACCTCCAATTGTCTTCTCTCCTTCTACCGATGCCAGTTTGCCCCTCCTTAGAAAACCTGCTGGCCCTCTGCTTCTGGGAACTCATCATATTAATGCTGGACATTTGTGTGGCCACCTGATACACTTAACTCTCTACATCTCAGATGAAAATCTCAAGCTTAAGAGGTCCACTAGCTTTAGCCACTTCTAGTAACAGTCATGTCAGATATACACAACCATAACTCTCTCTTAAAGGGAAGATATATTATAGCCTCAAACACATCTGGAATTTGTTTCTTATGACCTCAGAGAAACACCCATGATAGTCTGTTTTAATTCCTAGGTCTTTGTGCATAATTAGAAGTCAGAATCAAGGTAAGGAATCACAGATATAAATTTCCTGTAATGTGTGAAGAAATGGGCTAAGTGATAGGAGAATATAAGCACATTGAGGGCAGAAGCTGTTACTATGTTGCATTTACTGGACACTAAATCAGCACAGAAAAAAAAATATTGCTTTTGCGGAGTAGTAAGAGTATAGTGGGCATCAAAAATTTTCCTTTATGAAAATTTTCTAAGAAATGAGTTTTTGTATATTACATAGAATATTAAGCATGTTAGGAATTTTTTGTGATTGACAACATGATATAGTAGAAAAAGTACTGGAAAAAAGAGTCAGAAGACCTAGGTTTGAATTCTGGCTCTCATATTTACTATCTGCATGAATCTAGGCAACTCATCAGATTAAGGTTGGTAATGAATACAGATTGCATTTAGAGGTACAGCATCTAGGAGCCGGGAGTTAATAATTTCATTATCTTGGTTCTCCCAAGGTCAGATGACAACTGGAGTTTTGTATTAAGTTCTCGACAACACATTTTGGGAAGGTTATGAATATGCTGGTGAGCAACCACAATGATGAACATGCCTCTAGCTAATGCTAAATGAGGATAGATTCAAGAAACTGTGAGTGTTTAGCTTGGAAAATAAATGGCCTGAGACTTGATAGGCACCTTCAGGTGTCTGAAGGACTGTCACATGCAAGAAGGATTATACTGTTTAGTCTAAGAGCAACTAGTGGGTATTTCTGAGACAGATTAAGACTCGGTGGGAGGGAAAAAAAATCTTCCTAACAATAAGAGTTTTACAAAAGTGGCAAAGCCTGCTTTGGGTGGTAGAAGCTTCTCTCTCCCTGGAGGTTGTTTTTTTGTTTTATTTTTTGGCTAGGCAATGGGGTTAAGTGACTTGCCCATGGTCACACAGCTAGTGAGTGTTTTGTGTCTGAGGCTAGATTTGAACTTATGTGCTCCCAAGTCCAGGGCCAGTGCTCTATCCACTGTACCACCTAGCTGCACCTACCTGGAGGTTTTTAAATGAAGGCCTGATGACCACTTGGGTAAGAGGTGGCATATAGATAGTGCTTGCTTAGGTGCAGGGTAGACTCAATGGCCTCTGAGAACCTATAATTGTAGGCTTAAATTCTGTGAATTTCAGGTTCATCTGTAAAATGGTGGGGATAATAATGGTTACTTGCTATACTTATTTCTTCAGGATGTTGTTAGGAAAGGGCTTCATTAATCATAAGGTATTATAAGAAGTTATTATTATATATTTAAATTTATGTATTTTCGGAACTCATAGGTTTTCTCAACTACTAACTCTTTAAAGTACCCTTTATTAGTATGTTTGGCAGTTAGGTGGTACAATGGATAGGGCACTGGACCTGGAGTCAGGTAGACCTAAGTTTAAATCTGGCCTCAGACACTTACTAACTGTATAACCTTGGGCAAGTCACTTAACCCTGTTTGTCTCAGTTCCTCATTTTTTTTTTGTTAGGCGATGGGGTTCAGTGACTTGCCCAGGGTCACACAGCTAGTAAGGGTGGTGTGTCTGAAGCCGAATTTGAACTCAGGTCCTCCTGCATCTACGACTGAACGATAATAATTATTACAAAGATTCATATACTTGCACTGGAGTCTTACAACTGTGACTCATCATGGCATGGCTATGATTGTACCAAAGGTTATGAGAGAAAGTCTTGAACTCAGTTCAACTACTCAGCTGAAATGTCTTCAGGTGTGAGCTTTATGATGGATTTGTACGTCTGCTGTCTGAGTATTCAACTAGACAGGTTTGGAAGAGATAATTAATGAATAATAGCCAACAGGTGAGTAATTTTCTTGGTTTCAGAAACTAGTAAAAATAATCTGCTGAAGCATGGGAAAGATTTAGTCATTCAAAAAGCATTTATCAAGTGACTAGTAGGTCAGAGACAACTTGGTGTAGTGGGTAGAGAGCTAGCCTGGGAACCAGAAAGTCCTGGGTTCATGTATTATTTCTGACACATACTGACTGAGTCACCCTGAGTAAACCACTTAAACTTTTGGTGCTCTAGGCAACTTTGTCGTGAAATTGCAGAGAAGGTATTAATCTGTACTGGTATAGGGGGTTCCCTAAATCAATAAAATCATTGGTTCAGTCCCTTTCTCAAACCCCTGTATGCATGACATACAGAAATACAAAAGTGAGATAGCCCTTTCCCTCGAAGGGCTGCAGTAGGATAAAAAGTTTACCGATAAGTAAATACAGGAGATATAAAAAACAAATAGCAAGTGATTTCAGGGAGATCTCTAGCAACTAAAGGTTTCAGGAAGGATCTCTTCAAAGAGGTGACATTTGAATTCAACTTTAGGGGTTCCGAGAGGTGGAGGTAATGAGGAAGAGTATTTCAAGCATGAGGGACAGCCTGTTGTATGGGAGGGGGAATATACCTCAGCCTAGAAAAACAGGCTGGAGCCAATTCTGAAGGACTTTAAATGCCAAATAGAGGACTTTGTATTTATATAGACCAGAAGTTCTTAATCTGGGGTTTGTGAACCTAAATGTTGGAGGGGGAAAAAGCAATTTCGTTTCACAATTATATGAGATTATTCCATTTTCTTCTACTTTTTAATAATTTTTATGTTAAAGTATATTTGTTGTTATTCCATTGTGTCTGACTCTTTGTGACCCCATTTTGGGGTTTTCTTGGCAAAGATACTGGAGTGGTTTGCCATTTCCTTCCTCAGTTCATTTTTTAGATGAGGAAAGGCAAACAGAGTTAAGTGACTTGCTTGGGTCACCCAATTAGTAAATGTCTGAGGCTGGATTTGAACTCAGGAAGATGAATCTTCTTGACTTCAGGCCCGGCACTCTATCCATTGGGCCACATCCATTTAGAAGCTAAAAATTACCATTTATTCTATTGGATTTTCATCTACTACCTTTGACTTGTATCTGAGTCAGCAAAAGGGATTGCCTGTAAAACATTTATCCTTATTAGTATTCACAATAATCTCATGCTTTGTAATTTGTGGGATGAGTTGTAGCATTCTGAACACAGCATGTTTTACTTTCATTGTGAGTTATTCGTTCTGGAAGGCACTTTATATTTTTAGGAAACATTTTTATGCTTTTTATGGAACAGAATTTTCTTATGTCAGAAAAAAAAATCATTCCATGACATTGTTGTTCACAATTCCTTTGCCCATTAGTAAGATTTTGTTTTGAAAATGTAAAGAAAAGAGTCCCTCTCTGTACTATCTCAACTGTTTTCTCATACACCAAAGGAAAAGGTGTGAACAAATAGGGCTGAGAAAGAAGGGAGCTGGGCAAACAGCCTCTGAATGTAACATTAATAAGGTTAGGACTAGGTTTCTGCTTCTTCCAATATTGAACCAAATCTATTTAACCAAAATGAAACAGAGAAATGGAAATAATTTTCTAAGTTAAAAGAAGAAAATTCACCATAGCCTTCTTCTTACATACTTTAGTATAAAGTAAAAATAAAATTTTGCCACCATTGTTCAGATAATTTCATAAAATTTTAGTTAAGTCAAAATTATTTTGTCCACATTTTAGGCAACAGCCCAAATATATCATCTGGGATCTTAGTTACTGAAAATTATTTTATAAAAAATGTGTGAAAGTCATTGGTGAAAAGTTAGTTTCTTTTTGGAGTCTTTTTTTTTCCCTTCAGAAGAGAAGCTGGAACTGATGTCTTCTCTCTCAGACCTGGAAACCAGAAAACCAGGATCTTTCTTCTTCAAACTCTCACCTACTTCTCTCCTTATTCAGGTGAAGAACATTGATCTTCACTAATAAGAAGAGTCCCTTACAAGTGGGTTTTGAGCCATAGATTACATTTATATTTAGGTCATTACCAGATTTCTTGCAGCCCAATCAAATTTCTTCCATATTTGTGAGTCTTTACAAAGTTTCATGGCAGGGTTCAAAGTTCTATTATTTAACACAACTGGATATTATCGTATGTTGTCAGTGGTTTAAAAATGGAAAAAAATACTTCAAAGAACTTTATAAAGGCTATTTTCCATAAGAAAAATATCACTTTAGTTACATATTGAAAATTAACAAAGAAAAATCCATTTTTAGTCATTAGAAATCTTGTATATTCCAAGGAAATGAACAAGGATTATTAATCTTATATATTGACTTACATTGCAACTAAAATACATTATGTAACCTGTGTATAATTGGCTATTTGGTACTCTTGGTCTCTACTGAAAGGTAATTGCCTTAAGGGGTGTAGCTTTTATTTGTACTTTGCCCATTTTGCACGATAATATCTTCTGCATAATTCACTTATGAAAATATAAAGGCTACTGGGCACATTTTAAATAATTGCAACAATGTATCTATAATAATTTATGGAATGTTCTAACCTTCTCTTTATTATTATTTTTTTCTGTTATTTCTTCTAGATATAGATGCCATTGAATGCTCTTTGCAGTTCCCAGATGTTGATTATTCCTGGTGGGATCTCTTCATGAAAATCTGTGTCTTTGTTTTTGCATTTGTGATTCCAGTTCTCATCATCATTGTGTGCTACACTTTGATGATCTTACGCTTAAAGAGTGTGAGGCTACTTTCTGGCTCTCGAGAGAAAGATCGCAACCTCCGCCGAATCACCAGGCTTGTTCTGGTGGTGGTGGCAGTCTTTATCATCTGTTGGACCCCCATTCACATATTTGTATTGGTTGAGGCCCTGGGGAGCACCTCCCATAGCACAGCAGTCCTTTCTAGCTATTATTTCTGCATTGCTTTAGGGTACACCAACAGCAGCTTAAACCCCATTCTGTATGCTTTCTTGGATGAAAACTTCAAGAGGTGTTTTAGGGACTTTTGTTTCCCATTTAAAGCCAGGATGGAGCGACAGAGCACTACTAGAGTCCAAAACACAGTGCAGGACACTCCCTACATGAGGGAGGTTGATGGGATAAATAAACCTGTATGACTAGTCGTGGAAATGTCATCCTATAGTTCTCCAGGAAGAGAGGAGTTCAATGATCTAGGATTAACTCAGATTACCACAGCAGTCTGAGCCTGAAAACAGAATTTTATTTTTGGAAAGACTTTTAGAAGTTCTTATGTTGTGCAGTCATGGCAAGAGCAAGCTGCTATGGCAGTCAAGCTCAGTTGACACCAAGTTTAAGACAGGGTTTGAGGACAAAAAAAAATCTAAGTAGGAAGGTACCTTCTTTAAATCGAGGAAATCAGACTATCTGACTGTTGTTGCTAGGGAAAAGAAAGTCAGATTTCCATCTTCTGATGCTTAGACTATGTTCCCCACCATTTTCTATGGCCTTATATGCAGAGATATCATTCCTATAGTTTTTTTTTTTTTAAGAAAAAGCATTTGCTTCAGAATGAAAGTGAATATTGTAAGGCCAGATTCTTGCAGAGTGGGAGCTTCAAAAATGATGGCCACTGTGAAGTTGTTCACCTTCATGGATAATAAGCATTTGCTTTGGTTGTGTGGCAAAAATTTCAGCTTAAGCATGGCCTGAATTTATATCTAAAGTGTGCAATGTCTCTGTGTATTGTGAAAGTCTTTTAATATTTACAAAAATAAAAATAAATTCTTAAGATGCCAGGAATACAGTTTCTAATATATTTTAGTGTATTTGGCACCTACAGATGATGCTTACTGCTTTTAGCTATGACTCTCTGGTATTTAAGGTGACAAATTATCAGATGTTAAGTCATGCCTTGGAAAATATGTTAGGAAAATCTTCCCTTGATCATCTGTGTACAAGAAGAGAACTAGTCAGAGAGTCTTTGGTTGATTGAAATATACCAGAGCTTCATCTTGAAATATTTTGCATATGTAGATAAAGAATGGGCTGGACCATCACTAGCTCTTCTTGATATGTGTGTCTAATTTGAAAATAAGCCAAGCAGCTAATTCATTCATTTGGAGTGATGACATTGCTGGCAATCATTATAGTAGTTGAAACATTTCTCCAGTCATTAAAGTATTTCCTGGGAATTAATCATAGGACTTTTGGAAGTAGTCCATTTCTTTCAGATAGCTAGAATACCTGTATACCTGCTTACTCCCAAAGAATTCATTTTTAAAGTTTCCTGAAAAGCATAAGATTGATCCCATCATCAGTATAGACCAGCAATTATTTACAGAGAAAGCCCACCTTCACTCTTCCTGTGGTGGGACAGACAGTGAAATGACATTCATGGGCAGAGTGTGGAAATGATATGGTTTTGTTTTGTCATGCCTTAGGTTGGATCACTCTACTTAAAGAAGGAGTAATTGAGGTAGAGCCTTAGCAATCCATGTACTGTGATCTTGCCACTTGGACTCAAGGCTCTAAAGTGAGAAAATTTCAAAATAGTATAGGTGTAATGGGAGTTGTACCTCATTTGTCCATTCTTTTTATCTCCAAAAGCTAGGGTACGTTCTCCCTTGTTCATTGCTTTGACATATGCCTGGGCCAACAGGTAAATTTGGGACTAAGGCTTTTTCCTCAGTAGGTACAAGTTGAGCCCCATCTAGGGTTTAAAGAGGCATGGAAATATACATATCTATGAAACTCTAAGGTATTTTAATTCTTGTGGGAATATTCCTTCTTTCTCCTACAGTCTTATGTCTATGCGATGTTGAAACTAAAACTTGGCATTTAAGGAGTTAAACAAATGTTTTCAAGGTTTACCTCAACTGTATTAGCTTGCCTATATCTTAGATCTCCACAGTACCTAACGTAGTGTTCCTAAATTATTTGGACTGTGTGACTAGATATATTTCTAATTGAAAATTAAGGAATTTTTATATCATATTTCATTGAAATATCTAAGCATATTTGTGCTTTTATAGTCAGGTATATATAGCCAATTTTAACATTTATTGACTATAATGTGATATATTCAAATACTTCAGCTGCCATACTAGATGGATATGTTTATATACACCCACATATATATACACATATGTATACAAATATATGTGTGTGTGTGTGTGTGTGTGTGTGTGTGTGTGTGTGTGTGTATACAGTGGCTTGAGGACATGTTACTAGGGGAGTGTAATGAGGTCTTAAGCATATTATACATAATATTTATAAATATCAAAACAATCTCACTTATTTCCTGGAACATTAAACTTGTATGTTCATACTCTAGGCCCCCTATTGCTGTTTTTACCCCATGGAGTAAATAAAAACATGGCTTGGAATGAGATTCTAGGAAGTGCACATGAAGTGTCCTCGTGCTAGTGCCCTGATTGGCACTGAGGTCATCTGAGCCTTGTGCATGAATGTAGGACATCTCCCCATCTCTTGTGCCAGGGATGCTCGGAGAATTCTTATGACACTCATTAGGACTATGGGTGCTCCCTTGCTATTGCTGCCAATATTTCCCCCAACACTTTTAGGGGATTTCTGCAGTAAGATTAACAGTAGGAAGTCACAAAATACATAGAAAGATGCAAAGTTTAGGGATATAGTAATAAGAGAAGGGTGTGATGCATGAAAACCTCTTTGTCAAAAATATAGCCTGGGTTTTTATGCTCCTCTCTCAAAAATATTTTTTGATGTGTGGCAGAAGTGACAATGGTTGTGTTAAGTGCATACTCTCAGATGATGGCATTGTCAAGGGTCCTCTTCTATTAATCCCCTTCATGTAATATTGTGATGCTCCACTCCTCTCATCTCAACAAGAAAGCATAACAAAATACATGAGTGTCTCTCTGAGGTCAGAAAACAACCTTAGGGACTGCTTCCCCATGTTTTTTCAATTTCTCCACCTTCCTAGTTTTCCCAGTGATCATTTCTATCACATGGGTTTGTTACAGAGGATTAAGGGTTTGGAAAGAGATACAGTGAGATAAATCAGTCATCAGTGAGGAGGATAGATAGAAGAATAAAAAGAAAGCCTCTTGAGTGTCCAAGATCATTATTATGACCCTGTCCAGAATAGTTGTTCAGAAATAGCATTTTAAAAAATTACAATTATTGCAAATTGAGAGGCAGCCATGGTGCAGTGGATTACTGGACAATCTAGTTTCAGGACCTAATTCTGATACATCCTATCCGTGTGACTGATTAAATGACTTAACTTCTCAGTGCTCTAGACAAGTCTTATACATTACAAAGTGCCAACCAATTTAGGCAAAGGGAACTTCTTCACCTGAGAATTTCCTATCTGAATGAAATCATAGGTATAATCCCTAGCCCTCTAGTCTATTGATTTATAGTGATAACTGAAAAGAAACTTCAGAAAATTTCAAAGTACAGTCACTTAATTTCTAACAATCAAGTGCTATCTGGGAGTGCATCTCTGAGCAAAACTTGGCCCTCATCTTGTACAGTGACTCTCATCCCTTTTATAATTATTTAGTGTGTAAAATGTGGCATGACAAGATGTATAATTGAAGTAAAAGGAATATATTTGGCTGGATTTCTATTAACACTTTCTCACGGAGAGAACTGTGACTGGGCTGTATGGTCCTTTCATAAGAATTGTTTGATTCAGCAGAAACGTGAAAACAATGTCTAAAAAAAGAAAGAGCTTTTTTTGCCCTAATGAATTCTTCTAGTCTCCAGAACAAAAGTATCTTCTTGTTTCTTTTCTAAGCTCTGATAGAAAAAATATATGCATATATTATGTACATACTTATATTCTAAAATGGTGATATATTATGCATTGTGTATATGGTTGTGCCTTGTGATAAAATATTGTACTGAAAAAAAGAAACAATCTCTCAACATTCATTTGTTATGTTGATTCATTTATTCTACTACACTCTCTAGATTTATATTAAGAAAAATAAGGTATAGTGATGTCATAATAATGTAGAGGTGATTTGGAACTGTTCCTTTCCCATGGAGAGAATATAGAAACATTAAGAGATAATTAGAATATTGGAATTGAATTACTTTGGAAACTGCCAAAATTCTATCTTTTCCCCCAAAGAGCATTGAATTAGAAGTAAGCAGAAGACGTGGATTCAAATTCTAGTTCTACTTCTTACTTTTGTGACTCTGGGAAAATCTTTTAACTTCTGAGAGTGTCACTTGTGCACTTATAAAATGAAAGGGTTGGTAGATCATTGATAGGGTAATTCTCACCTCTAAATGTTGTGGTTGAATTCAGTTTAATTGGAAAAACACTGAAGAGACTTACTCTGTGCAAAGCACTGTTTGATAGGCTCTGGGAGCAAAAAGACAAAAACCAAAAACCTAAAACTAAATAGCCCTTGTCTCTAAGAAGCAAGGATCCTAAAATTGTAACTCTAAAATTTAGGAGAAACAGCAACAACCAAAAAATTGATTTAGAATTAATTGGAAGTCCTCTTTGTTAAAGTGCTTAGTCATTTAGGGGTTCCAAATGAGTGGAGGAAGACTTTTATTTAAGGGGACACATGGATAATTAAGAATCTATTCCAATTATCTTAGTGTAATACAGAGATATGCCAAATGTTATCTAGGGTTAGTGGCTGAGCCAGATTGTCCCCGGAAAGCCACTGTTAAATGTACTTTACTCAAAGGTTAGGTAGGGCATAGACAGAGTTGGCACATCAGGTTGATCTATTTCTGTCCCTTCAGCTTCTGATGAGAAGATAAAGTGCTATCCCTGTTTCTTTGCTACTGATCTTCCCTTTGGGGTTTCTCAGCATCTCAGTTGGATAAACCAGGTTGAACCTACTCGTGTTTGGTTAGTTGGGGTTTTACAACACATAGATCTTGCAGGGTTTCCTCATCCCATACACATATATAACTTTATATAGTAAAGGTAACTCAAAGCCTTCTTGTTTTTGCAACAGAATTTAAGCAAGGAGAGGATTACAATATGCTTTATGACTAATTCTTTCCTTTAAGCCTTCTATACAGCAGTATGCTCATGTAGCTGAATGCAGCATGTGGTCAAAACTCACGGCTAGTCCAACTGTTGCTTAACTGGGCTTTAATTCGACCTCCCCACATAACTAGGGAGGGCAGATTCATTTGAAATAGACTTCTGTAAGGTAAGCTAGCCAAGAATGAAGGCATGGTGTTGAAGTATGTTTTATGCCAAAGTGAAGCTTCTTTAAAGCTCTCTTAATCCTGAAACACTCTGAAGAAAGGAAAAATAAAGAAAATTTGCTTTTTTAATCCTTCATCCTTCCCATGCAAAGGATCTGTCCTGGAACAGATGACTTCAATTCTTGACAAGAAGAGAAAAGACTTAAGCAAATGACACCACTCTGCCAATAAGGCCTCAGTCGCTATTGCCACATACTTTAATCTGATCTTCTCTGAAAAGATCCTAAAGTTCTCAAAGGGTACATCTCTCATAGTGGCTACTCAAAGTATTTTCATGACATCACAATTATAGCATCTTCAAGCACAATTTAGTTCAATTCAATTTAACTTTCTTCAAGTCCCTACTGTGTATAGAAACACTAGAGGGCCTGAAATGAAGAGAACTTGCATACATCAGAGATCTAGGTCCTCAAGGAACCAGAGGCAGGAGTGTATGCCCCTGGCAAGATTCACACTCATCAGAGATACACCTAAGTAGAAGTAGTATTTGTGCTATACACTGAAGGGTGAATAGGGTTTTGTTTTGTTTTGTTTTAAAGAAGAAATAGGGGAAAGAGATTTTAACATAAAGTCAGTCAATGAAAAATTATCTTTTATGTCACCTCCCCCCCCAAAAAAAGTCTCTGTTCTCAAGGACCTCACAGTCTAATGTGGGAGACAATATGTAGACAACTATGTTCAAACAGGCACAGCTAAGTGTCACAGTACATAGAGGCCCAAGCCTGAGTCAGGATGACTTGAGTTCAATTTTGGCCTTAGATACTTACTAACTGGGCAAATCATTTACCCTGTGCAAGTCACTTAACTTTGTTTGCCTCAGTTTCCTCTTCTGTACAATGAGCTGGAGAAGGAAATGGCAAACCACTCTAGTAAACCCCATATAAAGTCATGAAGAGTTGGATATGATTGAAACAAATGAACAACAACAAATGTTCAAATAAGATTGATGATGATAAGCAGTTATTATTTATATAATACCTATTATGTACCAGGTATGAACCTTAGAAATTTACAAATAAAAAGATAAATATAGAAAATAAATTTGTATCCAGAAGATAAAGCACAGGTTTTAATTTGGGTTTTAGGAAGATCGCTTTGACAACTGAGTGGAGAAGGACTAGATGGGGAGAGTAGATGCAGGGAGATCAACCAGTAGGTCACCATAAAAGTTCAAATACGAGGTGATGAGGGCCTGTATCATGGTGGTAGCAATGTCAGAGGATAGAAGAGGGAATATACAGAGACACTGGGAAGGTAAAACTGATAGACCTTGGCAGCACATTGGATACTAGGTGAGAAAGAAAATGATTAGTGAGGTTTATACTTAGTTTGCAAGCCTGGGTGTCTAAGAGGATGCTGGTACCTTTGACAGTAATGGAGATGTTAGAAAAGAGGGGGGTTTGATGGGAAAGATAATGAATTCAGCTTTGGATATGTTGAGTTTAAGATATCTGTAGGACATCCAGTTCAAGACGTTCAATAGGCTGATAAAGATGAGACTAGAAGTTAATAGAGAGGTTAGGGATGGATAAATAGGTTGAGAATAATCAGCATAGAGATTCTAATTGAATACATGTGAGCTGTTGAGGTCACCAAGTGAAATAATCTAAAGGAAAAAGAAAAGAGGGCTCAGGACACAGTTCTTTAGGACACCAGGAAAGCAACGGGAGGAACTGATTATAGATTGCTTTCTTAAGGAGTTTTGCTTCAAAAGAGGAGAAATATAGGACAATAGTGAGCATGGATGGATCAAGTGAGAATTTTTTGAGAATGAGGGAGATATGAGCATGTTTGTAGGCAGTAGGGAAGTAGCTAGGAGAGAAAGAGAGACAGAGAGACAGAGACAGAGAAAGAGAGAGAGAGAGAGAGAGAGAGAGAGAGAGAGAGAGAGAGAGAGAGAGAGACAGAGAGAGACAGAGAGACAGAGAGACAGAAAGACAAAGAGACACAGAGAGAGACAGAGACAGAGAGACAGAGAGAGACAGAGAGAGAGAGGGACAGAGAGAGAAACAGAGGGGAGAGAGAGAGAAAGGAAATAGGTGAGAGTGGGAAAGATTGAGAGGACAATCTTCTGGTAAGATGGAATGAAATATGGTCACTTGTGTATGTAAAGAAGTTTGCTTCTTTTAACAAGGAGAAAGGCCACCTCTTTATGTATGATAGTGGTGAAGGCATAATAGTGACAGAAGGCATATGGGTGATGTGAGATGAGCAGAATGGGGAGAGGAAGTAGCTCTCAGAGAATGCCTTCATTTTTTCCCCTAGATAAATATGACAGTTCTCAATTGAGTGAGAGAGGGAAAGGGAAGTCTGAGGGAGTCTGGGAGGCCTGTGAAGGAACAAAAAGGCTTGGAAAAGCCTTTGCAGTGAGTGGGATAGTGAGTTGATTATGGGACTGTAAAAAGATTGCCTTGATACAGTAAGGACCCAGTTCAGATTATGTTATGTAAATTTTCAGTGGATCTACTCAGAATGATTTTTCTGTAACTTTATTTAGCAACAAGTGAGTAGGAATAAACACAGTGAATGATGGGAATAATCCAGGGCTAAGGCTTGTCTGGGAAAGATCTCAAATGGGATTAGGGAACAGGGGATTTAAGAAAAGAGAACAGTTTAGAGTTCAACTGGTTTTTTACTGGGTCAAAAGGGGGAAGGGAAGGAAGTACAGCCAGTGCAGTGGTGATGGCTGGGGAAAGAACTAAGGTATTAAGGAACTGGAAGTCACAGTGAAGATAAGGAACAGGGTTTGGGGTTGCAAGGCAGAGAGAAGTGGATTGACAAGAGATTGTGATGAAGGAAGGGAATTTAAGAGTCAATGGAATTAAGATGGCAAGGTGAAAAGTAACATTTTTGCCTTCAGTCCTCCATAAGCTCCTTCACAGCAACAGAGAAAGTAAAATAGATCAAATTCTGATGGGGAAAATGAAGAAAAATTCATAGTGAATCATTTTTCCCAGCCCAGGGCAGCTTAGACAGATAGAGAAGTCTATCGATGCTGGGGTGGGGGTCTTGCTCAGAACACATCATAGCAGGATGGCAGTAGCAACAGCAATGGTAGGGAGCATTGGAGCACCCAGCAAAAGTAAGGGGACTGAACACCAGAGCAGGAAACACTTGGACAGAAAGAGATCCCAGGGCACCCCTGTATAAGCACAGGGAGGAGGAATGAGTGCTAGTTGGCAGCTCTTTCACCCATTACCCAGTCCCAGGTCACAGTTCCAAGGCAGAGTATTGGTTGCAAAGGAGCAGGGACTATCCAATGATATGATTGCCATAACTGATTACATAAAACAGCCTACACTGCTCTTGGCAGTAAATATGGGCCTCAGAATTGGGCAGCAGAAGTTTACGTTTATATTGCCTGTGAGCAGTAATAGTCTTCATAATTTGCACCTTCTGATGTGTTCTTCATTCCAGGAACCACAGAACAAATGGCAAAACATCTAAGACATAACAAAGTACTCTTGGTAAAATAAAGAAGTAAGATAATTATATTCACTCTACCATTACACAAAAATTATTTGTAACTAGTAACAACCTGGGGAAATTAACCAGTGATGGGGATATGAAAACTATTTCTTTTATGCATAACTAGGTATTGTAAAGGCAAGAATCAATGTCCCTCCATCTTCTCCCTTGTCTCAGCCAGTATTGGCATTAAAATTGGGCTGGAGTCCTCTGGTATTATCATCATGACATGCTCCTTCTGCTGCAGGACAGTAACATAAATACCTTACTTTGTGATTGTTTTTGGCTCTGTGGCCTAAACTAGATTTATGGCAACCATTAATACATAGAGAAGAAAGGTAGAGATGAAAATTTAGTGTAAGTTTGAAGATGCTCAACAAGAAAAAGGGTTTGCCACATCAAGCTTTGTTATTCATTATTTCTCCAGTGCTTAGCACAATGCCTGGAATATCATAGGATTAAACATATAATAAATGTTTATTGGATTATTGGGTTAAGTTCTCAAATTGGTTTTATGAAGAACATGACACAGGTCATGTCCTTCTGGAGCTATGCTTGAATCAAGGAAAAACAATAGACTTGCTTTGCCAAAGACAAAGAAGGATTAAGAGCTTAGTCTAGTATAATGAAATGCCTCACCTCAAAAAATTCCAATTGTAATAGTTTCCATTTTGCATAGAGCTTAATAATTGCAAGGCAGATCTATAGCTTTTACTTATTTTATTCCTGCAGTAGACCTATGTAAACTGTCAACCAGACTGAATTGGTCTCTAACATGTGGATGAGTGGAGTCAAACAACAGGCTGGAGACAGGAGAGTCAGGAATCAAACCGAAGTTTAATTTCAAAGTGAGGGAAATGGCTTGCAGTCAAGGACACATGTGTCAAGGCCCCTCCCCTAATGGGGTGACAAGAGGCAGTGTGGGGAGATGTCAATACTTACATGTATGGCTGTGCAGTGAGCTATATCTCTAACAATTAGGGGTTACCAGAAACAATGATACAAATTTGATTCATAGCAGGACTTCATGGCCAGAACATGATACTTGTCCAAGCGCATGGAACATCTTGTACTGGTCAAAGCAATACAATAATTATGTAATTTGCCCAGAGGGTAAGATCATCTAGAGGGTAAGCACAAAAGATTGTTGTTATGCCAAGCTCAGGGCACAGCTTCCTTGCTGGGCCTTAGCTCTGGAAAACAGGATATCTCCTAATATTTTGACAAAGCCTATCTTGAAAGTAAAAGAGAGATTTTACAAATTGTAATAGAAAAGGCTACAGTCAGAGGACCTGGGTTCAAATCCTGGCCCTGACATCTACTATTCACATGAATTTAAATTTATCACTTTACCTCTCTGTGCCTCCGTTTCTTCATTTGGAACATGAAGGCATTTGATGAGCTAGTGTTTTATAGAGTTGATTATTTTATCCATTTTATTGATAAGGACACTGAGATTTAGCTAGTTGAAGTGACTTCCTCAGAGTCAAATCACTAGTGAGCAGCAAAGCCTAAAATCAACCTCAGGCCTACTGATTCCAAATCTATGGTTCCTGACCCTCGCCTATGATGATTTATATACATTGCTAAGCCTCAATGTTTAAGGGTAAATACCATTGTCTAGATAAGCCTTTGAGATACAATTTGGTGAAACAGAATTAATAGCAGTTGTTCATGGATTTGTTGTAATGGGTAGGTCTGGGGCAGGAGTAGAAGAAATATTTTCTCACATTCCCTAATTTCAAATCATACTCCTTTGTAGACTGCATGGCAAAGTGCTTTAAAATGATGGCTGTGGTTGGTGTTCAAGTTTTGGTTCCCAAGATAAAAACAAATCAAAGCAATTGGCAAGGAGTTAAGAAGCCCTTGGCAAGGAGGTCATCTGAGTTTTCAGGAGCTTCTCACCAAGGTTCTAAAAACTACTTTTATATTTTTCTCGCCCACAGGGCCCTCAACTGGGTCTCTGATCGATCTATTTGAGAATAGTGTTAACTGAAAGAGTCCTTGCTTTGTACCATAGGTTCTTTGCTTACAATAGTCTCAGCTGGTGCTGTGGTATTGTGGTCGGGTTATCTGATGCCTCTCTAATTGTCACTACAACAAATGGGTAGGATCCAGGAGGCTATAAGAACATAGGTTGACCTCCACTTTCTCATTTATACTACTGTCTACTCTCAGTGAGGGCAACAGTCCAAAAATGATAGTATTCCTCCATTGTAAGGAACTTGGATTAAGTTTCTTTGTGGGGGCAGCTAGGTGGTGCAGTGGATAGAGCACCGGCCCTGAAGTCAGGAGGATCTGAGTTCAAATCCAGCCTCGGACCAAACACTTGACACTTACTAGCTGTGTGACCCTGGGCAAGTCACTTATCCCCAATTGCCTAAAAAAAAAAGTTTCCTTGTGACATTCTCATGTTAAGCCTTAGCAGGCATGGTAACCAAAATGGAATCTCTTTTAGTATCCTTCATTGAAAACACAAGTATTGTGAACCATTGTACTAGATACTATAAAGATCTATCTTGCTTGGTTCCCTTATTCCATTATTCCCATGGATGTAGAGAGAGTGGATTGATGTCAGATTTCATAAGGCAAAACACTGACTTTGAGTGAGCTGTCTCATGTTTGATATACATCCCATCTTCCCCTTCACCTTGGAAAATCCCTAGTTTACTTCAAAGCTCAATCTAAATACTTCCTTCTAAGAATACAGAATCATATAGTTATAGAGGTGGAAGAGACCTCAGAAGCCAAACAGTTCAAATCCATCATCTTAAAGATAAGGCAACTGAGGCAAGGTGACCTTTGCCATGGGTAACCCAGCTAGTACATGTTGAGGCCAGATTAAAACTTGGGTTAATAGGTGAGCCTAAAACTTTTTAGGGCCTAATTCACCTAGATTAGATTCTCTTTACAATTTAATCAGAAAAAAGTTCTCCCAGTTGGGTGGTATCCCACCCAAGATAGTGGAAAATGTTCCCAGGGGTAGGCCAATCTCAATACTATTGTCAGCCCTGTCTTTCAGAGGCCACCTTGCTCTACAAAGATCTGGGCTTTGAATGAGGAAGCAAAAAAGAAAGAACTCTGGATCCCAATATCAATAATTTGTTATTAATACTCATTTGTTTTAGACATATATAAGAATATACAAGACAATTTGAAGAGAGACTGAGCAATCAAACAAACATTTATTAAGCACTTTCTGTATTCCAGGCATTGTGTTATGTATTACAGATACAAAGAAGTCAAAAACACAAAAATAATCACTGCCTTTAAGCAGTTTACATATTACTGGGAGAGACAACTGGTAGATACATAAAAATTCATATGAAGCAAAAGAAAGGTAACCTTAGAAGAGAAAGCTCAAGTGGCTGAGGGTGGAGATCTGAAAAGAAATTTGGGATATTAAAGTATTCTAGACATGGAGGAAAGCCCAGTATAAAGGCATAGAGTCAATAAATGTGCAAAGAACAGTAAATAGGTTAGAATCACTGGACCATAGAGTATGTGAAGGGGGATGAAGTGTAAGAGGATTGCAAAGGTAGGAAGGAGACAATTTGTGAAAAGCCCTGAATGCCAAATAGAAGACTTTGTATTTGACCCGGTGGTAATAAGGAGCCATTGGAGCTTCCTGAACAAAGGGATGACATGGTCACACCTACACTTTGAGAAAATCACTTAGGCAGTTGTGTGGAAGATTGGTTAGAGAGACTTGAATAAGGAGGGCCAATTAAAAAGCTACTGCAATGCTCCAGGTAAGAGGTGATGAGAGCTTGATGGTAGCTGTACGAAATGAGACAGTAAAAAAGATTGATTTTGAAAGACGGCAGAATGAAAGCAGTGACTCGCCTGAGCTCTCCCCCAAGTCTTTTCAAATACCTCTAAAAAGTGACTCTGAACAAACTCTAGAGTGGCAGAACCCACAAATAGACAACAGTGAGGCACATTTCCAGCCCAAGACAATCTGAAAAGCCAGCAGGAAAGGTCTATTGCACAGCCTGAGAGAAGCATCCAGTGTGCAGGACACAGCGAAGACCTGGCCTGAGCAAAACCAGAGCAGGCTTCAGGAGACTGAATCACCAGCAGCAGTGGCACATTCAAGTCTTCTCAGACTACAGACACCAGAGACAACTTAGAAGGTCAGCTAGAGGGGTCTGTTGGAACCAGGTGAGAAAGAAGCAGTCCAGCACAGGACCACGTGGCATACAATATAGCCCTGGCAGCAGCAAACTAGGAACAGGCTCTGGGATAGATTGAATCAGTACCAATAAAATAGGTAAACCTTTGGATAATTTAATTTTAAAAAAAGAAAGAAGAAAACCAAATTACCAGTATCAAAAATGAAAAGAGTGAATCCACTACCAACGAAGAGGAAATTAAAACAATGATTAGGAACTATTTTGCCCAACTGTATGACAATAAATTTGACAATCTTAGTGAAATGGATGAATATTCACAAAATTATAAATTGCCCAAATTAACAGAAGAGGAAGTAAAATTCTTAAATAACCCCATCTCAGAAAAAGAAATTGAACAAGCCATCAGTGAACTCCCTAAGAAAAAATCTCCATGTCTAGATGGAATTACAAGTGAATTCTATGAAACATTTAAAGAACAATTAACTCCAATACCATATTGACTATTTCAGAAAACAGGCAAAGAAGGAGTCTTAACAAATTCTTCTTATGATATAAATATGGTGCTGATACCTAAACCAGGAAGATTCAAAACAGAGAAAGAAAATTATAGACCAATTTTTCTGATGAATATAGATGAATATAGAAAATAAAATATTAGCAAAAAGATTACAGCAACTTATCACAAGAACAATACACTATGAAAGGTAGGATTTATACCAGGAATGCAGGGCTGGTTCAATATTAGGAAAACTATCAGCATAATTGATCATATCAACAACAAAACCAATACAAACCACATGATTATCTCAATAGATGCAGAAAAAGCTTTTGACAAAATACAACACCCATTCCCATTAAAAACACTAGAGAACATAGGAATAAATGGAGTCTTCCTTAAAATGATGAGTAGTATACACCCAACACTTTCAGCAAGCATCATATATAATGAGGATAAGCTAGACACATTCCTAATAAGATCAGGGGTGAAACAAGGATGTCCATTATCACCACTGTTGTTCATATGGTACTGGAAACATTAGCTTTAGCAATAAGAGAGGGAAAAGAAATTGAAGCTATTAGAATAGGCAAAGAAGAAACAAAGCTATCTCTCTTTTCAGATGATATGATGATATACTTGGAGAATCCTAGAGAATCAAGTAAAAAAACTGCTTGAAATAATAAACAACTTTAGCAAAGTCGCAGGCTATAAAATAAACTCACATAAATCATCGGCATTTCTATGTATTTGCAACAAAGCCCAATAGCAAGAGATGGAAAGAGAAATTCCATTTAAAGTTACCATAGACATTATAAAATACTTTGGAGTATACCTACTGAAACAAACCCAGGAACTATATGAACATGATTAAAACTACTTTTTACACAAATAAAGTCAGATCTAAATAATTGGAAGAACGTCAGAATTGGGTAGGCTGAACTAATACAACAAAAATGACTATTATGCCTAAGCTAATTTACTTATTCAGTGCCATACCAACAAAACTACCAAAAAATTATTTTATAGAGCAAGGAAAAATAATAATAAGATTCATTTGGAATAACAAAAGGTCCAGAATATCAAGAGAACTAATGAAAAGAAATGCAAGGGAAGATGGCATAGCCATTCTAGATCTTAAATAGTATTATAAAGCTGCAATCATCAAAACAACTTGGTACTGGCTAAGAACTAGAGTGGTGGATCTGTGGAATAGGTTAGGTATGCAAGACATGGCAGTCAATGACTATAGTAATCTACTATTTGATAAACCCCAGCTTTTGGGATAAGAACTCACTGTTTGACAGAAATTGCTAGGAAAATTGGAAAAGAGTATGGCAAGAACTAGGCACAGACCAACATCTTACACCATATACCAAAATAAAGTTAAAATGGGTACATTTAGATATAAAGGGTAATACTATAAGTAAACTGAAAGAGCAAGGAATAGTTTACTTGTCAGACATATGGAGAAAAAAAGAATTTATGACCAAAACAAGATATAGAACATTATGAAATGCAAAATGGTTAATTTTGATTATATTAAATTGAAAAGTTTTCGTACAAGCAAAGCCAATGCAACCAAGATTAGGAGGGAAGCAGAAAACTGGGAAACAATTTTTAAAACCAGTGTCTCTGATAAGGGCCTCATTTCTAAAATACATAGAGAACTAAGTCAAATTTATAAGAATACAAATCATTCCCCAATTGACAAATGGTCAAAGGATATAAACAGGCAGTTTTTAGATAAAGAATTAAAACTATCTATAGTCATATGAAAAAAAATGCTCTAAATCATTACTGATTAGAGAAACACAAATAAAAGCAGTTCTGAGGTACCACATCACATGTATCAGATTGGTTAACATCACAAAACAGGAAAATGCTAAATGCTGGAGAAGATGTGGGAAAATTAAAACACCAATGCATTGCTGGTGGAGTTGTGAATGGATCTAACCATTTTGGAGAGCAATTTGGAAGTATGCCTGAAGGACTACAAAATTACACATTACCCTTTGACTCAGCAATAGCACTCCTAGGGCTGTATCCCAAAGAGATCATAAAAGTGGGAAAGGGACCCACATGTACAAAAAAATTTATAGTAGCTCTTTCTGTGGCAGCAAAGAATTGGAAGTTGAGGGGAAGCCCATCAATTGGGGAATGGCTGAACAAGTTGTGGTATATGAATGTAATGGAATACTATTGTGCTATAAGAAATGATGAGGAGGCAGACTTCAGAAAAACCTGGAAAGACCCTGTCCCTCCTTAGAAATGTTTGCTTCTGATTACCCCCTCCCTCAATCTGCCCTCCCCTCTATCATCCTCCTGCTCTCTTGTCCCCTTCCCCCTTATTTTCCTGTAGGGCAAGATAGATTTCCATACCCAATTGAGTGCATGGACTGATGCTGAGTGAAGTGAGCAGAACATGGAGAACATTGCACACAGTAACAGCCACATTGTGTGATGACTAACTTTGACAGACTTAGCTCTTCTCAGCAATGCAAGGATCTAAGACATCTCCAAAAGTCTCATGATGGAAAATGCTATCCACATTCAGAGAAAGAACTATGGAGTTTGAATGAAGATCAAAACATACTATTCACTTTTTTTCCTTCTCTTTTGTTTTGTTTCTTCTTTCTTGTGGTTCCTTTTATGGGTTCTAATTCTTCTTTACAACTTGACTAATGTGAAAATGTTTAATATGAATGTACATGTAGAGCTTATATCTGATTTCATGCTGTCATGGGGGGAGGGAGAGAAGGAAGGGAAGAAAATTTAAAACTCAAAAGCTTTTGGAAGTGATTGTTGAAAACTAAAAAGAAATATATTAAAAAAAAAAGAAGAGAGTGTAGAAGATATATTGTGAAAGTAAACAATATTTGGCAATTGATTCGGTGCATATTTTGAGAATAAAGAATGAAGGATACCAAAGTTGAGAACCTAGGAGACTAGGTTGATGGTAGAGGCTTCAATAGTAATAAGGAAGTTTGGAAGAGAGAAAGGTTTAGGAAATAAGATGTGTGCAGTTGACTATGGGACATCTGCTTCTGAGTATCTAATAGGCACTAGGAAATGTGGGATTGGAGCCCAGAAGAGAGATTAGAGCTCGTTTTTGGTTCTGGGAAGCTGGGTCTTTGGTCATATGGGAGCTAACAAGAGCACTAAGGGAGAATGTGTAAGGAGAAAAGAGAAGACGGTACAAGACAGAGTTGTAAGGACCACCTACAGAGTATGTGACAAGGATGCTGATAGAAGCAAGGAAACAAAGAAGGAGTAATAAGGCAGGTAGAACAAGAACTTAGACATATTAATGTCTAGATTTTGAAAGTCTAGAGAGGAGAGAGTGTTTTAACAGAAGGTCATCAAGAATGGGGAATGCTAAAGATGGATGGGGTTTGAGAAAAGGCCATTAGTTTTGGCAATTAAGAAATTATTGATAAGTTTGGAGAGAGCATTTTCAGCTGAATGATGAAACTGGAACCAAAACTTCATAGGTTTTGGAAAAGAGGGAGAGGAAACAGAGGCTCTGTGTAAAAAAGACTTTAAAAAATTTAGTGGAAAATTTAGTGGAGAGATATAGTAAAATAGCCAGTAGCCATGGAAGGATTGAGCAAAGATTTTTTTCCCAAGCTGGTGGAGATGAATCTGTTTATAGGCAGCAAGGGAGAAGTTAATAGAAGATAAGGGAGATAGTGAATACAACTGTCGGGGCAATCTTCCAGAAAAGACAGGAAATGCATGGCAAAGAATACATTTAGAGGGTTGGTTTGTGGAAGGAGAAGAGGCACCTACTCATCAAAGACAGAAAGGAAGTATATAAAGTTGTCAGAGAGATGCAAGATGAGGAAAAGGGAGATGTGCTGTAGGGAGTGTGAGAAGATTTGGAACGTATGTTGTGGTCATTATGACAGAGAATCAATTAATGAAGAGAAGAAGAATCGTCTTGCCTTCATAAAGGCACAGCTGAGATCATATAACATAAATTTGCACTTTTATAAACTTCTCTAAGATCCATTCATCACCATATCAGTAGGAGCAAAAGAGGAGCATTATGAAAGTAACTCAATGTTGGGGTTTGGGAAGGAGTAAATGGAAACAGAACAAAAAGGGTAAAAAGTTACAGGGTAGAGCACGTAGTATGGAGTTTAATTGTTTACTAAGAGGATGACATTGGGAAGGGAGGAGATTCTATCTAGTTAGTGACTGGTGATCTGGAAAAAATACTATGGAATGGAGGGATTAGAGGTTATGATGATGGGTAACAAAATTAGGGATTGTAAAGCAAAAAAAGATGAGATGATAAGATATTGATCAAATAAAGGCGTTTTAGAGATTATAAATATGGATGTGGAATGTCTTGAGGTGATGGCAAGATATGACCATCACTGTGCAAAGGTGAGGTAGTGTGGAGGAGTAGGTCATTGGAATTGAGTATATTGTGGAATTGGGAAGTTAGAATATTTGAAGAATTATCAAATCATGTGTTGAGATACCTAACCTGCAAAGTATGGATTAGAAAACAGTGTGACAGCCACTGAATTCACTGAGATAAAAAGAAAAATTACTTGAGAGGGATGAAGGTCAGTAGATAATAGAGAGCAGGATTTGTTTTGTGTAATAAATCTGGATAGTGTGAACCATAGAGTAAGAGAGGTTGATGAGCAGTGGTGGTAGAAGGAAAGTCTGTAATTAGAAATGGTGACAGAATATTCTGACTCCCCTATCATGCTGAGTGAGTTGAGGGTATGAGAGAAAGTATAGCCACTTCTCAAAAAGATGACTAAGAAATTGGCATAATCAAGAGGGAATCAGATTGCAGTGAGTTATAGATGAAAGAAGTAAGAATGGAAAAGTTTTTAAAAAAATTTTTCATAATTAATTAATTTATTTTTAATTTTCAACATTCACTTCCACAAGATTTGAGTTCCAAATTTTCTCCCCATCTCGTCCCTCCCCCCACCCCATGATGGCATGCATTCTGAATATCCCTTCTCCTAATCTGCCCTCCCTTCTGTCTCTCCCCGCCCCCATCTCCTTCCCCTTCCCCTTCAATTTTCCTATAGGGCAGGATACAGTTCTATACCCCATTTCCTGTATATCTTATTTCCCAGTGGCATGTGAAAACAATTTTTTTTTTAACTTTTGTTTTTAAAACTTTGGGTTCCAAGTTTTCTCCCTTCCTCCCTCCCCACTGACCCTCATTGAGAACGTGAGCAACTCGATACAGATTATACATGTGTGGTCATGTAAAACACTTCCATAGTAGTCATATGAAAAACTAAATATATTTCCCTTAATCCTATCCTGCCCCCATTTATATTCTCTCTTTTGACACTGTCCCTCCTTAGAAGTATTTGCTTCTGATTAACCCCTCCCCCAATCTGCCCTCCCCTCTATCATCCTCCTGCTCTCTTGTCCCTTTCCCCCACTATTTTCCTGTAGGGTAAGATAGATTTCCATACCCAATTGAGTATGTATGTTATTCTCTCCTTAAGGCAAATACGATGGGAATAAGATTCAGTCATTCCCTCTCACCTTCCCCTGTTTCCAGTCTACTGTAAAAGCCTTTTCTTGTCTGTTTCATGTGAGATAATTTACCCCATTCTACTTCTCCCTTTCTCCTTCTCCCAGGATAATCCTCTCTCATTCCTTAATTTTATTTTCCAGATATCACCCCTTCATCTTCAACTCACCCTGTGCCCTCTATCTATCTATATGTACATATAATTTTTTTCCCTCCAACTACTCTAATATTGACAAAGGACTCATGAGTTACAAATATCATCTTTCCCTGCAGGAATGTAAATAGTTCAACCTTAATAAGTCTCTTATGATTTCTCTTTCCTGTTTACCTCTTCCATGTTTCACTTGAGTCTTGCATTTGAAAGTCAAATTTTACATTCAGCTCTGGTCTTTTCATCAAGAATGCTTGAAACTCCTCTATTTCACTGAATATCCATTTTTTCCCCTGAAGGATTATGCTCAGTTTTGCTGGGTAGGTGGTTCTTGGTTGTAATCTTATCTCCTTTGCCCTCTGGAATATTATACTACAAGCCCTGCAGTTCCTTAATGTAGAAGCTGCTAAATCTTGTGTTATCTTGATTGTGTTTCCACAATACTTGAATTGTTTCTTTCTGATTGCTTGCAATATTTTCTCCTTGACCTAGGAACTCTGGAATTTGGCTACAATATTCCTAGGAGTTTTCCTTTGGGGATATCTTTCAGGAGGTGATTGGTGTATTCTTTCAATTTCTATTTTGCCCTCTGGCTTCCAAAATATCAGGGCAGTTTTCCTTGATAATTTCTTGAAAGATGATGTTTAGGCCCTTTTTTTGATCATGGCTTTCAGATAGTCTAATAATTTTAAAATTATCTCCCCTGGATCTATTTTCCAGGTCAGTTGTTTTTCCAATGAGATATTTCACATTGTTTTCTATTTTTTCATTCTTTTTAATTTGTTTTACAGTGTCTTGATTTCTCATAAAGTTATTAGCATCCAATTGCTCCATTCTAATTTTTAAGGAAGTATTTTCTTCAGTAAGCTTTTGGACTTCCTATTCCATTTGACCAATTTTGTTTTGTAAGGCATTCTTCTCCTCATTGACTTTTTAGACCTTTTTTGCCATTTGGGTTAGGTTATTTTTTAAGGCGTTATTTTCTTCAGTATTTTTTTGGGGGGGCTCTCCTTTAGCAAAGCTGTTGACTTGTTTTTCACGATTTTCTTGCATCACTCTCAGTTTCATATTTTTCTTGGAAGCTTTGGATGTAAGAGCTTTGACTTTGTTTTCTTCTGGTTGTATGTTTTGATCTTCTTTGTCACCAAAGAAAGATTCTAGGGTCTGACTCCTTTTGTGCTTCTTGCTCATGATCCCAGCCAATTACTTGAGTTATAAACTCTTTGTTAAGGTAAGGGTCTCCTTCCAGTGTGGAGAATGTACTGTCCCAAGCTTCAGGGGTTTTGTGCAGCTGTTTTCAGAGATACTTCTAGGGACTTGTAAATTTTCAGTTCTTCTAAGGTGCTATGATCAAGGGTGAGGTGTTTACTCCTTTCCTGACCTGTGCTCTGGTCTATGAGTGACCACAAGCACTCTTTTCTCTCTTGGAACTGTGAGGAGGATTTTCTCTTTACTGCCACTACAAGCTCCACCATGCCAGCACTCCTCCTCACCCCAGGATCACCACCCAGAACTGTAACCCAGATCCAAGCACAGGCAAAGCAAGAGAATATTGCACCAGCAAAGACATCCCTGCAATCCCCCTTTGATCAGCCTCTTGATTCCCCCTCAGTCTGTGGCCCAGAAGCTCTAGAGGCAGCCACTGTCCTGTGGCCTCAGGGACTGGTCTTCTCTTTCTCTGCAGACACAGACTTTTCCTACTGACTTTCTAAATTGTCTTTGGCATTCATGGGTTGAGAAGTATGGAATCCACCACAGCTGCTTTGATTAAGTCCTCTAAGGCCTGCTCCAGGTTCTCTGAGGTACGTGTGCCCATGCTGAAATGCATTCCTCTCCCAGCCCAATGTGATATACCTTTCAGATCAACCATCCAAGTTATCTTGAGCTAAAAAATGTGTTTCACTCTGTATTTTTGTGGGTTCTGCTGCTTTAGAATTTGTTTAGACACATTTTTTTTTACAGGTATTTAGAGAGGCTTAGGGGAGAGCTCAAGCAAGTCACTGCTTTTACTCTGCCACCTTGGCTCTGCCCAAGCTCAGAAAAGGTTTAAGATTAAAGGAAGTTTGTTAATTATGGAGCAGTCATCCCAAAAGTCACAGTATTAGGCAAATCTAGAGTGAGTCATTGGAAAACAGGGTTGAGGTAGACAGGAATAATGGAATGAAGAGCTGGGTTGGGGAAAGAAATATGTTCTTTAGTAGCTGAGGGTTCAAAATAACTGGGTTAGAAAAAGCAAAATGGTGGGGTGGAAGTATGTTTTCAAATGTAATTGGGGAAAAAATAAGATATTATTTAAATAGAACAATTGAAGAATGAGTCCTGATAGAGTATTAGTGGATGAGGAAAAGTCTGTTGAGGGTGACAGGTAATTAGATCATTCAAAGTTGTTCCTTGGGGACTGAACCCATGGAAGAAAGATGACTTGTGATAATCAAGGAAGAGCAATGCTGGGGGAGTGTGAGGTCAGTCAGGAGGACAGAGATTGTATCACGAATTGGAATTTTTGCTGGAGCTAGAGTTATGCCAGGAGTTCTGTTCAAATATGGCAGCCATTAGGCAGTATAGTACATTGGAAGGAGCATTGGTTTTTGAATCAAAGGATTTGGTTTCAAATCTTGCTTCTAATGCTTACTACCTATGTGACCTTGGGCAAACCCTTTAGTCTGCCTGGGATTCATTTTCCTAATGTGCGAAATGGTAGGATTGGACTAGATAGCCTCTGAGATTCCTTTTAGCTGTAAATCTTTGTGCCTCTGATACTAAGGTGATCAAGAAAAGCTTCCCATAGGACATAGCACCTTAGCTCTACTGAGAGGAAAATTTCCAGTTTAGTTCATTGTAGATTGCAATGCATCTACTCTTCACCCTATGTGGTTTTTGATAGCACTACCTTTAAATCCTCCACATGGTCAAATTAATAACACAATTTAGTAGAGTTGGAAGGGCCTCAAGGTTCAACATTTCACACAGCATAGAGATTTTATTTCCTGCACCCTTCATTAAGTTAGGTTCTTTTTAATTACATCAAATGCTGAGGAGCTCACTAACTCTTAGGATAATGCCAGTCCCTTGTAAGACAGCTCTGATGGTGAGGAAATTATTTTTTAGATTGAGTTGAAAAATGGCTCCTTGTGAGCTTCATCCATAAAACCTAGTTTTGACTCTGTAACAACACAGAACAAGTCTGGTCTCTTTATTTCATGACAGGCTTTAAAATATTTGAAGGCAGCTACCTCTTCCAATACAAATAACCAAAACTTTTCTTCCTTGTATACACTGAATCATCATGGGCAAGTTGTGACATAATGTAGATTATTTCTCTTTATGAATATATATGGACATGGATTGTCATTTTACATTTTAAATATTGGTTATAGACATTTAGGAAAATGTACTTATTTGTGTGAAAAAACAGCCATATACTAATGTTTCACTCCCTCTACAAACTGGTAGACAGAAATTCCTGCATTGTCAGGATTCTTTACTCAATATTCAAACACACAATCTCATACCATCTTATCTGGTATATATGTCTTATTTCCTACTACTTGACTCTATTTGCCTTATGCTCCAGTCAAACTGGACTACTATCTGTCCCCTGAGCACAGCTTGAAATTTCCCAAACTGTTCTCTATGGCTGGGATATACTCATTTTCTCTCACTTTCCCTCTCTGTCCCCCTCTCTCCTTCCCTTTCTTATTCCTTTTCTATTTCCCTATCAAATTATTTTTTTCATGATTAATTTTAACTTTAATGTGGTCTTACATGGAATACTATAGCAAACACATCATCAATGAATAAGGAGGACAACAGAAAACATTTTTGACCAATACCTCCGTTAATCTGGGAGTAATATATAGAAGATAGGAAGATCCTACTAAGAGTAAAAAAAACAAAACAAACTAAAAACTTTAAGCAGGCCTCACAATGCCTCACATACCCTGGAGTTTGAAATATGATTTGATTTATATAATAAATCAGTAGCATCATATATTATACCTTAAACCTCAAGAGCTGCCACTTTTCTATATTTGACAAGACCATTTTTTGTGTAATGTTCTAAAATAAAGATATTGCAGGTGATATAAATTGCTTCCAGATCATCACTTATGGGGAGATTTTAAGTATATATAATTTATTCTTCCTGTCAAATTCTTATCATATTAAAGCCCAAATCAAATGCATCCACCACTGTAATGCCTTCCCAGATGTCTCCTGGTCAATAATGACTTTATTGGATGTCACACAGCCTTTATTTTATGCCTTTAGAAAGATATCATATAATATTCTACGTTATAATTATCCATGTCTGATTCTATTTTTCTCTTTTACTTTGAGCTCTATAAGGACAGGGACTGTGTCTCACATAATTTTTGTATCTTCTCCAGTACCAAGTATAGTGCTCTACACATCCTAGGGTCACAGAATGTTTATAGCTGGAAGGGGCTTTAGACATCACCTAATCTAATCCCCTTCTCTTACGGACAAAGAAATTTAAGGTCATAAAGGTGAAATGACTTATATGAATGAGTGGAATTTGTTGAAAGGGGAAAAGTGACAAAGAGAAGAGGGCTCAGATATGGCAGACTTGGAAATGTTAGCTGTGAAACAGGTGGAGGTGGTAGCTGGGGTGAATGGAACCTGGAACAGTAGGATTGTTAGCAGACTGTCATAGGACTTGGGAAATGGGGAATTTTGACAGCCTTCTGCACTCCCATATTCCTTCTGTTCATGGATTTGGATTCCAGGTTTTATTATAATTTTTAAAAATCTAGAATTTATATATGCAATCTTCTAAATATTAATGCTGATGAATCACTATAAAACATCATGATTACAACTTTGCAGCAACAGACAGAACATTTAAAAAATAATAAGTGGAATTTAGCACACCAAACAACCGAGATTAGTAATATTTTTGAAGATTTCTCTGACACTGGCAATATTTTATAAATAGTACAGAGTGACATCTGTGTTCAGAGGAAAAAAAGAGAGTATCTACATTTGCTAGGTTGTTAGACACTAAAAAAAAAAGCATAGCTAATACCAAAACACAATGCACAAAACCTGCTTGCCATTGGATGACTAAAATAATTATTTTCTCACACGTGAAATAAAGATGATGACATCTTAAACACATAAGGCTCCATCATGTAGTTGCTATTTGTGAATAAAGTTCACCTAAAGAAATTCAGATTGTAAATTCATTTGGATTTCTATCTTTCTCAGGTCCAGAATTTTGTGGAGGTGGAAATTTGGGAGGAAAACATTGAAGGGTAGGTAGAGTGGTATAGGGAACTGGCCAAAAAAAATCCTTTCATTGAATGTTAACATGAAGGGATGCTGGACATAACACTTGTTTGATATTAAAATCAATTAAATTGCAGTGGAATAATTAAATCAGATAATGTATATAAAGCACTTTTTTTATTCAACTATGAACCTTTCTTCTACCTCCAACACTATACATACATACATACATACATACATACATACATATATATATATATATATATATATATATATAATGTGTGTGTATATATATATATATATATCTTCATACACACACATATATTCATATATACACATATCTTATTACTATTTTTTGGTCAATTTTGATTATATAAAATTAAAAAGATTTTGCACAAACATCCAATTTTGTAAAAATTAGAAGAGAGGTAGATAACTTGGGAAAAATCTTTGCAATAAATTCTCGAAGTCTCATATCCAACACATACAAAAAGCTTATTGAAACTTACAAGTCTAATAGCCATTCTTCAGTAGACAAATGCTCAAAGGATATGAAGAGACAATTTTAAAAGTAAGAAATCCAAAGTATCAACCATCATATAAAAAAATGCTCTAATCAAGTATTGGTAAACTATGCCCAGAGGGCAAAGTATGCCCAACTGCCTTTTCTTGTATGGGAGAGCTGAATATGGTTTTTACATTTTGAAAATACAATAACACTTTATTTAAAATTGTAGAAACCATTCATAGCTCACTAGGACGAAAAAGTAGGCTGAGGGCCAGACACCTGCTCTGAATCATTAAGAATTAGAGAAATACAAATTAAAGTAATGTTGAAGTCCTACATTGTACCCATCACAATAGCAAAGATGACAAAAAAGGAAAATGACAAATATTGAAGGGGTTGTGATAAAAATGAGTGCACAGTAGGTAGAGCTATGAATAGGACTAACCAATCTGGAAAGGAATTTGAACTATGTCTAAAAAGTTAGCAAACTGTGCATATGCTTTGACCCACCTATACTACTATTGAGCCTAGACATCAAGGAAATCAAAGAAAAAGGAAAGATATATATACACACACACACACATACGTATATGCATATATATAAAAAAAACATATACATGTGTATGTGTATGAATATGTGTGTGTATGTATTTATAAAACTATTTATAGCAGCTCTTTTTAAAGTGGCCAAAATTGGAATTTATGAGGGCTATCCTCTTATTGGGGAATGTCCAAATAAACTGTGCTATATGAATGCCATGGAATATTATTGTGCCATAAGAAATACTGAAATAAAAATTTTCAGAGGAAACTGGAAATAATTTATAAATTGATGCAAAGAAATATGAGCAGAACTAGAAGAATAATGTATGCAATAATAAGATTTTAGAGAAAAATAATTTGGAAACTTTTACAATTCCCAATAAGGCAATGATAAACTATGAGACCAATACTGAATGATAAAAGAACCCAGCTCTTACCTCCTGATAAAGAGGGGATGAATTTAAAAATCAGAGTGTCATACACTTCTGGACATGGCTAATGTGGAAAATTATTTTTCTGGACCATGTATGTATTGGAGGATTTTTAGTTTTGTTTTGTTAATTGATATTTAGGATTTGCTCTATGGTGGTATAGTTGAAAGGACAGGTTAATAAACATACCTACTAATTAATATAAATACTTAATAATGAAAGTAATATTCTACCAAAATATGCTTGCCATAACCAGGCACAGTGAAATATGTGAAACTAGTTTCTCCTTCTTCATTCTCTACCCCATCTTTCCTTGAATTTAATGGTAATTTATTGTGTGTATTCAAAGTTTCATTGTATTATTTCCTATTGTATGGCATTAAAGCTTTTTTGTCATGCTTTTCTGGGAGACCAATGATCCCAGATTATCTGTGCATAATTCACCTTCAAGGTCAGTTGTTTTGGCTTGTATGGAATTGGTACATTTTTTTTGTCAGTCAATAAACATTTTATTAAATGGACCAGTCACTTTTCTAAGTGGTGAGGATACAAAGAAAGGAGAAAGAAAAAGTCCTTGCCCTCAAGGAGCATACATTCTAATTGAGAGAGACAATGAGGAATAATATAAATTACTAGTATATATAAAATACATAACGAGTAGTTAGTGGGGTCAAATCCGTACTTCATAAAAATCACCTTGGGAGCAGATTGGAGTGTGAATTAGAGAGGGAGAGTATAGCTTTGATAGTTTGAAGGCTATTGCAATAGTCTAGGCAAAAGGTGTTAAAGGCTCATAAAAATGTTATGGCTGTATCACTGGAGAGGAGAGATATATGTGAGATGTTGTGAATGTAGAAATGATAATGTTGGGCAACAGATTGTATGTGTTGGGTGAGTATGAGTGGAAAGTCAAGTATGACACCTAAGTTGTGAGCCTGAGTGTGTACTCTTTAAACGTGTTTCTTATCTGACAAATTTTCTTCCACTTTTCTGGGTTTTTTTTTGTTCCAAATCTATCATTTTCTATTTCAGCAATTCTAATACTTTGGAGATAATATCCTTCATGTCTCCTAAATTCTGCCCTCTATTATTTGTATATTTGAATTCTTCCATTGAGAGCTCCATTGACCTAATTCCATGAGAAAGAAGGATGAATTCTTGAGACAGTTGTACAGCTATATTTCTCTTTTAAACCATTCTGGAGTCTCTTATTTTTGTTGCTCTATGATCTTTGTGGAATCTGTAGAATGTACTTTTCTATTGGAGAATTTTAATTCATTTTTCTTCATTTTGTAAAACTTTTTAATTATATCATATTGTTCATTTCTTATACAACAGGTTTATATTACGAAAAAAAATATAAAAACTAAAGAAATGTTATTTTTCCTGCTCAGAAAAGCTAACTATTTTTTTGAAAAAATAGACCTATGCAAGATTATTAGAGCAAATGAAGTGAATTTATTTAGAGTTTATGGCACTACTAAATTTCAAGGTAAAAAATGCATGTCTTACAAGCTGTAATGGTGGTTTATAGAAGTATCATTATTTAAATTAAATAGTAGATTTATAGATAAGCATGTCAACTAGAATTCATGAAGCTTATCTTCCACAAAGGAAATTTCAACTCACCAAGATACTTTCAAATGCTGAGTAAATCACAACCTGTCTGAGGCCACTTCACTATCTTGCTTCCAAATGTCTACGTCTTAATGAGAGAAAGGCTTTTGTGCAACAGCAGTAGAAAAACTGACTGATAGGCCTTGTCTGCTTGGCTCAGGAGGATAGATTTCTGAGTTTATTTTCACTTTAAAGAAAGAATTTACTTAATCAGTTAGCTTTGAAGTATTTTTCAAAGAAGATCAAAAATATTGTTTATAAACTTCATTTAAAAAAATGGATTGATAGGCACATGGTGGATTGTATAAGGAGATTTATTGATTCCATCATTGCCATTTGGCAGGCAGCTTTGACCATATTAATATCTCTGGTTGGCAGTGAACTCACTCTCCCCTGAATTCCTTTGGTATTCTTTGTCTGCCATTTATATGACAATTTTATGATATAAACATATAGTGTATTTTTTTTCTGTACATGGCTAACCTCTAACTAAATTGTCATGACTAAATCATCAGCTTCTTGATTGCAGAGACCCTGTATATACTAGATAAGCTCCACAGAATACAGCACAATAACTTATACATAGTAGGAGAAATCAATTAATCAACTTTTATTAAGCACTACTATGTGCCAGACACTGTACTAAGCACTGGAGATACAAAAGGAGTCAAAAGACAATCCCTATCCTCAAGGAGCTCACAATCTAATGAGGAAAACAACATGCAAACAAATATATATGAACAAGCTATACAGAGGATAAATAGAGAATAATTAGCAGAAGAAAGGCACTAGAATTAGGAGGGGCTGCAAAAAATCTTTCTTTGAAAGATGAAATTTTTCTACTGGGAAAACTAGAAAATAGTATAGCAGAAACTAGGCATAGACCAACATCTTATACCCTACACCAATATAAAGTCAAAATGGGTATATGATTTAGATATAAAGATTGATACTATAAGCAAACGGGGACAGCAAAGAATAGATTACCTATCAGATCTATGGAGAAGGGAAGAGTTTATGACCAAACAAGAGATAGAGAACATTATGAAATGCAAAATGGATGACTCTGATTACATTACATTGCACAAACAAAGCCAATGCAACCAAGATTAGAAGGGAAGCAGAATGCTGGGAAACAATTTTTATAGCCAGTGTCTCTGATAAAGGCCTCATTTCTAAAATGTATAGATATATGAGTCTAATTTACAAGAATACAAGTCACTCCCCAATTGGTAAATGAACGGGCAGTTTTCAGAGGAAGAAATTAAAGCTATCTATAATCATATAAAAATGTTTTAAATTACTATTGATTAAAGAAATACCAATCAAAACGACCCTGAGGTACCACATCATACCTATCAGATTGGGTAATGTGACAAAATAGGAAAATGATAAATGTGGAGAAGATGTGGGAAAATTGGAACGCTAATGCATTGTTGGTGGAGTTGTGAACTGATCTAGCTATTCTGGAGAGCAATTTGGAACTATGTCCAAAGGGCTACAAAATTGCACATACCCTTTAATTCACCAATAGCTCTTCTAGGTCTGTATCTCAAAGAGATCATAAAAACATGAAAATGACCCCTGTGTCAAAAATATTTATAGCAGTTCTTTGTGTGGTGGCAAAGAATTGAAAATTGAGGAGATGTCTATCAATTAGGGAATGGCTGAACAAGTTGTGGTATATGAATGTAATGGAATACTATTGTGCTATAAGAAATGATGAGCAGGTGGACTTCAGAAAAAACCTGGAAAGACTTAAATTAACTGATGCTGAGTGAAACAAGCAGAACCAGGAGAACATCATACGCAGTAACAGCCACGTTGTGTGTTTTCGAAAATCTGACTTTGATAAACTTAGCTCTTCTCAGAAATGCAAGGATCTAAGCAATTCCAAAAGACTCTTGATGGGAAAATGCTATCCACATCTAGAAAAAGAACCATGGAGTCTGAATGCAGATGGAAGCATACTATTTGCTCTCCTTTTCTTTTGTTGTTTTGTTTTATTTCTTCTTTCTCACGGTTCCTCCCATTAGTTCTAATTCTTCTATACATCATGAGTAATGTGAAAACATACTTAATACAAATGTATAAGTGGAGCCTATATCAGATTACATGCCATCTTGGGGAGGGGGAGAAAATTTAAAACTCACAAATTTATGGAAGTGAATGTTGAAAACTAAAAATAAATTATTTAATAAAAAAAGAAAGATGGGATTTTTATCGAGACTTACAATCAGAAAAGTCAGAAAGTAGAGGTGAAGAGGGATGGTGTTTCAAGCGTGAGGGACAGGCAGAGAATTTCTAGGCATTTGCTTAAAGCTGAGAGATGCAGTGTCTTGTTCATGGAATAGCTAAGAGGTCAGTGTTGCTTGATCAAAGAATATGTATTGACATATAAGGTGTAAGAGGACTGGGAAGTGGGAGGGGGCTAGATGATGAAGGGCTTTGCATGCCGAACAGAGGCTTTTTTATTTGATCCTAGAGGAAATAAGGAGCTTCTGGGAGTTTACTGAATGGGGGAATGGAAGTGTCTTAGTCAGACCTGTGCTTTAGGAAAGTCATTTTGGCGGCTGACTGGAAGATGGATTGGAGTGGGAAGAGAGTCGAGGCAGGCAGACTCACCAGCAGGATATTGTAGTAATCGAAGTGTGAGGTGATGAGGACCTGCACCAGAGTGGTGACAATGTCAGAGGAGAGTAGGGAGCACATGTGAGACGTGTTGTAAAGGTGAAATTGACAGGCCTTAGCAACTGATTAGACATGGGGAGTAAGAGATAGTGGGAAGTTGAAGATCACTCCTTGGTTGCAAGCCTAAGAAATGGTGTTGCCTTCTGCAGTAACAGGAAAGAAGTGGTGGGGGTGGGCAGCAGGGTTTGGGGAAAACATAATGAGTTCTGTTTTGGACCTGTTGTGTGTAAGATGTCTACTGAGTATCCAGTTTGAGATGGAAGCCAGTTGGAGATAAGTATAGAAGACAGCAGAGGTGGGGGCAGGGTAGGTAGATTTGTGAATCATCAGCAGAGAGGTGGTAATTAAATTCCATCAATAAATCATCAATAAGTATTTGGTGGATAAATGAATGGCTAAATTATGCTAAGTGAGTGGTAGTGATCAAAAACTGACCTTGTAGTCAGGATGCCCTGTGTTCAAGTCCCACTTCTTGTACATATGAGCTATGTGATGCAGTGATAGTCATTCAACTTCAGCATGCCCGAAGAGAATCTCTAAAATTTCAAGTTTCAGAACAGTATCTGAATTCCTATTGACAGAGGGAGTTCTATTGCCAGGAATACTCTTACCAATAAAATAACAAGTCAGCACACTCTCCCCAACAAAATAATCCCTTTAAACAGGGAATTGAAATCAGTAAGAACAAGAACCAGCTTCCAATAGATGTGTTCAAAGGATATGAATAGTTTTAAAAAAGAAGAAACAGAATATTTCAACAACCATTAAAAAAATTTCCAAACCACCAATAATAAGAAAAGTGCAAATTAAAACAACTGTGAGGATTTGCCTCCCACTCATCAAATTGGCAACAATGATAAAAGATGGAAGGAGTCATTTCAGAGGTGTTGTGGGAGGATAGTAACATTTATATGCCTTAGGGGAGCTATGAATAGAGTTTGGAATTTAAAAGAAAAATTACTATACTTTGACTCAGCAATCCCACTACAGGCATATATTCCCGATAGGACAAGTACAGAAAGAAAGGTCCTATATAAATATTTGTAGCAGTACATTTTGGTGGTGGCATGACTGGAAACTGTGAATACCTATTAACTGAGAGATGGCTGGATAAATTGTGGCATGTGAATATTATTGTTCCCTAAGGAATGACAAAAGTGAGGAATTCATAAAAGCATGGGAAAATCTTTTGAAATAATTCAGAGGGGAAAAAGCAGAACTAGGAGAACAAAGTCCATGATGCTTTTGTTGCAATTATTGTTCAGTCATTTTAGTAACGTTCAACTCTTCAGGACCCTGTTTGGGGTTTACTTGGCAAAGAAACTAGAGTGGTTTGCCATTTCCTTCTTCAGCTTATTTTACAGATTAGAAAACTAAGGCAAACAGGGTTAAGTGACTTGCCCAGGATCACACAGCTTGTAAGTGTTTGAGACCAGATTTGAACTCAGGAAGATGAGTCTTCCTGACTCCTGTCCCAGTGCTCTATACGTTGTACCACCTACTGCCCATCACATGACTAGGATATTATAAATACAACAATACAATAATATAATAACTGAACTCAGATTAATATTGGGCACAGAGGACAGATGATGAAACATACATCCTTCATTTTGGTAGAGATACAGGGGATTCTGAATGTAGATCAGTGTATATGTTGTAATATCCTTCACCTTTGCTTGTTTTTCTTTGCAATAAGGGTGAGTTTTATTTGGGGGAGATACATATATATTTATACATATACATACATACACATATGCACACATATATATGTATATATATGCATCTATCTGTCTATCTATCTATCTATCTATCTATCTATCTATCTATCTATCTATCTAAGAATCCTGACTCAAATATATGCAATAAGATGATCATCCAATTATCACTTAGTAACATTAATGTAAGGGAAGCAACAATCTCATAAAGCAGTCAATTCTACTTTGTGAATACGCTAATGAAAGAAGTTTGGGGGGCAGCTATGTTATGCAATGGATAGAGTGCTGGGCCTGGAGTCAGGAAGACTCTTCTTCTTGAGTTCAAAATTAGCCTCTTACAACAAACACTAGCTGTGTGACTCTGGACAAGTGTCTTAACCCTGTTAGCCCCAGCTTCTTCATCTGTAAAATGAGCTGGAGAAGGAAATGGCAAATTGCTCCAGTAACTTTGCCAAAAAACCCTAAATGGGGTCACAAAGAATTGTTATGTGGTTCAAATGATGTGATATTTGTAAAGTGCTTAATACAGAGGTTAGTAAGTAGTAGGTGTTTAACAAATGGTTTTCTCTTCTTTCTTCTTTTCTTTCTCTGAGCAATTACATCAATTATTTTAAACAATACCCTTCCCCATTTTCTTCTTCACTGGAATAATTTGTGCTTGTGCCTGAATTTTTCTTCCTGAGAACTTCCTTGAGCTTCCTCAAGAAATCTTGGACTCATTTCTACTGTATAATTTTGGGTCACGTGATGCAACCTATGCTTTTTTAAACTCTTTATTCTAAAGTAGCTGTTCCCCCTTAGCCAGATTCTGTTAGAGTTTGTCAAAAAAAGGAACAGCTCAAACTATTCATGCTGGATAATGAAATATTTAATACAGGAAATAGTTAAATGATGCAAAGGAGAAGAAACCATATTAATTCTGCAGGCTCCCTGGATCCTATCTTCTTAGTTTTAGACTCTAGGATACATGGTGATCTTGATCCAACTAGAATGGGTCTGTACCTCTCAAACTGTAGTCAATACTGAGTAATCTGATCACCTTTAAATGGATCAAAATTTTATATATCACTGACAGGACCATGAAATAAGAGGTAATACTTTGTTATATTAGAACAATGGACAAACAAGGTCACTACATCCAATGTCAGCTACAGGTCTGCTGGAATGACACTTGACCGTATTTGTTCCTCCCCTTTTTCCTAGCAAGTACTCTGGTACTACTTTGCCTGTGATGGTATGACACATGGTATAAAATATGTGACCAGTTATGTGACTTCCTGGAGTCTCTGAGACAATGAAATCAATGGTATCAAACTCAAACAGAAATAGATCTTTGCTTACCACATATTGACTTAGAAAATCACACGCCAACACTCTCTATATTTAATTATTTTTAAGCATTTTCTAACTACATTTTAATCTTGTGCCCCATTTGGAAGTGCTCTGGCCTCTTGTGGCAATTGAGTCATGAGTTTGACACCTTTAAACTACCCAGCCCATTATAGTCACAATTACTAGGATGGAATGAGCACTTTATCCCAAGATCCCTGATTGGAGGGCAAGTGCTGGATTAATGTTTGCAGGACTTAGAACCTTTGGTTTTATAGGGTATTTGGAGGATACACTTTTAGGAGTATTTATCTATATGTCTGTTATTTATATCTTTCCTGAAGATATCATTGTTATCATTCTTACAGCTTTTATCATCTAATTTAAAACTTGTTTTGCAATCATAAACCCTTTAGTTTTTATAGATGCTTACCTCCATTTCACCTATTGGGTAATATGGCCTTTCTACTAACCTTCAGTAAATGGCCCAACTTCTTTGGATCTATTTTCATATCTTTGGGCATTAAAAAAAAAACAAACTCAGACTACTCATGATTGACAATGACATATCTAAGACATAAAATACTAAAAGCATAAAAAGAAAAAGAAGCTACATCAGTTCCCCTATATCTGAGGGTGTAGACATATAGCAAGGACTAGATGATATCAATGACATCTCAGGTTCCTTTCAGTTCTAAAATTTTATGCATATATATTATTTCCCCCCTCTTCTCTCAGGAAAATGAAAGCAGCCCTTCTAAGTCTTAAAAATTACAGGTTGGAAAAAAAGAGTAGCTGTTTCTACTCTTTCCCTCTCTGATCAAACAGTAGGAAAATATTTTTTCTAGACCTGATACCCATCGTGGCTGCCAGTAGCATAAGTTTCTTTGATCAATCAAAATGTTTTGTTGAAAACTTGCATGCAGAGAAGAGAGCTATGCCCTTGGCTACTCTGGCTAAAATAATAAAAAAAAAAATTATATTGCCCTGCTGTGGATATGCCATCAACAACATTCAGTGCCTCATACTTTGCAAATGTTAAAGATTTTTATAGGTCAGAGCTGAAGCTAAGTGCTTTGCAATCATTTCATAATTTCCCTTCATAACCATTCTCAAGAAAAGGTAGAAGTTGATTATTTCAATTTAATAAATGCAAACCAGTAAAAAGCATTCATGTTGAGGACAGAAGCAACAGGCACATTTACCAGTCCACTGGATGGACTACACTAATGGTGCTGAAATTAGAAGTCAAAAGGTAGTCTCTACCCTATTGTTAATCCCTAGTCAACTATTTTGTCTCTTCAGCTGTGTACAATGCTTGAAATTAGTTATAGACATAGCATTGTCATTGTTTCCTTCAAAATAGTTTGACAACAGGACATTTATAACATCTTGGTCTCCTCCACTGAATTATTTACAGTATTAACAGGAGTTCTGTGTCTAATCCTCCTTTTGGCATTTTTCTATGTATAGCTTGTAGTTTCAGCAAATGAATCAGCCCAAAGGTTAGAAGTAACTCCAAGAACCCATTTTATATAAAAATTGCATAAATAATTTCACAAAAAGGATGACTAATTTTCCTTCTAGGAACTTAAAATGCTTTGGAAAACCAGAGATCAAAGCCAGAAGAAGTAAGCAGTCTAAAAAGAGCTAAGGCAATTAAGAAAAAAAATCGAAGTAACATTCAGAATGTATTTTTTCCTCTCCTGTGAAATAGGGGTTGAGTCAAGGTATTGGCCTTTAGGAGCTCTTCCATGTGACTTAACTTGCTCTCCACCCCGCTGCTCATAGAATGACAGCTTGACTCTAGCATTAGCTCTCTCCTGACAATCTGTTGCTAGTAAATTGGGTCCGGACTTCAGGCTAGAGGGCAAGAAGTGTTCTGCCTACATTGTCAGTTTTTGAAAGAAAAAACATTTTCTTGCAACTGATAAGAAATTTTTAAAAAATCCTTTCCCTGTTGCTGTCAATCAGAAAGTCCTAGAACCTGCTTATACTGTGGAAGGCATATGGTCATTTAACAAAGAATTAATTAATTACCTTAAACCAGCAGTTTCTCAGCAATGCTCTTAAACCAACTGCATGAAATTGCTTTCTGGTATCCTTCCATTTTTTTTTTGCTTATAATTGGCATTTAGAAACATAAAGTAGACTTTCCAGCTCATTGTTGCTCCATACTGAGTCTACTTACTATCTTTTCCCCCAAACTGGTTCTTCCTTATGACTCCACTTTTTATGTCAGTGGCACCCCCATGAACTCTGTCTTCTGAATTCAAAACCTAGGGTTATCTTTGACTCTCCTCTTTTCCTTTTTATCACATCCACTCAGTTAGAAAATCTTGGTGATTTTTAGATCCACAATAAAGCTTGGAGTTAGGTGCTGTCATCATACCTATTTTATAGCTGAGGAAACTGAGACAGAGGTTATGTGACTTGCCCCGTGACACACAGCTAATAAATGCCCAAGGCTCAATTTGAATTCAGATCCTTTTGACTCTGGGCCCAGTGCTCTATATTCCATGCCATCCAGTTGCCTTGTACCTAACAGGTAGACAACCTTTACTTTCTGTTCAAGCTATTGGCAGACTGAATTAAGTCTGATTAGCCTCAGTTTTTATTTGGGCTTAGAATAAACATTCAGAACACAATTATGTTCATTTTAATTTATTGAGATGGATCAAAGGCTACCGAAATTGAAGACACAAGAGAGAAAATTGGATCCAATAACAGGTGAAGTTGAGATTAGTGAGATAATAACAATCCCCCCCCTCAAAAAAGTGCATTTCTTAGGAAGGGGATAAGAGAAGCAGGGGAGATAGAAGGGAGGGCAGCTTAGGGGAAAGGGTATTCAGAATGCAAGCTGTCTTGGGGTTAGGGGAAGGATGAGATGGGGAGAAAATTTGGAACTCAAAATCTTGTGGATGTGAATGCTGAAAACTAAAAATAAAAAAATTAATGAATCTTTAAAAAGTGCATTTCTTACTAAATCAGAAGAACAATGACCTTCCTCCTTGTGATTTTTTTCCCATCAAAAGGTAAATATTGCATCAGCCTCAGGGTTGCTTAAGGCTGCATATCTTGTCCCTTTTCTATTTGCAAGTATGTTTTTTTAAATCCCCCCACTCAACTAACATCATATTTATCCTTGTTTTCTGCACTTAGGATGCCTCCCTAGTGATAATGAATAATTTTACTAAATGTGGCTAACGTAATTCAAGCGTGCCATCTTTGAGGACAATGAAACTCCGGGTCCACACTGCATAACACTATTGTCTTGTTTAATAACAATGCTGTTAATATATTATAGCCAAATTTCCCTTAATGCTACAGTATCTCTCTGTCTTTCAGCTGATCGAACATGTATTATATTTGTAACATTCTCTTTACGTTCCTAGGTGCCCCTTGTGTTGGCTTACAATAATCTGTGACATATTTATGCTGATTTGATTTCAAAGGATTAGTAACTAATATTGGAAACTTACTTGAAGAAAATTAGAATTGAGTCAAATATCTGGGTAGTATTCCCTGCTGCCTGACTCCTGAGTTTTTATGACCCTGAATGAACAACTTAACCTGGTGAGCCACAAGCTGCCTCCTCTGTAAAGCCATTAGACTAGATGATCTTTGAGATCCCTCTTGGCTCTAAAAATCTATCTATCTATCTATCTATCTATCTCTATCTATCTATCTATCTATCTATCTATCTATCTGTCTGTCTGTCTGTCTGTCTGTCTGTCTGTCTGTCTGTCTGTCAATCTATCTATCTATCTATCTATCCATCTATATATCTAATCTACCTATCTATCTATTTTTATTTCCTCCCTTTTTATGTGAGGGCAACTTTCTTAGTATTTCCTTATCTCTCATTGATACTTAAGTGAATCAGGGTCATGGAATTCAGATGTGGAAGGAGCCTTAGAGATCACAGAAGTCAATTATTTTATTTTACCAATAAGGAAACTGAGGTCAAGAGAGGGTAAGTGACTTTTCCAAGGTCAAATAAGTAGTAGGAAAGAAGGAAATAAACATTTACTAAGCACCTACTATGTTCCAGATGCTGTGCTAAGTGCTTTACAAATGTTACCTCATTTAATATTCACAACCCTAAGAAGTAGGTGCTCTTATTATGCCCATTTTACAGGAGAAGAAACTGAGGCAGACAGGGAGTAAGTGGCTTGCCCAGAGTCACACAATTAGTAAGTGTCTAAGGCCAGATCTGAACACGGGTCTTCTGGACTCCAAGCTCAGTGCTGATATGTGAACCCAATGCAATGTTATTTCTAACCATACCACACTTGCTGCTAACTTGAATGACAGAAAGTCAAAGCCAAAAAAGAGGCAAGATTTAGTGAGATAAGAGCTGCTTATAATACCAATCAACCAACCTACTACAAAGTATTATGCAAGCTGAGTTTGTCATATTAATAATGGTAACTCATATTTCTCTATTCCTTAAGATTTATGAAGCGTTTGTGCTACACTAAGTTGGGGGTAGGTGGCACAAATATTTTTCTTCTCATTTTATAAGTAAGGATGCTGAAGGTTAGACAGCTTTTGACTTTGTCAAGGTCACATAGCTAAGACAGTGACTGAGCTGAATCCAGAACCCTCATCTCTCAACACTTACCAGAGCTCTTTCTTTGTCTTGAACTGTTGTCCTTACGCATAAAAATGCAAATTGTACTAATAGCAGCTGAGTCAGTTAGGGCTAAGAGAAACGATATTGTAAATGCACCCAGATCTGCAGCCTTTTTCTTCAAGGAGTTCTCACATTTCAAACAAGAAGTAAGCTATGTCTTGGCTCTGATGTGTTCTTCTCAGATAAAGATGTAAAATATGATCTATCCAGGACACAATGCTGCTTTCCAAGTTAAGTTTACAGTAGTCTAGAGCTATTTTCTATTGTGGTAGACAACTGGGGAAGCAAGAGATTTAACTGTAATAAAATGAGAATCTTAGTTAAGCAATCAAAGTTATTTAAGAACATAGTTTATCACAAATTACCTCTGGAGATCAGGGACTGCCTAGTTGATCTTTATATTCCCAACTCCCTAACATAATAAATTGCATAAAATCAATTCTGAGGAAGTTATATTTTTCTTGGTGTTCAGTCATTTTTCAGTCATGTCTGACTCTTCATGACCCCATTTGGGGTTTTCTTGGCAAGGATACTGGAGTGGTTTGTCATTTTCTTCTCCAGCTCATTTTACAGATGAGGAAACTAAGGCAAACAGGGTTAAGTGACTTGCCCAGGGTCACACAGCCAGAAAGTGTCTGAGGTCAGATTTGAACTCAGGAAATGAGTCTTCCTGATTCCAGAACTGGCTTTCTGTCCACTGTACCACCTAGTTACCCAAGAAATTGAATTGACTTGAACAGAAATTCCAAATTGATCTGGAGCAGTCCATTCTGTTAGAAAGTATACTGGTTGTATATTCCCAGGACCTGGGTTCAAATCACAGCTTTGAAAACTACTACATGTGTGATCCTGGACAGGACACAAAATTTTGGGGTCTGAGTTTCCTCAAATATAAAAAGATGGGGTTGTATCAGATGACCTCTAACCTCCCTTGTAGCCCTATATCTGTGATCCCATGACTTCTCTGGAATTCAATTTCCTTAGCCATAAAATGAAGGGCAGAGGATTGGAGGACCTGCAAATCCCTTGTAACTCAATTTAAATCTATGATTTCATGATGTCTGGGAGACAGGTTGGCATGGTGGATGGGGATTTGGAATTGGAATCACAAAGACCTGAGTTTGAACTCTGCTTCAGAAAATCACTAGCTATGAACCCTGGGCAAAAGGTTAAACTTTTCCCACTTAACTTTTCTCAGAATCAGTGTCCTTATAGATAAAGTGGGGATAAAATTGGTTGGTTGTTGTCCTTTGTTCTTGAAGACGACCAAGACGACATCACTATGTTGGGGTCAAAGTGGCTGATCTGACCAAAAGAGCTCAGAAGACTCTACCACAGGTCAGGCACAAATAGTTCATGTGAATATTTGGAGTGGAGATGTTTCTAAATTTATATATGCAATTCTGTTTTGCGTGAGCAGATCTCAGAGAGACCTTGAAAGTGTTCTTGTATCACTTCTCACCTCCATGTGAGTGCTTGCTTTCTGTGAATTCTCTGTAAAATAGTCTTTTAGGCAAATGTACTTTTGGCATGCAAACAACATGGCCAGCCCATCAGAATTGCACACTCTGTAGCAGAGTTTGGAAGCTTGGTGGTTCAACAAGGACCTCCATGTCCAGTACTTTATCTTACCAGCTGATCTTCAGAATCTCCCTAAGGCAATTCAAATGGAAGTGATTCAGTTTCCTGACATGGCACTGGTCAACTGCCCAGGTTTCACAGGGATGCAACAATGAGGTCATTACAATGGCTCTGTAGACCTTCAGTTTGGTAAGCACTCTAATACCGCTTCTCTCTTGCCTTTTCCTTCAGAGCCTTCCAAATACTGAGCTAGCTCTGGCAATGCATGTGTCAACTTCATCATCTATGTGTACATCCCTGGAAAGTATATTGCCAAAGGAAGTTAACTTATACATAGCATTCAAAATTTCTCCATTTGCTGTAACCAATGGTTCCACATATGGATGATATGGTGATGGCTGGTGGAGAGCCTCTGTTTTCTTGGTATTCATTGTTAGGTCAAAATTAGTGGTAGCAGCACAGAATCAATCCATACTTTGCTGCACCTCAGCCTCAGAGGTTGCATTGAGTGTTCAATCATCTGTGAACAAAAAGTCAAGTGCCAACTTTCCCTCCACTTTCATCTTGACTTGAAGCCTTTTTATTTGAGGCAATTGGGGTTAAATGACTTGCCCAAGGTCACACAGCTAGTAAGCATCATGTGTCTGAGACTGGATTTGAACTCAGGTCTTCCCAACTCCAAGGCACCACCTAGCTGCCCCTGGCTTATAGCCTTTTCAAGTTAAGCAATTTACTGTCAGTGAGGTAGCTGACCTTGATGTTGTTTTCATCCTTGTTGAAAGCATCTGACAACATTGCTGAAAATATCATGATAAAATAGGAATAAACACACAGTCTTGTTTCACCACATAGGTGACTGGGAAAGCACAAAAGCATTGTCTGTTATCCAGAACCCAGGCAAGCATACCATCATGAAACTGATGTACAATATTGCTGAACTTTTCTGAGCAACCAAATTTTGACATGATTTTCCACATGCTTTCATGACTGACAGTGTCAAAAGCCTTGGTTAGCTCTAGGAATGTTGTGGTGAGTGGAACCATCTTTGCAAAAGTATATGTGTGTGTGTGTGTGTGTGTGTGTGTGTGTGTGTGTGTGTGTGTGTTTCAATTACAAGGCAGGATCCTTGCCTGATGTGGCAAGCTGGCCAGGGTTGAATGAAGCAGACAATTTTTAAAGCAACTCTTCTAGGCCTTTCCTCATACCAGGACATGAGCAGTGGGGTCCTTAAAAAATGAAGAGCAGGATTATTTCAAAAAAATCTGGAAAGACTTACATGAACTGACACAAAGTGAAGCAGACAGAACCAGGACAATATTGTACAAAGTAACAGCAATATTGTTCTATGAAGAACTGTGAATGACATAGCTATTCTCAGCAATACAGTAATCTAAAACAATCCCAAAGGGCTAATGGTGAAAACTCCAGAAAAAGAACTGATATTATTTGAATATAGACTAAAGCATGCTACTTTACTTACTTTCTTTCATTATTTTTCTTTTATTTGAGTCTTCTTGTACAAAATAACTAATATAGAAATGTTTTACAAGATTGCTTATTCTCTCAGGGAGCGGGGAGGAAAGTAAGGGAGGGAAAGAGAGAGAATTTGGAACTCAAAACTTAAAAACAAACTCCAAATGTTAAAAAAATTGTCTTAACATATAATTGGGGAAAATATATAATGTGTGTATATATATATATATATGTGTGTGTGTATGATATATATATATGTGTGTGTATGATATATATATACATATATATGTGTGTGTATGATATATATATATATACATATATATATATATATGAAATTAAAAAATACATAAATAAATAAAGGCTTCTCAGACATTCAGGGAACTGCTGAATTTTACTGCTGCTTCAGTCCATTGAGAGAATAATCCTATAGCCTGAGATGCCTGTGTGGAGGGTTCTAACTACAACTCCCATTATATACAGCTGCTGTTTTATCACTTGCCTCTCACCACAGGACTTTGAGGTGGGTAAAATGGTAAAATGGTGTGGGGAATGTCTTTTGACTCATGCATAAATTGGATTTAAGTGAGGCCCGAGTTGCAAAATCATTGACCTCACTCTCTCTTCCAGAGCCATTGAAGTTCAGTGACAAGAGACAAGCCAAGATGGGTGATGATGGCTCAGTATGCAGTGGATGACCTTGGTGTCTTTGATGTCTAACCAAGCTCTAAGCACTCCACAGCACTCACTTCAGCTGCCTACATCGCCATTGGAACAAATTGTTTTCATCTGTCCATTCCACTAGGGGAAGTCTTCACGTGGTGGGGAAGATACCCCCTAACCCACTGATGGGTATGAAACCCCTCAGTTACCTGAACCTGGTTTTAGCCCATCTGCTTGAAATGGTTTGCCAGGGTGTGGCCACTGTGCATGCCACAGTTTCTTGGAGCCATAAGGGAGAGTTCAATGATTCAAGTAAACACGAAAGGTGAAAAGCAGCCCTAAAAAGGGCTCAGGAGTCCTCACACCAGAGGTTCTAGTCTTCTCTGAACACCCTACATCCTGGGGATAAAATAACACATACCTCACAGAATTGTTTTGAGGATCAAATGATATTTCATACACAGACATATATGTGTGATACTGTACAATTCTTGTTATCAATCCCCTAATTTTGAAATGTCCAATGAAGAAATCAATTTGTATTCATATGAAAAATGCTCTAAATTATTATTGATTAGAGAAATGAAAATTAAATCAACCACGAGATATCATTTTACACCTACCAGATTGGCTAAAATGATTGAAGGGGAAAGTAACAAATGTAGGAGAGGATGTGGAAAAACTGGACATTAATTTATTACTGGTGGAATTATGAACCGATCAAACCATTTTGTAGAGCAATTTGGAATTATGCCCAAAGAGCTATTAAACTGCCTATACTCCTTGACCCAGCAGTACCACTACCAGATTTATTTACAAAGATTATTAGGGGGGAAAAGAACCTATGTATCTAAAATGTTTATAGCAGCTCTCTTTGTGCTGGCAAAGAATTGGAAATTGCAGGGATGCCCATTAATTGGGGAATGGTAAACAAGTTATGGTATATGATTTTGATAGAATGCTACTGTGTTGTAAGAAATGATGAGCTCCTGATAAAGGCTTCATTTCTAAAATACGTAGAGAACTGAGTCAAATTTATAAGACAAGTCATTTCTCAAATAATAAATGGTCAAAGGATATGAACAGGCAGTTTTTGGATGAAGAAATTAAAGCTGTCTATACTTAAATGATAAAATGCTGTAAATCACTATTGATTGGAGAAATGCCAATTAAAACAACTCTGAGATACCATGTCACACCTATCAGATTGGCTAACATGACAAAACAGGAAAATGATAAATATTGGAGAAGATGTGGGAAAATTGGAACAATAATGCATTGTTAGTAGAGTGTGAACTGATCCAACCATGGAGAGCAATTTGGAACTATACCCAAACTTTCTTTGATCTAGCAATACCACTACTAGGTCTGTATCCCAAAGAGATCATAAAAGAGGAAAAAAGACCGACATATACAAAAATATTGATAGCAGCGGTTTTTGTGGTGGCAAAAATTGGAAATTGAGGAGATGCCTATCAGTTAGGGAATGGCTGAACGAGTTGTGGTATATAAATGTAATGGAATACTATTGGGCTATAAGAAATGATGAACGGGCAGACTTCAGAAAAAAAAAACCAGAAAGACTTAAATTAACTGATGCTGAGTGAAATGAACAGAACCAGGAGAACATTGTACACAGTAACAGCAACATTGTGTGACGATAAACTTTGTTAGACTTAGCTCTTCTGCGCAATGCAATGATATAAGAAAATTCCAAAAGACTCATGATGGAAAATGCTATCCACATTCAGAGAAAGAACTATGGAGTCTGAATGCAGATAGCAGCATACTATTTTTTTCTTTCTTGTGGTTTTTCCCTTTTGTTCTGATTATTCTTTCACAACATGACTAATTATGGAAATATGTCATTCATGTATAGTCTATATCAGATTGCATGCTGTCTTGGGGAGGAGAGAGAAGAGGGAGGGAGGAAATATTTAGAACTGAAAATCTTATAAAAGTGAATGATGAAAACTAAAACTGACTAAACAAATATTTTAAGAAAGAAATGATGAGCTCGATGATCTTAGAAAAACATGGAAAGACTTGCACAAAATAATGAAGAGCAAAATGAACAGAACATTGAATACAGTAATAGCAATATTATTTTAAGAAGGACTTTGAGTTAGTTATTTTGACTATTATGAATACTCAAATTAAGTATAAAAGACATATGAAGAAAGACACTATCTGCATCAAGAGAAGAACTGACAAAAAGATATATACATACACACACATTCATACACATACACACATACAGACACACACACACACATACAGACCTATTTGTGTCTAATGGTGGCCATCTCTAGTGAAGGTGGGCATGGAGGGAAAAAAAATTTGCATGATAAATTTGTTATATATGTAAAAAGAATAGCAAGTTATATATAGTAGATTTTCAGTTTCATGTGCAATCACATTTTTTATTATGCAATGTTATGGGAATGCTTGTTTTATCCCACAAATTAAAAATAAATTAAAATAAAGAAATTAGGAGATTGGACTAGATAACTTTTAAGGTCTCTTCTAGCTCTAAATGTCTCATTCTGTGATCTCTTAAGATCTTCTCCTCTCAATCCTACTACAGGTATACATTTGCTGCCATTTCTTCCCAACCCCCATATCTAAGCCTTTGCTATCTATAGAAATGTGCATTGGGTATATCATTTTACCTTCCTGTTAAGTGAAATGCTAAAGCAAAGCAAACAGGAAAACAAAAAAAATCTCACTAAATTTCCTCCCAAAGTGGAAAGCACAATGTATCTGTATTCAATTCTGCTTTTCTAGGCTTACTTAATCATGCTATATATCTCACATTCTCTAAATAAAAGATTGGAAGCTTTTGTAATTTCCTAAGTTAACTCACACTTGCATAGCATCTGGTAATTAGAAAGCCTTATGGTGAACACAGGTTCCAGAAACATCATAGTAACAGATCTCCTAATTTATCTGATGAGGAAGAAAAGATAATATTTCCTTTCCTCTGTCTGCCTATGAGATGGTCAAGACTAATATTTTAGTAACTTTTTTCCTGGGGGAAAAAATAAACACTACCTATTTCTGGGAACAGCGTCTCATGGCCTATTCTGACTTCTGTATGAAATTAAATCCATTGAACTTCTTCTCCACACTTTTGCAGGGGTTCAATGGTATAATCTGTGGAACTTCTCAAAAAATAATTGGTGGCTCCTGGCTCAGCCAGGTCTGATGACTTAAAAGTCTGTCTGATATAGTCAATGGTATGCTGATAAATGCTTAACAACCAGCTCTTCAAAAAATGTACTCATGACACTTGTAAGTTTGGTCTGCATTATTATTATTTTTTCTATCACTTTCTTAAATTTAGATAATCAATAAAACAATAAATCAAGCCTTGATATGTGGCATTTGTTGATTTCAGAGGTGTAAATACTCATATTAAATATTTAACAATTGCCTCTAGTGAGCCAGTACATCCATAGATATGGCTCTATGTGCCAGTGGAAGAAGCGTGGTGTTCCCTTACTGTATTCAAACCAGACTTTTCACTCCTTCCTGATCAAGGCTTTTATGAACCTCCGCCTTCAATAAGCGATAACCAATAAACCTTTGTTAAGCACCTAATATATGCCAGTAACTGTGCTAAGCATTGAAGATACGATTAAGGAAAAGACAGTCCATGCCCTAAAGGAGCTTACAATTTAACGGAGGAAGACAAAATACAAAAGGAAGCTGAAAGGGGGACACCAGAGGGTACCTGGGGGAGATAGATATGCAAGATATTCCTAGGTTCAAAACTGAGTGGAGAACTTGATGGAAATTTTAAATTTTTAGATGAGGAAACTGAAGCTGAGAGAGATTACATCATTTGCCTACTCTTAGTAAGTGGCACAGCTAAGCATTGAATCCTGATTTGCTGATTACTTTCTCAGGGCTGCTTTCCCTACACCACTTGTTTTATCAGTGGGCAACAGGGACATTCATGGAAGAGCTAATAGCTGATCTGGACCTTGAAGAAAGCAAAGAATTTCAACAAGCTGAGAAAAAAAAACAGATATTATTATAGGAATGTGTGATGACCTATATAAATTCATAGATATGAGATAGGGCAGTGAAAGCCTGGGAAGCTGCAATTGTCCAGTTTTACTGGAATGTGAATGATAGAGAATAGTGAGAAGGAATGAAGAATAAAAATATTAGAGCCAAATTATCTGAAGCCTGTAATAAGGGGAAGTTGCATTTTATTCCGTAGTATAAAAGGATAATGGATCTAGATCTGAAAGGTAGCTAAGGCACCATTAATTACAACCCTTTTTTCTTTTTAAGGTAACAAAACTGAGGCAGAGAAATTTAATTCTGTGCCAAACATCACACAATGTCTGAGGAGGGATTTGAACTTAGGTCTTCCTTATTCCAAATCTAGGGCCCTAGCCATTATTCCATGCTGCCTTTCATTTCTAGCATATGTACTATTTGATCTTGGACTATCAAGGTATTCAGGCACCATTAAGTGTATTGGCTCTGTGACTAGGAATTATTTTGAAAGCTGAGTCACTGCTTCTATGTAACATCACTTGCCCTGAGCATCAGATATACCTATTTCTCCTTATTCTTTGTTTTTCTCTGCAAAGGAACACTTCTGAAGTATGCCAATTTTCCTCTGAATAATAGTCTATTTATTAGGGGACAGAAACTCCCAAGAAGTAGCTTCAGTCCAGATTTCACTTTCATAATCACAATATATATATTTATACATTCAAGAAAAGCTAGTAGCAACTCATGGTAAACAAATCACATTTTAAAATATTTTACTGAATGTAATTATTTTTAAATAGTAGATGAAACATATATTTGATGAGTGTGTGGATAGATGAATAGATGTTTGGATTGATGGACAGATAGATAAATGAATGGATGAACACAGATGACTAGTTTTGCATATGTTAATCAAGTTTGTATTTTGGAAAGAAGAAAAATCAATGATCTGTTAAAACATGGAAAGAGAGATATATTCCTCATTGCGCTACTATCCTACTATCTTGTAGTCACTAGGATAAGAGAGGTTAATAATAATATTGCCTAATATTTATATAATGTTTACTATGTGCCAGGTACTGTGCTAAGCACTTTACAATGATCTCATTTGATTCTCTCAACAACCAGGGAGGTAGGTGTTATCATTGTCCCCATTTTACAGTTGAGGAAACTGAGGCTATCAGTGGTAGTGTCCAGGGGTCCCACCACTATTAAGTGTCTCAGATCATATTTGAAATCAAATCTTCCTAACTCCAAGCCTCTGTCCTAACTCTGTCCACCATGCCACCTAGATGCCTCAAAGATTAAAAAAAAAATTCTCTAGATGATTCAAAGATCCCTAAGCTTCTCTGCTTCAATTTCAGGAAAGCTTATAGTTGGGGCTGTCCCGGTGAAAAATTGTGAAATAATTTACATAGGCATACAATGTCTCCCCCATTTGATTTTCTACAGCTTTTTACTATCTTATTCCCCAACCCTAAGGTTATTATCTTCTTCTATTTCTTGGCTACTTAGAACACCATTCATCTCCTGAGTGGCAGCCACCCTACGCAGTGTCTCATATTTTCTGATGCTTTCTACATTAATCAAAACTTGCCTGTTCCATTGATAGATTTAGAGTTAGAGGAGCACTAAAATCATTTAGTTTAGCCTCCTCAATTTATAGATGTGTCAATGAGGCCCAGAGAAGCTATGTGGTATGCCCATGATCACAAAGGCAGCATATTTGAATTTAGGTCCTTTTGCCTTTTGTTTAGTGTTCTATTTTTCCCCAATTATGTGTAAAAAAATTTAATTGTTTTTTAAAACTTTGAGTTCCAAATTCTCTCCCTTCCTCCTTCCCCACCCCACCTCTTTGAGAAGGCAAGTGATTTGATATAGATTATATATGTGAAGTCAAGCAGAACATATTTCCATATTAGTCATGTTGTGAAAGAAAATATAGACAAAAAAAATTCAAGAAAAATAAAATAAAAAAGTACACTTCTGAGCAATTAACATCATTTTTAATTTCTTTAACTGTTGTTACATAATTATATTTATGTTTTGAGTGTGTCTTTGTTATTGACTTTCAAATATTTTATGAAATAAAAAATATTTTGAATATTTCCTTTCCAGTATTTTGTTAAGGTTATATAAAAATGCTGATAATTTTTGTGGATTTATTTTGTATACTGGTACTTTATTGAGGCGATTGTCTCAATTAGTTTCTTTGCTGATTTTTTTAGTGTCAAAGGAGGAGTCTTTGTATGACTTCTGTATTTATTGGGGAAATGTTTGTGTTTCTCCATGTAAAATAAACTAACTTTTGGCTTAAAAAAACAAACAAAAAAAGTATGCTTCAATCTGTATTCAGACACCATAAGATTATTTCTCTGGGAATGGATAGCATTTTTTATCATAAGTCCTTCAAAGTCGTCTTGGATCATTGTATTGCTGAGAATAGCTAAGGCATTCACAGCTGATCATCTTACAATATTACTGTTATTTTGTACACAGTACATGTCACTTTGCATCAGCTCATGTAAATCTTTCCAGGTTTATCTGAGAGCATCTTGCTCATCATTTCTTACAGCACAATAATATTCTATCACAATCACATGCCACAATTTGTTCGTCCATTTCCCAATTGATGGGCATCCTCCTCAATTTCCAATTCTTTGCCCCCAGAAAAGAACTGCTATAAATATTTTGTAAGTATAGGTCCTTTTCTTTTTTGTTTTTTATTTTTTTTGGGATACAGACCTAGTGGTAGTATTGCTAGGTCAAAGGGTATGCATGGTTTTGTAGCCTTTTGAGCATAGTTACAAATTGCTCTATGTAATGGTTGAATCAGGTGACAACTCCACCAATGGTGCATTACTGTCTCATTTTTCCCACATCCCCTGCAACATTGGTCATTTTCCTTTTCTGTCCTGTTTGCCAATCTAATAAGTATGAAATAGTACCTCAGAATTGTTTTAATTTGCATTTCTCCAACCAATGGTGATTTAGAGCATTTTTTAATTTTTTAATTAAACAATTTGTTTATTAATTTTTAGTTTTCAACATTAACTTTCATAAGATTTTGAATTTCAAATTTTCTCCCCCTCCCTGTCCTCCCCTTTCCCCTAGATGGTGTGCAGTGATATAGCCTCTACTTATATGTTCATATTAAGCATATTTTCACATTGTCATGATGTAAAGAAGAATTAGAACCAATGAAAGGAACTGCAAGAGAGAAGAATCAAAATGAAACAACAAAAGAAGAGGAGAGCAAATAGTATGTTTCTATGTGCATTCAGATTCCATAGTTCTTTCTCTGGATGTGGATAGCTTTTTCCATCATGAGTCTTTTGGAGTTGTCTTAGATCTGTACATTGCTGAGAAGAACTAAGTTTATCAAAGTTAATCATCGAACAACGTGGCTGTTACTGTGTACATTTTCCTGGTTCTGCTCATTTCACTCAGCATCAGTTTATATAAATCCTTCCAGATTTTTCTGAAATCTGCCTGTTCATCATTTCTTATAGCACAATAGTATTCCATTACATTTATGTACCACAGCTTGTTCAGCTATTCCACAATTGATGGGCATCCCCTCAATTTACAATACTTGGCCACCACAAAAAGAACTGCTATAAATACTTTTGTGCATGTCTGTCCTTTTCTCAGTTTTATGATCTCTTTGGGATACAGACCTAGAAGTGGTATGGCTGGGTCAAAGGGTATGCACATCGAATAGGCAAAGAAGAAACAAAGCTATCACTCTTTGCAGATAACATGATGATATACTTAGAGAATCCTAGACAATCAAGTAAAAAACTACTTGAAATAATACACAACTTTAGCAAAGTTGCAGGCTATAAAATAAACCCACATAAATCAGCATTTCTATATATTACCAACAAAGCTCAACAGCAAGAGATAGAAAGAGAAATCCCATTTAAACTTACTGTAGACATTATAAAATATTTAGGAGTCTACCTCCCGAAACAAACCCAGGAACTCTATGAACACAATTACAAAACACTTTCACACAAATAAAATCAGATCTAAATAATTGGAAAAACATCAGTTGCTCATGGGTAGGCTGAGCTAATATAATAAAAATGACAATCCTACCTAAGCTAATTTACTTATTCAGTGCCATACCAATCAAACTACCAAAAAATTATTTTATAGAGTTAGAAAAAGTAATAACAAGATTCATTTGGAAAAACAAAAGGTCCAGAATATCAAAGGAACTAATGAAAAGAAATGCAAGGGAAGGTGGCCTAGCAATTCCAGATCTTAAATTGTATTATAAAGCAGCAATCATCAAAACTGCTTGGTACTGGCTAAGAAATAGGGAGGTGGATCAGTGGAATAGGTTAAATATGCAAGACACAGTAGTCAATGACTATAGTAATCTATTATTTGATAAACCCAAAGACCCCAGCTTCTGGGATAAGAACCCACTCTTTGAAAAAAACTGCTGGGAAAACTGGAAAATAGTATGGCAGAAACTAGGCATAGACCCAAATCTCCATCATAATACCAAAATAAAGTCAAAATGGGTTCAGACTTAGATATAAAGGCTGATACCATAAGTAAACTGGGAGAACAAGGAATAGTTTACCTATCAGATCTATGGAGAGCAGAAGAATTCATGACCAAACAGGAGATAGAGAACATTATGAAAAGCAAAATGGATAATTTTGATTACATTAAATTGAAAATTTTTTGCACAAACAAAGCCAATGCAACTAAGATTAGAAGGAGGATAGAAAATTGGGAATTTTTACAACCAGTCTCTCTGATAAAGGCCTCATTTCTAAAATATATAGAGAATTAAGACAAATTTATAAGAACACAAGCCATTCTCCAATTTATAAATGGTCAAAGGATATGAACAGACAATTCTCAGATGAAGAAATTAAAGCCATCTATAGTCATATGAAAAAATGCTCTAAATCATTATTGATTAGAGAAATGCAAATCAAAACAACTCTGAGGAACCACATCACACCTATCAGATTGGCCAACATGATAAAACAGGAAAATGATAAATGTTGGAGAGGATGTGGGAAAACCGGAACACTAATACATTGTTGGTAGAGTTGTAAAATGATCCAACCATTTTGGAGAACAATTTGGAACTATGCCCAAAGGGCTACAAAAATGTGCATACCCTTTGATCCAGCAATAGCACTTCTAGGGCTATATCCCAAAGAGATCAAACAAATGGGAAAAGGACCCACATGTACAAAAATATTCATAGCAGCTCTTTTTGTGGTACCAAAGAATTGGAAATTGAGAGGATGCCATCAATTGGGGAATGGCTGAGCAAGTTGTGGCATATGAATGTAATGGAATACTATTGTGCTATAAGAAATGATGAACAGGCTGACTTCAGAAAAACCTGGAAAAACTTGTATGATCTGATGCTGAGTGAAGTGGGCAGAACCAAGAGGACTTTGTACACAATAACAGCCACATTATACGATGACTAATATTGTTAAGCTGAACCCTTCTCAGCATTACAAGGATCTAAGACATCTTCAGAGGCCTCGGGATGGAAAATGCTGTCCACATCCAAAGAAAGAACTATGGAAGTTGAATGGCTATCACTTATTTTTACCTTTTGTTGAGTTTTGCTTCACCTTTCTAATGGTTCCTCCTATTGGTTTTAATTTTTACTTACAATTTCACTAATGTGAAAATATGTTTAATAGGAATGTAAATGTAAAGCCTATATCAGCTTGTGCACCATCTTGGGGAGGGTAGGGGGGAGGAAAGGGGAGAAAAATTTTCAACTCAAAAGCATATGAAAGTGATTGTTGATAAATCAAAATAAATTAATAAAACAAAAAAAAAACCCAAAGGGTATGTACAGTTTTATAGCCCTTTAGGGATAGTTCTAAATTTGATTTGGAAAATTTTTAAATATGGCTATACATAGCTTTGATTACTTCATTTGAAAACTGTTTACATAATTTGATCATTTATCAATTAAGGAGTGGCTGTTACTTTTGCGAATTTGACAATTGCTATTTCCCTTCATCCTATTTCTCCCTGTTTTTTCTGTTCTCTCTCCTTTTACCTTGTCCCTTCTCAAATGTGTTTTACTTCTTATTATCCCCTCCCCTGATCTGCCCTCCATTCTATCACCATTCCCTTCCCCTCCTACTTTCTTGTAGATGCATAGGTTCCCAAAGCGGGTGATACCACCTCCTGGGGGGTACTGGATCAATCCAGGGGGATGGTAGTAGTTTGAAATGATGCAAATTTAAAAAAAAAACATTAAAGGGTTAAAGAAAGTAGATTTCCAGGAAGTTCTGGTTAATTTTTTTTTTAAAGGATGTGGTAGGTCAAATAAGTTAGGGAACTTTTGCAGGTAAGGTAAGAGAAACTTCTATGCCCAACTGAGTTATTTCCTCTTTGAACCAATTCCAATGACAGTAAGGTTCACTCACTTCCTCTCACTTCCCCCATCATCCCCCCACACTGTAAAAGTTTTTTCTTGCTTCTTTTATGTAAGATAATTGGTGCCATTCTACCTTTCTCTTTCCCTTTCTCCCAGTTCACACCTCCTTCATCACTTAATTTTATCTTTTTAGATATCATCCCTTTATATTCAACTCACACCTGTGTTTTCTGTCTATATATACTCCTTCTAACTACCCTAATAATGAGAAGGATCTTATGAGTTACAAGTATCATCTTTCCATGTAGGAATGTAAACAGTTTAACCTTATTAAGCCCCTTATGATTTCTCTTTCCAGTTCATCTTTTTGTGCTTCTTGAGTCTTGTATTTGAAAGCAGAAATTTCTATTTATCGCTGATCTTCTCATCAAGAATGCTTGAAAGCCTTCTATTTCATTGAATATCCATTTTTCCCCCTGCAAAAATATACTCAGTTTTGCTGGGTAGATGATTCTTGATAGTAATACTAGCTCCTTTGCCCTCCAGAATACCATATTCCAAGCCCTCCAAACCTTTAATGTAGAAGCTGCTAAATTTGTGTTATTCTGACTGTGGCTCCATGATACTTGAATTGTTTCCTTCTGGTTGCCTACAATATTTTCTCCTTCATCTGGGAACACTGGAGTTTGGCTATGATATTCCTGGGAGTTTTCATTTTGGTATCCTTTTTAGGTGGTGATCAGTGGATTCTTTCAATTTCTATTTTACCTTCTGGTTCTAGAATACTGGGGTAGTTTTCCTTGATAATTTCTTGAAAGATGATGTCTATGCTCTTTTTTTTTTTTATCATGGCTTTCAGGTAATCCAGTAATTTTCAAATAATCTCTCCTGGATCTATTTTCTAGGTCACTTATTTTTCCAATGAGATATTAAACATTTTATTCTATTTTTTCATTCTTTCTGTTTTGTTTTATTGTTGTTGGCTTTTATTTCTCATAAGGTCATTAGCTCCTATTTACTCAATTCCAATTTAAGGAATAATTTTCTTTGGTGAACTTTTCTATCTCTTTTTCCATTTAGCTAATTCTACTTTGTAAGGAACTTTTTTCTTCTGTAAGTTTTTGTGCTTCTTTTTTGATTTGGCCTAGTTTATTTTTTAAGATAATTTCATTAGTATTTTTTTCTACTGACTCATTTTTCATGATTTTCTTGCATCACTCTCATTTCTCTTCCCAATTTTTCCTCCACCTCTCTTATTTGATTTTAAAAATCTTTTGAGGCTTTCCATGGCCTGAAACCAATTCATATTTTTCTTGGAGGCTTTGGATGTAGTAGCTTTAAATTTATGTTCTTTTTCTGAGAGTACATTTTGATCTTCCTCATCACCATACTAACTTTCTATGGTCAGAGCTTTTTTCTGTTGTTTGCTCATTTTCCAGTCTATTTCTTGACTTTTAACTGTTTGTTAAAGTGGAGTTTTGCTTCCAGGGTAGAGGGTGTACTGTCCCAAGCTTTGGGGGTTTTGTGCAGCTGTTTTCAGAGATACTTCTAGAGACTTGTAAGTTTTCAGTTCTGTCAAGGTGGTATGATCTAAAGAGAGGTATTTACCACTCTCCTGGTCTGGGCTTTGGTCTGTGAGTGACCACAAGCACTCTTTTCTGTCCTGGAATTGTGATGAGGGTCACTGCTGTACTGTGGGCCACAAATTTGAGTGTGCTTGTGCTCTTCTTTACTCTGGGAACTCCTGCCCAGGACAGCAACCCAGATTTGAGTTTGGGCAAAGCAAGAGTCCTGCTCTCAGTGCCAGCAAAAAGACCCACGTAATATTTTTTCTGCTCAGTTGTTTGACCCCCTTTACTATCTGTAGGCTGAGAGCTCCAGAAGCAGCCACTGCAGATTCAGTGGCTCCTAAGGCCTGATCCTGGTTTGCTGGGGCTGGAGTTGGGTCTGTGCTGGCACAGCTTGCCCTGGACTGTGCTCCACCCTTGCCTCTGTGTGACAGACCTGTCCTGCTTACTTTCTAAGTTTACTTTAGCTGGAACATTATTTCACCCTTTTCCCCCTGGGTTCTGCTGCTCCAGGAAATTCTTTTATGCCATTATTTAAAGGTTTTCAGAGGAGTTTTGGTGAGAGCTCAGGTGAGTCTCTGCCTTTTCTCCACCATCTTGGCTCCCTTCCTTTGCCTTTCAATCCAGTGCTTTTTCCATTACATCTTGCTCCAACCATTCCTTCATAACTTTGCTAGGTAATTAGCTGGCTAAGTGAATAGTTAATTCAAACCAATGGGTTAAGAACTGATAATGATTTACTTTTCTCAGATAATATTTTTATTAAACAGAAGTTTTCATTTCTTTGACATTAAGAATTTAGTATATTACATAATATAGGATTTTGAAAATATCTTTTTTGAGCTTTCCTCAAAACCCATCATATATATTGCTGCCTACTCACCCTGCTTGTAATATAAAATCGATTTATAGCAATGCAACCCTTATTCTGCTTTTTATCAATTAACAAATATTTATTAAGAAATTCCTATCTTCCAGGCACTATGGAAGGATCTGAGGACATACTAAGACAAAAAAGAAACAACAACAACAACAACAAAAACAACTCTTACCCTGAAGTAGCTTGTATCCTAGCTGAGGATACAACATATAGTCATAGATTTAGGACCTTAGAAGTGATCAAGCACATTCCATGTCACTTTACAAGAGAAAAAACTGAGATCCAGAGAAGGAAGATGACTTGCCCAAGGTCACACCAAGTAAATGTCTAAAGGGGTATTTAGACCTAGGTCTTCCTTATTCCAATTCAAAACACTGTACTGTGATATCTCTCCTAGAGTAAATGCAAGCCAAAAATAGATGCAAAAGAACTATTTAGGGGAAAGGAGGCAGAGCATCCAATACAATTGGAAAAAGGCTCCTACAGTAGGCAGAATTTGAATAGCAAAGTAAACCAGTGATTTTGACAAGTAGAAGAGAAGAGAGAATATATCCAGTTCTTGGGGGACAGTGAGTATAAAGGTATGAAGGAAGAAGAGTATTGTAAATGAAGTGCAACAAGAAATCCAGGTTGGCTGGAATAGAGAGTGTGTGGAGAGGAGTAATGTATAATAAAGCAGGAAATGTAGGATGTTGTCAGCTTGTGAAGAGCTTAAAATGAGAGCTTATGTTTTCTCCTTAAGCTAATGGTAAGCCACTAGTTTATTGAGGAGAGGGACATGGTTTTTGTTGTTGTTGAATTATTTCAGTCCTATATGACTTTTTGCCACATTTTGGGGTTTTCTTGACAAAGACTCTGGAGTAGTTTGTCATTTCCTTCTCCAACTTATTTTATAGATGAGGAAACTTGGTCAAAGTTAAGTGACTTGCCTGGAAACACACAGCTAGCAAGTGTCTGAGGCCAAATTTAAACTCATGAAGATGAGTTTTCCTTATTCCAAGACCAGTGTTTTATCCACTAGGCCACCTACCTTCCCAGTGACATGGTTAGTCCTGTCCTTATTGTAGTTGGGCAGGGGATGATAAGAAGAGAGTTGAGGCAAGTAAATTAATTAGGAGACTATTGCTATAACACAGGCCAGAAGTTACAAGGGCTCAAATTGGAGTTGTGCATGTGTGAGTAGATTTAGAGCTCAAAGGCCATCGGGGGTCATTTAGTTCAATCCATTCATTTTACAAATGAGGAAACCAAGGCTTAGAGGTATTAAAAAAAAACTAACTGAAGTCAGCAAGTGTTAAACAGAGGATTTGAACCCAGGTCCTCAGTCTCCAGAGTCAGTGTTCTTTCCATTATACCAGGTTTAGAGAAAAGAACATTTGCAAGAGATGTTTTGGAGGTAGAAGTAGAAGATTTTTAAATTAATTGAGTATGTACAGCACTGCAGAAAAAAGAAACTAAACTGAATGATATCTACGCCAATTATACAGTCAATTACAATTAATTAAGTGCCTACTATGTGTCTGGCACCATGGCAAACACTGAGGAGACAAAGAAAGGTGAAACATAGACCTTGCTTTCTAGGAACTTAAGATCTAATGGGGAAAACTATATGCAAATAACTATGTACAAAACATATATGTACATACATACATATATATATATATACACATGTGTATGTATGTGTATATATATATATATATATATATATTTTTTGCTGGAGTCAATAAGGAGTTATTGGAGTTGATTCAATGGTTAGCCTTGAACTTTGTGATGATAAATCTGATACCTGAGTGGAGTGAGGAGAGACTTGAAACAGGAATATCAACCAGCAGGCTGTTACAAAAATCCAAGTGTGAGATGATGGGACTCTGTACTAGGGTGGTGGCAGTGATGTTATGATAATAGAAATGATAACTGGTTGATAAAAAAGGGATGAGAGGGAGTAAGGAGTTGAGGATGACATCGATATTTTGAGTTTTGGGTGACGGGGATTATGATTGTACCTATGATAATAATAGGAAAGTTAGAAAGGTAGGAGGGTTTGGGGTAGGGGAGATGAGTTCTCTTTTGAACATATTGAGTTTAAGATGTCAAATGGAACATCCAGTTTGAGATGCCCAATAGGCATTTGGAGATGTGAGACTGAAGGTCAGTAGCAAAGATTAAAATAGATTTATGAGTCTTCAGCATGTAGATGGTAATTCAATTCATGGGAGCTGAGGAAATCCTCCAAGTGAAATAGTATAGAGGGAGAAGACAAAAGAGTTCAGGATAGAGTCCAGTGGGACAATGAAGATCCAGTAAATGAAACTGAGAAGTGGTCAGACAGGAGAAAACAATGCTCTGAAAACCTAGAGGGAAGAGTGCATCATGAAGAGGAGAATACCATGGAGAAGATGACAGAGTCAAATTCTGTGGAGAGGTCAAGGACACTGAAGATTATAAAAGGCCATTAGATTAGACAATTAAGAGATATTGGTAACTTCATGATCCTATGCAAATTATACCCTTGTCATAATATGACCCTATTTAAGTTGCATTGATAGTCTTCGTGAAGAGGTAGATAAGGTTTTGGTTTTTGTTTTGTTTTTGGAAGACCAAATGATTTTCATAGCCTTAGGTGAGAGCAGCTAGGTGGTACAGTGGATAGATTTCTGGGCTTGGAATCAGGAAGACTCAGCTTCCTGAATTCGAATCTGGTCTCAGACACTCACCAGTTATGTGAATCTGGACAAGTCTCTTAACCCTATTTGCCTTAGTTTCCACATCTCTAAAATGAGCTGCAGAAGGAAATGGCAAACCACTCCAGTATCTTTTCCAAGAAGACCCCAAATAAGGTCACAAAGAGTCATATATGACTGAAACAACTGAACACAGGTGAGAAAAGCTTCTGCCTCTTTATGTTTTTTTTCCCTACCTTTTGGGTATGATTTGATAACTTGTATATATGTTAATTAAACTTGGACAGAATAATCTAGCATTTCAATGACCAGAAAATACAACTACCCTTAAGCCTCCAGTGCTTCAAATTAAAGGAGCACTCTTAAGAGCCTCCAATGTGCACAGCTCTGCTGCGTTCACTAGCAGAGGATTTGAACAGACCCAATGATGCAGATACATCCTGTCAGGAACATGAGAATCTCCAGGTAAGTCCCTTACAACCCTTCCTGAATACAAAATCAAGGCAAATGCTGATGTTTCCTGGTGACTAAGAGGCCTGGGGCATTTTGAAGGCCAGATGTTGTTTTCCAGGAGATTGTCCTCCAACTAACTCCGTACCTCCTAAGGGGAGAAAGCTGTTTCATAAACACTCATCTCAGAATATTGAGTTGTCAGGCAATAGCTTGGTACGCCTGTGTGTCAGATACATTTGGCAAATGTTAAATCAAAATCTCAACCTATTTCCAAGGCTAGAACAGTGGGTGTTTGTCAGTTCGAAGGCCTTCATTATCAAAAACAAAATAAGCTTTTAATAATGTCCTTGCTCATGGAAAACAACAACAACGATCTTTTCTTTCTGAGAAAGATCTCACTAGGAGCATATTTATGCTTCTAAGGATAGATCCCCACCAGGAAAATAATCAGTAGGACTGTGCTACAAAAGATTTGCCTAACCAAGGTGTTATACACACACACACACACACACACACACACACACACACAGATACATATATATGTATACATATATATGTGTGTATATATATATACACACACATATATACACATATATACACACATATATATGTATACATATATGTGTGTATATATACACACACACATATATACACACACACATATATATATACATATGTATATATATGTACACATATATATACACACACACATATATATATATATATATATATATATATTATCAGAGATTCCCTTTAGGGAGCTTAGCTATGCCATGAGTGATATTATACATAAAATACATAGAATTGTGATTTATACATTGCCAATAGAATGGCAGTTCTTGGCTATTCAATGTCAAATACATTTTATTCTGTCTTTGTTCTCCTGAAATCAGGAATGAGAGGATCCTTTGCGTATGACAATTATTACTGGGCACAGAGATACAACTGATATTACAATGTTAAACATGTTTAATGTTTAGCAAAATATGAGATTAAAAATTGTATTAAGAAGAGAAAACAGCTATTTTAGAAACATTCCAAGGGAAACCTTGGGTAGGTTAAATGTGACTAAGAAAAATGTTGCTTGACTAAAGCATTTGGGTTAATATTTCAACAATGTACTGTTAGATCTCTAAATGATCTCAAATGATTGTAGTTAACTTTTTAAAAAGGGAATTTCAGATGGCTAATTCTCAAAAATGTTAAATTCACTGATTCCAACTTATTTTCATTGCAAAAAAAGTTCTAAAATTTGAGTATGGCTCAATACTATATAACTATGGCTAGGATGCAAACTTTTCTCAATGTTTGGCTGCCTCATCACACATTTACAACTCAAACCTGTGATCTGGCTTCCACTTCACCACTCTATTGCAGTTGTATCTATAGTAACAAATCACCAAAACATGGACTTGTACAGCTAAAAGAGACTTAAGACATTTAGTTGCCAAATCTCAGAGTAAGAAGCAACCTTAGAGATCACCTAATGTAATCCATGCCTGAATAAAAATAGAGTCTACTATATTCCTGACCAATGGTGACCTACCCTTTGCTTATAGTTCTTCATGTATAGGAAGTTTCCTACCTTTTTGAGCAGATCGTTCTGTTTTTGGAAAGTTCTAATTGTTATGGGCAGCTAGATGGTGTAGTGGATAGAGTGCTGGGCTTGGAGTGAGGAAGACTCATTTTCCTGAATTCAAATCTAGCCTCAGATACTTATTAGCTGTGTGACCCTGGGCAAGTCACTTAACCCTGCTGGCTTCAGTTTCCTCATCTGTAAAATGGACTGGAGAAAGAAATGGCAAACCACTCCAGTATCTTTGTCAAGAAAATCTCAAATGTAGTCATAAAGAGTCGATGTGATTGAAATGACTGAACAGCAGCAACAGTAATTGTTACGAAGTTTTTCCTAACACCATTTCTCCTGTATAGTTTTTTGATGTTAAAAAGCTACAGACCACTCATGGCTACTCTCTGCCTCTGCATTGCCCTTTGAGTGACTTTCAAACTGAATTTTTTTAAAGACTCTTTTATTCCATAATGCACAGCTATATTGAATCAGTAGCAGAATATTAAGGTTAAAAAGATGAGCCTTTGCTTCAGGGAGAAACTTGAGGTCATAAAAGCACTGTGAAACTTCCCATATATAATCCAGCCAAATCTCATTTTCCTGTTTCATTTTGGGCCCAGTTCTCTTTCTTCCCCCTTTACTGGTGGTCTATCACCATTCTCATAGTCCACCTGCAGACTCTGTACCATATATATACACTGATAGATAAGCTCTTTGTGCTGTTCGTCCAGCTATACACCATAGTCTGGAAAAATTGGTATTCTTCTTTTGCTTGGTTATTCCTATGTGGTTAGCTAGGCTGCAGTTTTTGGAGTTCTGATGTATCTAATTTAGGAGGCTCTATATAATTCTGGCACCTGATTCAATCAAAATAGAGTTATCTGAAAACAAAGAGTTTTGAGGACCTCATTTTCCATAAAGAATCCTTCATTCATTTGAAATTGTGCTGGATTTCCTTCAAGACAGTGGCAAATATCTCTGGCGAGCAAACACCTATTTCTTTTAAACATCTTAACATTAATAACCAGAGGTTCACTGAATAAGGTTAAGTCTGTTGTTACATTTTTCAAGGAAACCTGAATTACTTTAACAAATGCATGAGAGTCACTTTACTAGAGAATGATTATTTAGGAGGAATTTTACTTTATTGAATCAAACAATTTCTTTATTATGGAAAAAAACACAATAACAGTAGGAGCTTATATTCTCTGAATGTTTTAGTCAATTCTGTCACAAAGTGTAGTCTGCTGAAAATTGTTATTTATCAAAACCTGCCTATTCATTTCTTTTTACTTGAAAAGGAAGTGTCAATAGTTATGTAGATTAATGTCAAAGATTTTAAAGAGATAGGAAAGCATGAATAAGGGTAAATATCAGTAATGTTAAAGTCTGATTTTCCACATATATCTGGCATCTTCTCCTTATTCAAATGTATTAAGAATCAGTCTCTCAACTGCATCTAATTTTTGTTGCATTTAGCATACACAAAGGTCTCCTTTCTGTATTTTTTGGTCTCCTCTAACTACTCTTCTCATTTTTTGTTTTCTTTAGTGCCATTTCTATTTCTCCATGCAGTATATTGGGACTGATATTATAGTCCAAAGATGATATCTTCACTGTCAGTAATGGACAAAAGATTTTGTTGAAGAAATGCGTATACATATTTTAGTTCTTTTATCTACTTGGGGTCTTTTACCCATTTTATCCTTAAATGCTCCCACAATTAATTGGTTTAATTGGATCTTTCAATAAGCTTCCTGAAAACTTGCTTTTGTTTTCTACTCCTTTTTGCAGTTTTATCAATCCATAAGATCTTAGATTTTAAATTGTTGTTCTCCTTGGCTGCAATGTCCTGCTGCTTGGAAAGTGATGGATAAAATATGGACACTCATTTTAAATCAATTAAATTTCCTTAGTAGATGTTGATAATCTGTATTGGTGATTATTCTTTATCCATTTCCAAATGTGAGCATTAAGAAATCATAGGTGTGGTTCTAGTACATTTATCAAATGTACTCTAACTATAGATGAATTTATAGGGAAAATAATAGAGAACCTCAAACAAGGAAAGGCCCTTATAAATCGAAATTAGAGCACTCCAATAACTAAAATAATTTTTTAGCACCTCACCTCCCAACCGCCTCTATAGCCTATGGCAGATAGAAGTGGTCATCAAAATATGTGCATGGGGCTTATCTTCATTAAGATCTCTTTCCCAGCAGCAAAGACTGTAGGAATGTTCTATCCCAATCCCTGCCCAGCTGAAGAAGCATGGAAGAAAGATTAAAATCATGCTGACTTTTGAGTAGAGCTGAGCCTTGGTGTAGTTGTGTCTCAAGACTCTCAAATGGCTCTTTGCTAAGACTCTACTCAGAGCACTTTGTCCATTTTGCTGAAAGCCTGCAGAAACACAACAGATAACAATTCAGCCAAGTAGAGAGGGAAAGGGGAAGGGCCAAGGGAAGTATTGAGGAAGAGGACATAGTTGCAACAAATCTGAAGGAAAAGGGATTGAAACCCAGTTGAGAATGGTTGTATCCCTCCAGAGGCTAATTAGGGCAAGGACACATGCTGGTGCATGATATACATCCCTCAGACAAGACGTTGAAAAGGCCAGACAGCCCAGCTTCAGGGATGTAACTAACAGCTAGCATGGAGGAATCAGAAAGTGAGAATAGGAGAACTTAAAGACTCAAATATGAATTATTTCAAGTGAAAATACTCAACAAAATCCCAGAGTACAAGCAAAAACTCTATTGACAGGGTATTAAAGCCATAAGGAAGTATAAATAGCAACTCCCAAAAAGAATGTAAAGCTCTATTAGTAAATACTAAAGGACAAAGAAAAGTGAAGGAAAGTATGATGAAAAAGCAAATTCTTTGAACTTTAGAGGGGATGGAACAAAATGAGAAAGCTTTGAATGATTCAAAAGAGAAAACAACATTTGAAAAGGAAATTTTAGGTCAGAAGTTAGAATTATACAGACAGAATTAGAAATTTATTTAATAAGTTGGGGGGTGGGAAATGGTTCAACGAGGGAGGGTTTCTTAATAGTGAGAGATGAGGATCTATAACAAAAAATGTCAAAGGAAAATCTGGCAAAAGATAACCAAACGGTAACTTTAAAAAAAAAAAAAAGGACTCTGTATAAACCAAAGCAATTGCTGCCTTTAAGACAAGATGTACAGTTAACTTAAGCACCATAGGTCTCCTAGAAGAACAATATAAATCATTAAAGCTGAACCCTATAATGCAGTAATAATACAAGAAAATTGCCTGGAACTTCTGAGTACACAAAATAAATTACCAATGAAGAGAATTCCCAGAAAAACAAAACAAAATAACAGCAACTATTGATTTTCAAACTCCAAGGACACAGAATGACTAAATTTAACAATTTAATGACAATGAATTTTAGAAGGAGTCAGTAAAGAGACTCTCATATGTAAAGGAAAGAAAATTGGAATACTATAAGATTATCCTTCACCAATAAGAAACCACAGAATCAAATGGTAGAGTGTATTCCAATATCAAGTGAGCTCAAGACTTAAAACCTGAGCCAATCGTCAACAAAAGAAAAAATATTTGTTGCATTCCTTCAAGTTCTAGATCAGTGCTCCTTAAACTGTAGGTCATGACCTCATGTGGCATTACACAACTGAAAGTGGAGGTGATGAAAAATTTGGCAACAGTATAAGATTTCTGAACACACAATGGCCAAAAATTAATTCAAAATCAAATGTGTAATAAATCTAAGGTGTTTCTGGTAGCACTTCCCGTGTTGCATCGAGCAACTTCACCACAGTGTTGGTTCTGAACATACAACATGTGCGCTTTGCACTATGAATGCTGTCGCACTATGTAACACCAATGAATGCTGCCAGAAAAAGCTCGGCTTAGATTTGAGACTATTGTATGTTATGAGTTGCAGTGATTTTACTGTTCATACAAAACTGTTAAATGAATTTTGGCTTAGGGATTAGGACACAATTTCCAACAATTTCTGAAATGGCCCTAAACATACTTCTGCCATTTTGTACTACGTATTTATGCAAAGCAGTGTTCTCAGCATAGATGATTATAAAATGAAAATATCAATCAGTTCTGGAAAATGTTGAAGATGCTCTACATCCTGCAGTATCAAATGTTCCACCAAGATTTAATTCATTATGTAAAAATAAATAAGCATCTCATTAGTATGCAAATTTGCTTTTGTCTCCAATAAATGACAAAATTATATGTATACCAAAGAATTGTTTTAAAATAAATTGCTTTATGATTTATTATTAGTAAATGTTTGATTTGTACACTTATTTTATATACCTACATACCCGGGGTCGAGTACAAATTTCTCAGGTGAAAAGGGGTTGCTAATGGAAAAAGTTTAAAAAGCCATGGTCCAAATGACTACAAGCCTTCCATAAGGGGACAAGGGTCACACATGATGGGCAGGCATGGATGAGTTGCAATCTGCACCATTGGAAGGAACTCCCAAATTGATGAGAACATGGATCCATTTGAGTACTAAGTAAAGTATTTCCTGAAAATGCAGACATTATTATTCCTACTTTACAAGTGAGAAATTGAGGCTCAGAAGGCTTAAGTGACTTTGCTCATGATCACACAATAAACAAGTGGTAAGCATGGGATTTGAATTCTGATCTTCCTAACTCCAAGTTGAGTATTCCATCCACTATGTCATGCTGCCAATAGAATAGGCTCCCCTGTTTTGTACCCATAAGACCTAAACATTGTGTAACAAACAACTGCACATGTAAAAAGACATTTATGCCTCAAGGTTTGATAGAAATCCTGGAAGCTAAATGTTTTGAGTTAGAAGACAGTAGGGAGTAATTCTCCCTTATAGGCAGTAGCTATCCCCCCACTATAGCCTGAAGGGAAGCACTTCAGTAGGCTGCTCAAAAGAGAGGTTTTAGAACAGAATAAAAAATCCCCTGTATGGCTTTTAATACCCTTCATAATCTGGCTTCTTCCTACCTTTCCATTCTTCTTACACTTTACATTTCCCTCTCTCCCCCACATAGTCTGTGACACAGTAACACTGGCCTCTTTGCTGTTGCTCCCAGAAGACTCTCTCTAGAATCTGGACATTTTCACCTGCTGTCCCCCATGCCAGGAATTCTCTCTTTCCTCATCTTCACTTCCTGGCTTCACTGACTTCTTTCTAGTCCCACCTAAAATCTCACCTTTTACAAGAAATCTTTCCCGACCCCCTTTATGCTAGTGCCTTCCCTCTACAATCACATTTGATTCATCATGTATCATGTTTGTGTATCATTGTTTGCATGCTGTCTCCCTCATTAGACTGTGAAGTTCTTGAAATCAGGGATTTTTTTTAAACTTTTCTTTGTATCCTCAGTACTTAGCACAGTGTCTGACACATACTAGGAGGTAATAAATACTCATTAATAATTTAGAATTGATTAAAGTCTGATATAATGGCTATTAGATGGTAGGCCTGGGAAAGTCTAAGAGTCTTGGTCTAACTAGACTAAAATACAATGGAGTAATATTAGATGGATATAAGGCGAAAGAACTTTCTTTTTCTTTCTTTCTTTGTTTCTGTCTCCTCTCTCTTTCCTTTACCCTCTGTTTTGGTGGTGGTGGTGGCAGGAATCTCTTTAAATCTCAATTCCTGGAAATACTTACTTAGAAACCTCATTTACACATATAAAGTGACAATTATTTGTATTAATATGTGATATTAGATTAAGTGGATGACACCAATACTTCTGCACAATTTTATGAAAGTTGGAAATACATATTGTTAAACTGAAAAAGACTTTCTAAATACATCAAGACTGACGCTGCTTATTAAATTAGCCCTCAAAAACCTGTACCTTAGAACTGCACATTGTCAATATCTTCACTTTAATGAGTCAGAGTTGGTAAATATGGAAACTATGATATTAGGCTACTAATGACTATTTCAAAGCTTTTGCACAGGAAAAACCCCCCAAAACTTTTGACGGGTTCTGCTTGTAGCTGTTCAAAAAGGGAATAGATATTATTGGAAAAATGATATCATCATGTACCAAATAGTGTGATTTCTCTTCTCGGCCATAGGTGTGTTTGGAGAATTCCTATCTGTAATAGAGGAAGGTTAAATTTTAGATATCGCTTTTTAGTTATTCCAGACTTACCTGAAGTTTTTTCACTTGGTAATTTCCCAGTGTTAGGATTTCTTTTAAGATTTCTCATGTTCCCATGGTTACAAGAGAAGTTAGACGACTATTTACCGACATCCATCCAGTTCACACTCATTTGTTTTTTGTGCTGTGGCAGCTGGCCTTCATGAACAGAGACTGAAGAGAGCTAAAGGTTACTAAAGGGTCAGGGATCGCACTGCTTTGGAAATTTCAGTTCTTCAAAAAACTTGTGGTAAAAAGATCCTCTGAATAATTAAGGCTGAGCAAATCACTAATTAAGAGGCAGAGTAGTATAGTGGGGAAAGGAATGGTCTTGGACTTATAATAATGACGTATGAGGTCCAGTTCTGATACCCAGTAGTTTTGTGATCTTGAAAGGTTACTCACATTCTAAGAGCAACTTACAGTATGCAAAGCACTTTCCTCACAACAACACTGTTAAGTGAATAGTCTAATTTTAATTAGCCACATTTTAAAGAAGGTGAAAGGGAGACTCAGATAGGTTGGGTGATTTGCCCAAAACAACACAGTTAGCAAATAACAAATTAAAACTCAACATTAGGTCTTTTATACCACACAAGATAAAATAAAGATGATAATACTCTTATTATCTAATTTATAGGGTTATGATAAAGAATGTATTTTACAAATCATAATCTTCTATGGAAATGTGACCTTGCATTACTAATTAGTAATTAATTTTAATTTTTACTATTTTGTTAATATTTTTATTATTATGATGATTAAGTATTTACTATATCCTGACTTGAGGACAAGATGAACAAATGATAATATCAGAAATAATCTATTGGTTGTTGTCTTTCATTTTCAAAAAAGACCAAAATGACATCACTATGTTAGGATCAGGTTTCAGTGTGTCAGACTGTGGCGATCAGACCAATATAAACCCAGAATGTTTTACCACAGGTCATGCACAAATAGCCTATGCTAACATTTGGGGTGTATTCTCTAAGTTTGTGCATCTTATGTTTCTCTCGAGCTATTTCAATTCTGCTTTGCTCACAGAGTACAGTACCTTCTCTGATATGGGCATGCCATGCTAAGCAGTCCTGTGCCAGTGTCTCCCATGTCACACAATCAATTCCAAAGTTCTTAAGAGAGACCTGGAGAGTGTCCTTCTATTGCTTCTTCTGCCCATCATGTAAACATTTGTCCTGTAAGAGTTCTCCATAAAAGTCTTTTTGGCAAGCATACATTTTGCACTGGAACAACATGGCCATCCCATTGGAGTTTCACCATCTGAAGCAGAATTTGATGCTTGGCAGTTTAGTTTGAGAAAGGACCTCAGTGTTTGGTACTTTATCCTGCCAGGTGATCTTCAGAATCTTCCTAAGATAATTCAAATGGAAGCTATTTGGTTTCCGGGCATGGCACTGGTATACTGTCCAGGTTTCACAGGCATACAACAACGAAGTCAGCGCAATGGCTCTGTGGACCTTCAGTTTGGTAGTCAGTCTAATACCTCTTCTCTCCCATATTTTCCTTCAGAGTCTCCCAAATACTGAGCTAGCTCTGGCAATGTGTACGTCAACCTCATTATCAATGTGTACATCCCTGGAAAGTACACTACCAAGGTAAGTGAACTTATCCACAGCATTCAAAACTTCTCCATTTGCTATAATTGATGGTTCTACGTATGGATGGTGTGGGGGTGGCTGATGGAGCACTTGTGTTTTCTTGGTGTTGTTAGGCCAAAATTAGCACAAGAATCAGAGAATCAACCCGTGCATTGTTGCTTCTCAGCTTCAGAGGCTGCATTGAGTGCACACGCTCATCTACAAACAGAAAATCATGCACCAATACTCCCTTCATTTTGGTCTTGGCTTGTAGTCTTTTCAAGTTGAAGAATTTACCATTAGTGTGATAGCTGACCTTGATGCCATGTTTATCTTCATTGAAAGACAACATGATTGAAAACATCATGCTAAAAAGCATGGGAGCAAGCACACAGCCTTGTTTCACTCCACTGGTGACTGGGAAAACATGAGAGCATTATCCGTTATCCAGAACCCAGGCAGGAATGCCACCATGCCATTGGTGTACAATGCTGATGAACTTCTCCAGGCAACCAAATTTTGACATAATTTTCCATAAGCCCTCACGACTGAGAGTATCAAACACCTTGGTCAGATCTACAAATGTTGTATACAGAAGAAATAATTTACAATGTTAGATAGAATTATACATAGTTATCTTTACATGGACTCCTTTCTGGAGAAATAAGCCATATTTGGGTTTCTGCAAAGCATTAAGGTAAAATGAAGACAGGGTGATTACATGATAGTTCAATTAGATTCTGAGTGAATGATTAAACTCAAATAGTCATCAGTGCCATATTGATGTATTTCTCTAATGGAATATCTCAGGGATCTGTTGTCCTCCCTGCTCTGTTTAACATTTCTACCAATGACACGAAATATGCAGATGATATGAAATTAAGAGGAATCCGTAACCTTTTGGATGACAGAGTTATGATACCAAAAATAATCTCAATAAGCAAGAATGAAGAGTAGCCTTTGTTGTGGATAAAGAGAAACTTCTACACTTGGGTTCAAAAAACCAACATCTTGAGTACACGATGGGGGAGGAATGGTTAGAGAGTAGCTTGCCTGAAAAAATCTATGGGTGTTGTATATGTATTAAAGCTTCTATATACATCAAGAGTAGGGTATAACAGGCAAAAAACAAAACAAAAATTAGGCTGCATTAAAGGAAATATTAGGTCACCAAATAAGAATGTTATAGTTCAGCTATTCTCTCTCTTGGTTAGAACACAGCTGGAGCATTGTGTTTAATTCTCAATGCCATATTTTAGGAAGGATATGGGCAAGGTATAAAGGATCAAGAGAAACAAAACCAAGATGGTGAAAAGATAAGAGATTGACATAGGGGGAACAATTGAATGAACTGATTATATTAATTCTGGAGCTCTTTTCAGTTATCTGAAGGGCTATTAAATGGAATGCAGATTAGACATTCTGCTTGGGACCAGAGGTTAGACATAGAAGAAATGAACAGAAGCTATAGGGAAATAGCTTTTAGCCCAAACAAGAAAAACCTTTTTAATTATTAAGGCTGTTCAGGAGTGAAAATAGTACCTCAGGAATTCATCATTCTCTTTTTGGGTGGTCTTCAAGCAAAGAATGACTGACCTATTAGGGATAACGTAGAAGGAATTCTCTCTTAGATACTGTTTGGACTAGGGGGATTCTGAGGGTCTCTCTTGATTTAGAGATTCTGAGGCTCTGTAACCTAGAAGACCTTTTATTAGGAACTAGAAAGGTAAAAAGTTATAAATACTAGAGATTTCCAAATGTTAATGAGTAAATTATTTGCTGATTTAAGGTGACTAGTCATTTGCCTTCACTTAGTTTCTTCCTCAGTAATTTCTTTCAAATTCTATTTTGATATACATTTTTTAATGCTGGCTGAGATGTCACCATTATATTTCCTGTCGTTCAGCAACATTGGAGGTGTGAAGACAACTATAAATACTGCTGACTTCTTTGAAACTTCAAATATATTTTGAATTTGACACAATTGCTTTGAAGTCTCTTGCTTTGTAAGGATCTCTTTTTCAGACTAATACTCTGCACTTATTTATAACTATTATAATATTCCCAAATAAAAGAAAAAATACCCGTAAGCCATTTAGTGTGATGTAGACAACCATATAGATCTACAAAAATCAAAATTTTATTTTCACTGACCTCTAACTGAAAGTTAACATTCCTTTTAATTATGAATGTAGGCAACAAACGTTATTCTACAAATGGATCCATAGGCTTCATGAGATTGCCAAATGGATCCATGACATGTAAGAGCTTAAGAACACATACTTCTAGACAACTTTCTAACACTACAAGGTGCAGAAAAGTTGCCAATATGAATTCATAAAGGGAGTTTTCTTCCCTGGGAATTCCCTAAACTAATGAAAATACAGATCCAGATCCTATCCCTCCAAAGGTAACAAGGAAATTTTTCTTTGCCAATTGGTAATGGTGATTATGATTATGATGAGGATGAGGATGAGGACGATAATATGGCAATTAAAAGGCTTATAAAATTCTTTACATATATTTTCTCATTTGATCCTTACAACAAACCTATAATTTGGGTACTACTACCATTCCCATTTTACAGATGAAGAAACTGAGATGAACTGAAGTTGTGACCTGCCTAACATGATACTGTTAAAAAACTTTTGAGTCAGTATTTGAACTCAGGTCTTTCTGACTCCAAGTCCACTGCCCTATTAACTATGCTTGTATTCAAGGAAGTCTTCCTATTTCTCAAGTTAACATTCCTTTTAATTATGGATGTAGGTTTAGCACCCATATGGATGAAATAGCAGTGGTGGTGACAGAAACAATTAGAGCTCTAGAGCCAGAGATCATAAGCGGACCTGGCAACTGGTCAGAAAATTACTGAGGACCTCTGTACTAGTACTGGATGCAGGAACAGACATTGTTTGGCAACTCCATTGCCTATATCCACTTCTGGGTCATAGTTCATGGGCAGAGAAAAGCACTTTCACTAAAAAGTGGAAGCCATGAGGGGCAGTATCACTTCCAGCTCCAAGGGATCAGGGACCCTGAGTAGCAAAGGGAGCAAAAATCTTCTATGGCAACAAGGAAAATAAAAATACAAGCTTAAATGAAGACATTGAAGTCAAAATAGCTACAAGCAAAGCCTCAAAGAAAAATTTGAATTGGACACAAGCCCAACAATTTCTGGAAGAACTAAAAATGATTTTCAGATTTAAGAGTAAAGGAAAAAAAATTGGAAGTGGGGGGAAATAAAAGCAAAGGAAGAAAATTATGAAAAGACAATTAACAGTTTGGCAAAAGAGGCACAAAAATATTGAAAAAAATCCTAAAAAACAGAATTGGCAAAATATTAAAAGAGACACAAAAATCCACTGAAGAAAAGAATTCCTTGAAAAATAGAATCAGCCAAATGGAAAAAGAGGTACAAAAGCTCACTGGATAAAATACATTCTTAAAAATTATAATTCAGTAAGTGGAAGCTAATAACTCTGCAAAACATTAAGAAGCAATCAAACAGATTCAAAAGAATGAAAAGAATAGAAGAAAATGTGAAATATCTCACAGGAAAAACCAACTGATGTTGAAAATATGTTGAGGAGAGATAATTTAGAAATTATTGTATTATCTGAAAGTACGATCAAAAAAAGAGCCTAGACATCATCTTTCAAGAAATTATCAAGGAAAACTGCCCTGATATTCTAGAACCAGAGGGTAAAACAGAAATTGAAAGAATCCACCAATCACCTCCTGAAAGAGATTCTGAAAGTAAAACTCCCAGGAATAATATAGCCAAATTCCAGAGCTTCCATGTCAAAGAGAAAATACTTCAAGCAGCCAGAAGTAAACTATTCATATATTGTAAAGCCACAGTCAGGATCACACAAGATTTAGTAACTACCACATTAAAGAAGCTGAGGGCTTGGGATATGATATTCCTGAAGACAGAAGGGCTAGGATTACAACCAAGAAAAACTTATCCAGCAAAACTGAGTATAGATCTTCAAGAGATAAAATGGATATTTAATGAAATAGAGGGAAAGGCCAGAGCTGAACAGAAAATTTGATTTGTAGTTAGAAGACTCAAGAAAAGTATGAAAAAGTCAACATGAAAAATAAATCATAAGGGACTCAATAAGGTTAAACGGTTTACTTTTCTATATAGGAAGAATATACACATATTTTCTAAGAACTTTATCATTATTAGGGAAGTTGGAAGGATTCTACATAGAAAGAAGGTGTGGGAATGAGTTGATTATGTCAGGATAATGTAAAAAAAAATTGGACGGGCAAAAAAAGAGGCACGTACTCAGAGAAGAAGGAAAGGAGACGAACAATAGGGAAAATTTTCTCAGATAAAAGATTATGCAAAAAAAAAGTCATTACATTTGAGGGGAAATTATGGGAGGAGAACTGGGAATGCTTGAATCTCACTCACCTCTAAATTATATATATATATATATATATATATATATATATATATATATTTATATATATATATATATGTATATATACATGTATATATATACATGTATATATACATATATATGTATATATATATATGCATATATACACATACACACACACACACACACATATACATAAATACACACACTCACACAATTGGTAATAGAAATCTATCTCACCCAACAGAGAAATAGTATGAGGGGTCATATTGTTGGATTCTGGGTTCTAATTCATTCTGCTATCCACTGCCATTTTATGGGTGAGTTCATCCCATTCACATTCATAGTTAGATAACTAACTGTGTATTTCCCTCCATCCCATTTTCTTTGGTTGTAATCCTAGCTCTTTTGCCCTCTGGAATATCATATTCCAAGAGCTCTGATCCTTTAATGTAGAAGCTGCTAGATCTTGTGTTATCCTGATTGTGGTGCTACAATATTAGAATTGTTTCTTTTTGGCTATTTATAATATTTTCTTTTTAACATGGGAGTTTTAGAATGTGGCTATAATATTCCTGGGAGTTTTTAACTTTAGATCTCTTTTGTGAGATGATAAGTTGATTCTTTCAATTTTACTTTATTTTATTCTCTATTTCTTGAATATCAGGGTAATTTGCCTTGATAATTTCTTGAAAGATGATGTCTAAGCTTTCAGGTAGTCCAATAATTCTTAAATTATCTCTCCTCTGATCTATTTTTCAGGTAAGATATTTAACATTTTATGTTTTTTTCATTCTTTTGATTTGTTTGTTTCTTAGTGTCTCATGGAGTCATTAGCTTCTACTTGCCAAATTCTAAATTTTAAGGAATTATTTTCTTCATTGAAGTTTCATGCCTTCTTTTCTACTTGACCAATTCTACTTTTTAAGGAGTTGTTTTCTTCAGTGAATTTTTTTACATCTTTCTACCATGTGGCCAATTCTGCTTTTTAAGGAATTCTTCTCATAAACGAATTTCTGTGCCTGCTCTACCATTTGGTCTATTATATTTTAAGGTGTTATTTCATTCACTATTTTTTTGTGGCTTCTTCGCTAAGCTTTTCATTCTTTTTTCATGATTTTCTTGCATCACTGTAATTTCTTTTCCCAATTTTTCTTCTATTTCTCTTATTTGATATTTAAAATTCTTTTGGAGCTTTTCCAAGAATTATTTTTGGGGGAGTGACTGAGACCAATTCACATTTTTCTTTGAGGCATTGGATATAGTGGTTTTGGCTTTGTTGTCTTCTTCTGAATGTGTCTTTTGATCTTCCCTGTCACTACAATAACTTTCTATAGCCAGGTTCTTTTGTTGTTGTTGTTGTTTGTTCATTTTCAAGCCTCTTTCTTGATTTTTATGTTAAAGTTGAGCTCTGCTCCTGGTGTGAAAGGACCATGGTCCCAAGTTTCAGGGTTTTTATGTTTATATTTTCAGAGCTAGTTCCTAGGATTTATATGTTTTCAGATATTCTGAAGTTGTATGATCTAAAAAGAGGTGTGTTTATTACCCTTTTGACTTTGTGCTCTGTTCTGTGAGTGTCCACAAGCACTCTTTCCTGCCCTGGAACTGTGACCAAGGTTCCTGCTTTCTTTTGGATGACAGCTCTGGTGTGCTATTCCTCCTCCTTACCCTGGAACTATAATCCAGGACTGAAAACTAGATGGATCTACATATGGGCTGTGCAGCAGAGTCCTGCACCCAGTGTCAGCAAAGGAACCATTGTAATCTCCTTCTGGACAGTTGTCTGACTCCATTACTGTCTGTGGTCTGAGAGCTCTGGCAGCCACATCCTAAGGCCTGCTCAAGGCAAAGCTTGCTGCTGTCTTTCTAGAGTGTTGACTATGCTGAACTGTGCTCCACTCTTACGCCAGTGTAACTGACCTTTCCTGCTAACTTTTGTCTTGGATTGGAAAATTGTTTTACCCTGTCCTTTTGTGGCTTCTTCCCCTCCAGAATTCATTTTAAGGTATCAAAGTTGTTTAAAGGGGAATTTGGCAGAACTCAGGTGAGTCCCTGTCTTTCTCTGACATCTTATGCTCCTCATATCTTTATGCACCCCAGACATATATTCTTCTTCTGACACAGTCTAATGGCAATAAATAGTAAGTTCCTCCTATTACAACTTCTTCTCTTGTATATTCCTTAACCATTCTCTTCTCTTTAGTCTTTTAAATCAAACAAAAGAGCACACAACCCACTGAGTCACTGTTTATCTTTCTTTGCTTTTTGATTGATTCTTGAAGATAATGGAATTTTGAAGGAATGATGATCTCTTTTCTACCAATTAGGATGCACATATTTGGGGCATATGGAGTTTTCATGGAGTATGAGTACCTCTAGTGCAATGGTTTGCTAAACCCTTTTCAGGGCTGCTTAATTTACCTTTGTTGTCCATTTGTCACCCAACTCTTACTTGAGGCTCCAAAAAGCTGTGGCATGCATAGTAGACACACCCCAGTCAAATCATTTCAGCAGACAGGCTAAACTAGGTTGAGGGTAACTGACAGGCCTCAAAACCATCAGTGAGTTAGGAGTATGTCTACCTCAAGCATGTGAAGACTTCCCTCAGCAGAAAGAAAAGATGAGAATGTTACAATGGCCATCAAGGCAGATGGAGCAGGGGGGCTTAGATGTTGGTCAGACATCAAAGATACCAAGGTCATCCACTGTATTCTTGGCCATTGTCAGTCATCTTGACTTTTGTCTTTCAATTTTACTTTGATAACTCAAAGAGAGAATGAGGCCAATGGCTGTGCAACTCTGACTTGCTGAAATCCAATTCATGTACTAGTTAAGACATCGCCCTATGGTGTCATCAGTCCTCTCCAAAAATGAAGGCCAAAGAACAAATTATTACCATTTAGCTCATTCAAAGATGCTAGTGAGCTTTATTTTCCCAACAAGGATACTTCAAGGTTCTCCATTCTATAGTTATTCTTGGTTGCAAGTCTTTTTTTTTTCTTTCATTACATCATATTCCAAGACTTTCTTTCCTAAGAATACTTTCTGCTAAGTCTTCTGTGATGTTGACTCTGATTCCTTGGTACTTGGTTTATTCTTTTCTGGTTCCTTGCAGTACATTGTCATTGATTCTAAAATTCTATTTTGGTTATTATATTTTTGGGTTTATTCAATTTGAGATTTCTTTCAGATAACCAATAGATTTTTTTTCTATTTTCACTTTGCACACTGGTCCTAATAGTTGTGGGATGACTTTTAAATCATCTCTCATTCAGTTTTTCATATCAGTTATTTTTGGTAGTAGATGTCTAACTTGTTCTTTTTTATCTTTTGACTTTGTTCTAGTATTACTTGTGACATTATTGAATCAAGTTCTATTTGTCCTATTCTATTTTTCCAGGTGGCAATCTGCTGGATAAGCCTGTCCAATATTTACTTTGAACTATTTATTCTCTTTCAAAGTATTCTAATTTTATTTATTTAAAAGCAATTGTTCTTTTGGCTTTCTTTAGGAAGCTAGGTGACATAAAAGATAGGATGTTGGACTTTGAGCTAAGAAGAATTGAGCTCTTATCTTGCCTCAGAAATTTACTATTTGTATGACCCATGGCAAGTTACTTAACCTCTCTGAGCCTCATTTTCCTTATATATAAAATGGAGATAATAATAGAACCTAGCTCACAGGACTGTTCTGAGGATCAAATGCAATAAAACATGTAAAGTGCTTTGCAAATATCAAAGTATAACATTTATGATATTCTGTATATGTGTATCTATATATTTTTAAGGATATAAGCATGTTGTTGTTGTTTAGTCATTCAGCTGTGTATGAATCTTTCTGAGGCTATTTGGGGTTTTCTTGGCAGAGATACTGTAGCGCCTCGTCATTTCCTTCTCCAGCTCATTTCACAGATGAGGAACTGAGGCAAACAGGGTTAAGTTACTTGGCAGGGTCACATAGTTAGTAAGTGTCTGAGGCCAGATTTCAACTCAGGAAGATAATTCTTCTTTATTCAGACTTGGCACTCTATCCACTGTGCTACATAGCTGCTCTTAAAGAATCCACAGATGACACTTTTGTGGGTCATTTTGACTATTTCCTTGTTCAGCCACTTACCTAGAGAGGTGTAGCTTTAGGGTTTGGCCCTAGACCTCAGTTCCTGGTGTGTCTGACAGAATAGGACCGACTTTAGTGCACCCTCCTGGAGAATTCCCAGACTGAGCCCACTGGTCTGATCTTTATAATGTCACCTAAAATGGAAGGCTTTACCTCTGGAATTGTCCTTGCTTTTGATTTCATCTCCTTTATGATGAGCTCAAGGATGTTTTTATTTGATTCTGACTCATCGAGTACTCTTCTTCAGGGGAGAAAGAGAAATGTTTGCCTAGAACCTTTCACATCCCTTTTAACTGGAACTCCTTAGTTGTGTTTTTCTTTCCATTATATTATATTATGATTATACCCCTCTCTTCCCATTTTTACAAAGAAACAAAAGGTAGGGAATGGAAGGGAATGAAATAAATGCTAATAATATATAATTGGAGTGGGATGATCCTATTTCTGTCTTTCTTCTCATCACCTAGCCCAGAAATAGATTTCTGTTTCTTACATTTTTATTCTCTCTTTTAGAGACATAGATCATAGAGCTAGAGGTGAAAGTAACCTCATAACTTATCTAAACCAAGTAACTCATATTATGGAAGATGAAAAGGAGGCTCAGAGGTATCAAATGACTATAGATGTAGTAAGGGACAAAATTATTTGATCCTCGAGCTTCTAATTCTGGCATCTTAAGATCCAAGTCCAAATCATGTATTCTTTTTACTACATCATTGGCCATATGATAGTACAGTTCATTGGATTTGGAACTCATTTAATGAGTAAATACAAAGAGTAATCATTAATGGTCAGTGTCAACTTGGAAAGATGTCTCTAATTCCCCCATCCTGAGCTGTTAAACTTTTTTTTTTCTCAATGACTTGGATATAATTATAGATATCAAGTTTGTAAAATTTGCAGATGACATATAATTAACATGTTTGGTGACAGGAGTCAGGATCCTAAAACATCTTGACAGGTTATGAGTTTGTATTGGATAAAATATTATGAAATTTAAGAGCTAAATGTAAAATTTTATAGTTATAAAATACAGTCTATACTTGCAGAGTTTCTACCATATTCTCCAAGTCATTAGGTGTGTTCAATCCTTTGTTGCCCACTTCTTATGAATAGGGCTCATGAGATGCTTTATCCTCTTTATTCCCCTCCCATCTCAATGTTTGTATTGCATTCTGTTGGAATACCCCAAATGTGATACAGAGTGATTTCTTTTCTTCTTGCTATATGGAGGAGATTACTAGTATTTTCCCTTGGTTGTATTGTAGCTTTGATTCACCTATTTTAATTCACCTGTGGGCTTTGTCATCTTTGCTTTCATAATAAGTCATCTTTGAATAAATTTTTAAAGTCAAAGATAGGGGCAACGTGTTTGCAATTCACCTGAAAAATATCCAGAGGTATTATTAAACTAGAAAGTGAATATGAGTTAACAATATGATATGACAGTGAAAAAAAGCTAATTTAACATACATTGAGTGACACAGTAGCCAGAACTAAAAACATAATAATCCTGCAGTACTCTGCCCTATCAGAGCATATTTGGAGTATATGATAGCTAACTTCAAATATTTGAAGGGCTACCTTGTGGAACAAGAATTAGTTTTGCTCTGCTTAGCCCCAGAAGGCAGTTATAGAAACAATGAGTTAAAGTTACAGAGAAATAGATAGCTCACTGTTAGGAAAACTTCCTAATCATTAGAATTGTCCAAACTGGAATAAATGCCAGAGGTGAGAGTTGCTTCCCCACTGTGTCAACTTGTATTTTTTTTTAATGCTTATTTTTTAAATTAATTTATTTTTAGTTTTCAACAATCACTTCCATATGCTTTTGAGTTTTAAAGTTTTCTCTCCCTCCCTTCCTACCTCTCTCCCCAAGACAGTGTGCAATCTGATATAGGCTCTACATGTACATTCTTTTGACCACTTCCTCCCTCAGTCCACCCTCTCTTCTATTAGACTCCTTCCTTTTCTTCCCCTCTACTCTCCTATTGCTTGTATGGCAAGTTAGATTTCTATACCTAACTGATTACATTATTTCCTCCTTGAGTCAAATCTGATGAGAGTAAGGTTCAAACAATGCTCATCTCCCTCCCTTCTTTCCCTCTACTGCAATAGGTTTTTGTGCCTTTTCTTATAATGTAATTTACCCTTGTCTGCCTCCTCCTTTACTTTTCTCCCAGTAAGATCCCTTAACTAGATCTGATTAATCCACTTACTCAGATTCATTTAACCCACTTAATTAGATGATTTTATCATTACATCAAAGTCAACTTATTACCCCCCCCCATGTATATCCCTTCAAAATGGCGTGTAACAATACAGTTCTGAAGAGTTACAAGTATAATCTTCCCTTGTAGGGATGTAAGCAGTTTGCCCTTATGAATAACATGTTGTTGTTGTTGTTTTCTGTACTGTTTACCTTTTATGTCTTTCTTGAGTCTTGTATTTGAAGATCAAATTTTCTGTTGAGCTCTGGTCTTTTTAATCAGGAAGATTTGTAAATCCCCTATTTCACTTAATGTCCCTCTCCTCCCCTGAAAGGTTATGCTCATTTTCGATGGGTAGTTGATCCTCGGTTGTAATCTACACTTCTTTGACTTATGGAACATCACATTTCATGCCCTCCAATCTTTTAATGTAGAAACTGAGAGGCCTTGCATAATGCTGACTGTGGTTCCATGATATTTAAATTGTTTCTTTGTGGCTGCTTGCAGTATTTTCTCTTTGACCTGGTAATTTTGGAGTTTGGCTACTATATTCCTTGGCATTTTTATTTCATGAAGTGATCAGTGGATTCTTTCTCTGGCTATTTTATCCTCTGGTTCTAGACCCTCAGGGCAGTTTTCCTTGATGATTTACAGAAAGATACTGTCCAGGCTTTTCTTTTCATTGTGATTTTCAGGTAGACCAACAATTTTTAAATTGTCTGTCCTGGATCTATTTTCCAGGTCAATTGTTTTACCAATGAGGTATTTTACACTTTCTTTTTTCATTCTTTTGTTTCTGTTTGACTGATTCTCATTATTCCATGGAGTCATTAGCTTCCACTTGCCCAGTTCTAATTTTTAATGAATTGTTTTCTTAGATTTTGTACCTCCTTTTGGCCCATTTTACTTTTTAATGAGTTCTTCTCACTGAATTTTTGTGCCTCCTTTTCCATCTGACCAATTCTGCTTTTTAAGGAGTTGTTTTCTTCAGTGTACTTTTTTCCAGTTAGCAAATTGTATTTTTATAGGGTCTTGTTTTCTACAGTTAATATTTGTCTTTCCTTTTCCAAGCAATTGACTCTCTCTTGCATACCTCTCATTTCTTTTCCCAATTTTTCTTCTACTTCTCTTGTTTGGCTTTCAAAATCCTTCTTGAGCTCTTCAAAGAAGACTTTTTGGGCTTCAGACCAGTTCATATTCCCCTTTGAGGTTTTGGATGTGGGTTTGTTGACAATGTTGTCCTTTCTGGATTTCTGCCTTAATCTTCCCTGTCCCTATAATAAGACTCTATGGTCATTGTATGTTTCTTTTTGTTCATGGTGTTTGCTTATTTACTGCCCTTTGAAAAAATTGAGCTCTCCTGCTAGGGAGCAGGGGGCACTTGTGGTGGAAGCCTGGGGCCTGGTCACTGGCTTTGTGTTGGGGCCTCAGATGCTGGCAGTTGGAGGTTGTAGGGTTCTGTTAGCTTACCTGGTATTGGGCTGGAATCAGCAACACTGGGACTCTAAAGGTAGGGGTGGGTAGTCTGGCCCCTGGAGGATGCCTGCTTGCCTAGGCCTTTTGCTCCTTTCTTTGGCTCCTACTTCTCCAGGTTTTGTGCTCCTTTCTTTGGCTCCTGCTCACCCAGACCTTGCAATCCTGTCTTTGGCTCTTGTTCACCTGGGTCTAGCAGAGAGATGTTTCGCTGCTGCAGGATGTTTCTTTGCCTGGAGCTTTGGAGTTTTGCTTCCCAGAGTTTTGCTGAGGCACAGGGAGACTTGGCTGCCAGAGAATTCCATGGCATGTGGTGGTTTTCCACTCCAGTTTCCACTGCTTCTCCTGCCGGTGCTGAGGCACTAAGAAGGTTATGGCATTGGTACTTGCCTGCTTCACCACCCTGGGGTTCAGTATCTACCCCTGGTATGCTGAGGTGGGGATTTCCACTGGCTTGCTGAAACACCTCCCATTCTGTACTGCTCTCCCTCCCTCAGAGCAAGAGGGGCCTTTGCTGTTAATCCCCCAAGCTTCCTGGGCTACAAGACTGCTCTACCCTGTCTTTCTGCACTTCTTATTCTACCATCTTGGCTCCCAGAAGCAGAACTGTCAACTTGTATTTTTCAGAAAAGATTCCATTCATATGCAATTTGGAATAGATAGTCTCAAATATGACTTCAAATCATAACATTCTTTTTCTTACTTATTCCTGTCTGCCTAGATAATTACCTAAGTTCTGTCTTTGGCTGGACTATACCTGCATCTCAGACCAATGGATTTTACCCCGTTCTTCAATTTCCATGAACCTGATTTACCATCCTACCTACAAGTCAGCAGAAAGTAAATGTCCTACTAAGGAAGTAATAGTTGCATCATCATATATGATGAAAAGAAATACCTCTATAATTCATGAAGTATCTTATTAATTGTCTGATTGTGTTGTATTAGTCTACTTTGTCACTTCTTTTAATCATTTAAAGATTACTCCTTTCTTTCTCTTCATAAAAGAATATTCATTCTATCTGTCTTATAAACTCTTTGGCACTGGATTGATTTCCTTAATGAGATTGCCAAGGAATATAAAAACCAAAGACCATGGATGTTATTTCATAAAAAAAAAAAAAAACCCTTTCATGTGAACTATCACTAAGATTTTCATGAGGTAATTGCTATACAAAAATAGAAGTTAAGGGTCAAAGTATGATTAGCAGTTTTTGTTGTTGTTGTTGTTAAGGTAAGAGCTATATCCAAAGTTATTTAAGAGATTAGATTATTATTATACAGTAACAATAGTTCATAAGTTTAAGGCATAGTCAATAGATTCCAAAATGAAACCTTTCTTTCACCCTTCTCATCATTTTTATTAAGCTAAAAATGAAAGTAGCTCAGAAAGCTAAGAGGAATAGTGCCTTGAGGGAACATGAAAAAAATTGCTCGCTATTTAACTATCTCTAATCTTTTCAATTTTATAATTTTTGTCCATAGATCTCTCTCTTTTTTAAAAAAGAATAGCTGCTTTTCTTCTTAAAATAAAACAACACGTTTATTACTTTTCTGGGTGCCTCAATTTCGTGTACATAATTTAAACATGTTATTATAAATAGTAAGTGTACATACCCAGAACAGATAATATTTAACACCCCCTCTTCTACACAACAAAATTATTTTCAGTCATAATAATGAAATCAAATGAAAAATAATGGTCAGAAAAGAAACACAGTAAAAGTTTTCTTTTATTGAATTTCATACAATACAATCATGAAGTAAAAAGATTTGAATAAAATAATTATGGTACAGAAAAAGGAAAAAGTAATAGGTTAATAAAAAACATTTTGATTACATTAAAATTTTTGAGAAAAAGGAAAAGAAAACTTATGCCCACAAATTGATCTGCTGTAATAATTAACATTATAACAATATAATTTCTTTTTTCAATCCTTGACTTCAGCAATTTGTCAATGACTTTTCCAAAATTGATATTCTTTGTATATTCATTTTAGTAGGCAGTATAGCCTGATTTGTTAATCAATCTTTGCTTAGCTGATTAAATATTTTAAAAATTAATTTTAATTTAGAATTTCTTTTATGTGAAATAATAGCTGTCCAAATAATTGGAAAGTCTTAAACATAATGATTAATTTGGCATATATTCATGAAAATCTCCTTTCAGAGGTAAATTTTCATCAAACTGAAAGGTCAGTACAAGGTACGATTTAGTCAACTACTAAAGAAATCATATACTTTCATTTTTAATGGAATAAGCACTTTTATAACAGTACAACAACAACAGATGATTGCACATGAAAAGATGATATGCACAACTTACTGTTTCTTTAAATATATGATAAATTTATAATACGAATTCTTTTTTTTTCTTTTTTTCTTCTGTTCCTTCCCACGGTGCCCTAGAGATGGCTACATTAGACATAAATATGTGTGTGTGTGTGTGTGTGTGTGTGTGTGTGTGTGTGTGTGTGTGTGTGTAGAATCACTATGTACATACTTCTATTTATTAGTTCCTTCTCTGGATGCAGATAGCATCTTCCTTCATAGGTCCTTTGTAGTTAATTTGGGTATGTATAATACTAAAAATGATGCTAAAATTTCTTTGCTCAAAGTTATTCTTAAAACAACATTGCTATTATTGTATACAAAGTTCTCTTGGTTTTGCTCATTTTTCTCTTTATTATTTGGTGAAATTTTATCCATGTATTTCTAAGATCAGGCTCATCATTTCTTACAACATAGTGGTATTCCATCACAATCATACAGCACAACTTGTTCAGCCATTCCCCAATTGATAGGCATCCCTGCAATTTCCAATTCTTTGCCACGATAAAGAGAGCTTCTTTAAGTGTTTTAGAACATATAGGTTCCTTTCCTTTTTCCCTAATCGTCTTTGGAAATAAACCTATTAATTCCATTGCTGGGTCAAAGGGTGTAGATAACTCTTTGAACATAATTCCAGATTGCTTTCCAAAAGGGTTGAATCAGTTCACAATTCCACCAATAATGATTAGTGTCCAAATTTTTCCATATCCCCTTGAACATTTGTCACTTTCCTCTTCAATAATTTTAGCCAATCTGATAGGTGTAAAATGATATCTCAAGGTTGTTTTAATTTGCATTTCTCTAGTCAATAATGACTCATAGCACATTCATATGACTATAAGTTGTTTTGATTTCTTTATCTGAAAACTGCCTGTTCATATAATTTAACTGCTTCTCAATTGGGGAATGATTCATATTCTTATTGGATTGACAAAGTCATTTATATATTTGAGATATGAGACTTTATCTAAGTCTTTTCCTTTGGTTTTAAAGTAATTAACAAAAATACATTTCAATTTTAAAGATCTTAGATAAACTCACTGAAACATTTCATGTATGAACTAAAATTTTCACTTACCAAACAAATATACTAAATTTCCCAGTTCATATTCCTTAACTGATTTAAATTTTTGATGCAAAAAATGCAAATGGTCATATAGAATGACTGAATTGAAGTACCTTAAGTTTTTTCTTTATCTTTACAATCACAGTGCTATCATTGCTCATTTAGAATCTGCTGTTTAAAAGCAAGAATATGTAGTACCACAGGTGGAAGAGACACAAACTTTATGAAAAATAAACAAAAAAACCCTCCTCCATACTATTATTTATGACTCTCAAAACACTCATCAGAAGCTGAGTGTACATGTATTTGGGGCCAGCTCTATAACTAGGAGTTTTCTGAATAACCTTCACTGTAGAATACAATATTGTGTTTAACTTGTCTAATGATAATGCTTCTCATTATTTTTGCTCTCACAAATCCATCAGAAATTGTAGAGAAAGTATTAACTTTTGGGGAACTTCTGTATTTTTTCCTGAAAGCTTCATATAATTCAGTTGTGGAAAATTTTATTTCTTGTATGTTTCAAAAACATTTCTGAAGATTATAATATGAATGTAATACATATAAAGGGCGGTTATCTTGTATGTTCCAATTTCTTAGAGTTATATAGTCCAATCAATTATGGCATAGATATTTTAGGGAGATTCTAAGCATATGATATTCTGGGTTGCAAGACCAGTTGAAATGTAAGATATGTTTTGTTTTGTATTCAGAATCATAGAATAATTTTGTGCCAGAGGATATCTTAAAGATCATTTAGTCCAACCTCTTACTTTACATGAAGGGATATTAGTGATTTGGGTGAAACTGTAGGAATGTGGGACAAAGATCACTAGTTCTACTTCTTGTCCGGTGTTGTTAAAAATGTAACTCCAGTTCCATAAGCAGTGCTTGCTGCTAAGATAATTGTAGAATCTAGATTAGCCCAACACAAACAGAAAGCAAGTCTAAGGGACTGGTCACTGAGATAGAGAAAAAAAGCAATTAAAGTGATTTCCTTGATCTAAGGGATTTTGCTAATGGGCTGTGGATATGATTCACACACAAAGCTGAAATGATCATAAACTACCAGCTGTCTTGCAGGAGAACACTAACAATTCCCTTGTGGGAAGAGTTATACATAGCAGGAAAATAACAGATGACAACATAGTTGAGAAGACAGCTTCATATGTTGAAACTAGTAGCTCACAGCTTATTAGAAAAAGTAGGTTGTTTTGCATATGAAAGCACCAAGCCAATGGATGACATCAGCACATCTGTAGAGGATCAGAAGCTACAATAACTTTCAGGGAAGTATTCCATCTGCAGTTCAGCCCCAGAAGCAAAAGTTATATGATATTATACATTTTCCCTCTCCCAACACTGGATTGTGGGAACTGTTTCCCTGTTTGTAAGAGGGAAACTTTCCTCATTTAACTTGGCATTCTCTTTTACACATCCTTTGTTTTGTCCTAATGCATTCTTGGTTTTGGTTTGGTACAAGTGATATATCATTGGGAGCATATGAGCTCCGGTTTTGAGTATATGTTGATGCAAAGCATGCCTTACACCTAGGTGTAGCTTTCAGGGAACCACATTTGATGAAGAGCATGGTCTATATATTTCAAAGAAGAGAAATTGAGGATCAGTGGAGTGACATTGAAATTACATAGTTAATTATTACCAGTCACCACTAGAAATGAAATCTGTGAATTCTCTTTCTCATAATCTAGGGTCATCTGATTGGTGCAATGGATAGAGTGCCAGGCTTACAGTCAGGAAGACCTGTGTTCAAATCTGGTTTCAGACATTTACTAGTTGTGAGACTCTGGGCAAGTCACTTAACCTCTGTGTGTCTAAGATTCTTCGTCTGTAAAATGGCACCTACCTCCCATGGTTGTTAAGAGAATCAAAGGAGATAATTGTGAAGTATTTATTACAATGTTTCACAATAGTAGGCACTATAGAAATATTATTATTATATTATTATAATCATTATGACATTTATAATTATAATTAAATAATTACAATTCAAGAAAAGTTGACTCTGTTGGTAAATTGTTTCCTTAAAGCAAACTAAAATTTCCTCACATTATTCACTAAGTAGCTATAGCTATACCTTTGTAAACCTAGTCCTTCCAAAAAGTCTGTTTTCTAATCTTCAGTTTTTATAGACTTCATAATTAATAAATGCTGAGCAGGAATTGATGCAATTCGTTAATATGGCCAAAACAATTAGTCCTGTTCCAGTTATTTTATTAACCCATTATTTCAGCTGATTCATGTTAGCAGATCAAATATAGATTGGTTAAGATGTATTAAGATCTATTATGATGGAAAAAAATTAAATCAATTATAAAATGGTTGATCTGGTTTTGTGTTTTTGTATAGGAAGTTCTAAAGAAGAGGAGAAACAGGAAAAGATGAAGATACAATAGTTTAAATTTTCAGTTCAAAAAGCACTGTCATATATATCATCACATGAGATCATTACAAGAGCCCTATAATGTAGGTCATGGTAGTAATTTCATTTCTCTTCAGATGGCAGAGAAAAAGCAAGGACTCTCCCAAATTCCCCTCCAACCAATTTTAAATATCACCTCAAAACAAATTCTGGAATGGCAGAACCCACCAAAGGACAGGGTGAAACAATTTTCCAGCCCAAGACAACTTAAAAAAATGGCAGAAGAGGTCTATCACACTGGGATGAGAGTGGAGTGCAGGCTGTGCCAGAGCAGGCTGCACCCCAGCAGACAAGCAGCAGGCCTTGGGAGTGACCAAATCAATGGTGCCAGCCACTGTTTCTGGAGCTTTCAGCCCACAGATGGTAAGGGGGTACAGGGGTCCTTTTGTTGGAACTAGGTGCAGGACACGGTTACATTGCCCTTACTTAGATCTGTGTTGCAAGTGTGTGTTGCATTCTCAGGGTGAGAGGAGCACTAGCACACCAGAGCTTGGATCTGTAGGGGAACAGGTCATTGGTCACAGTTCCAGGGTAGAAAAGAGTGATTATGGTCACTCATGGACTTGCGCACAGGCCAGAAGAGTAGTATATTCACATCTCCTTAGATTATATCACCTTGGAAAAACTGAAAGCTTACAAACCCTCAGAATTAGCTGCACAAAAATACTAAAACTTGGGACAGTGTCCCCTTCACCCTTGGAATACAGCCCAATTTTAATATAAATTTAAAAGCAAGAAAGAGTCTAGAAAAATGAATAACAACATGAAAATCTTGACCATTGAAAGTTATTGTGGTGACAGGGAACATTAAAACACAAACTCAGAAGACAATAAAGTCAAAACAACTACATCCAAAGCCCCCTCCAAAAAAAAAATGTGAGTTGGTCACATCTTCCTCCCCCAAAAAAAGAAATTCCTGGAAGAGCTCTAAAAGGATTTTTAAACAAGTAAGAGAGGCAGAAGAAAAATTAGGAAAAGAAATAACAGTGATGGAAGAAAATAATGAAAAAGAGTCAACAGCTTAGTAAAGGAGGCACAAAAAATAGTGAAGAAAATAACCCCTTAAAAAAACATAATAGGCCAAATAGTAGGAAGGGCACAAATATCCAGTGAAGAAAAGAATGCCTTAAAAAGGAGAATTGGCCAAATGGAAAAAAAGAAGTACAAAAAATTCACTTAAGAAGAGAATTCCTTAAAAAGGATAGTTGGCCAAATGGGAAAGGACATACAAAATCTCATTGAAGAAAATAATTTTTTAAAAATTAAAATTGGGCAAGTGAAAGTTAATGAAGAATATGTGAAATTTCTTATTGGAAAAACAACTGACCTAGAAAACAGATTGAGGAGAGATAATTTAAGAATTTTTGGACTACCTGAAAGTCATGATAAAAAAAAGAGCTTAAACATCTTTTAAGAAATTATCAAAGGGGGCAGCTAGGTGGCACAGTGGATGGAGCACCAGCCCTGGATTCAGGAGGACCTGAGTTTAAATATGGCCTTAGACACATAACACTTACTAGCTGTGTGACCCTGGGCAAGTCACTTAACCCCATTGCCCCCCCCAAGAATGAAAGAAAGGAAGAAAGAAAGAAAGAAAGAAAGAAAGAAAGAAAGAAAGAAAGAAAGAAAGAAAGAAAGAAAGAAAGAAAGAAAGAAAGAAAGAAAGAAAGAAAGAAAGGAGGGAAGGAAGGAGGGAAGGAAGGAAGAAAGAAAGGAAGAAAGAAAGAAAGAAAAAAGAAAGAAAGAAAGAAAGAAAGAAAGAAAGGAAGGAAGGAAGGAAGGAAGGAAGGAAGGAAGAAAGAAAGAAAGAAAGAAAGAAAGAAAGAAAGAAAGAAAGAAAGAAAGAAAGAAAGACAGAAAGAAAGGAAGAAAGGAAGGAAGGAAGGAAGGAAGGAAGGAAGGAAGGAAGGAAGGAAGGAAGGAAGGAAGGAAGAAAGGAAGGAAGGAAGGAAGAAAGAAATTATCAAGGAAAACTCCCTCAATATTATAGAACCAGTGGGTAAAATAGAAATGGAAAGAATTCAATTATCACTTACTGAAAGAGATTCCAAAATGAAAACTCCCAGTAATCTTATAGACAAAATTCAGAACTCTCAGGTCAAGAAGAAAATCTTGCAAGCAGCCAGAAATAAGCTATTTATATATTATGGAGCCACAGTCAGGATAACACAAGATTTAGCAGCTTCTACACTAAAGGATCAGAGGGCTTAGAATGTAATATTCTAGAGGGCAAAGAAACTAGGATTACAACCAAGAATCACCAACCCAACAAAACTGAGTATAATCCTTCAAGGGGAAAATGGAAATTCAATGAAATTGAGGACTTTCAAGCATTCCTGATGAAAAACTCAGAGCTAAATAGAAAATTTGACTTTTAAACACAAGATTCAAGAGAAGCGTAAAAAGGTAAACAGGAAATAGAAACCAAAAGGGAGTCAACAAGTTTAAACTGTTTAATATTCCTACTTGGGAAGATGATACTTGTAACTTCTAAGAACTTTTTCATTATTAGGCAACTAGAAGAAGTATGCATAAACATAGGACACAGATGTGAGTTGAAAATGATGGGATGGTGTATAAAAAATGAAACCAAGAGGTGGGAAATAAGAATGCACTGGGGAAAGGGGAAATGGAGAGGTAGAATGGGATAAATCATCTTATGTAAAAAAGTGGTATGAAAGAGCTTTTACAGTGGAGGGGAAGATGAGAGAGGTGGTGGGGAGCTCTTGAACTTTACTCTCATCAGAATTGGCTCAGAGGAAGTAATATACACCCTCAGTTGGTTATAGAAATCTATCTTACTCTACAGCAAAGTAGGAGGGAAAGAGCATAAGAGAAGGGGAGTCTGATAGAAGGGAGGATGGATTAGGCAACATGGTAGTCAGAAGCAAACACTTTTGAGGATGGACAAGATGAAAGGAGAGAGATTAGAAAAGCACGGGAAATAGGATGAGGGAAATACATAGTAATCATAACTGAAAAAATTATAGTAAGTTTCTCTGATAAAAGGCTAATTTCTCAAATATGTAGAGAACTGAGTCAAATTTATAAAAAAAATTAAGAGAAATCTTCCAATTGATAAGTAGGCAAAGAATATAAACAGGTAGTATATAGATGAAATAATCAATGCTGTCAATAGTCAAATGAAAAATGCTCTAAATTGCTATTGATTGAATAAATACAAATTGAAACAACTCTGAGGTATAACCTCACACTTATCAATTGGCTAATATGATAGAAAAGGAACATAACAAATGTTGCAGGGGATGTGGGAAAATTGAGACACTAATGCACTATTGGTGGAGTTGTTGACTGATCCAGCCAGTCTGGAGAGCAATTTGGAACGATGCCAAAAAAGCTACAAACCCATGCATGTCCTTTGACCTAGAAATACCAATACTATGTCTGTGTCCTGCAGAAATTAAAAAAAAAATTAAAAGGACCTATATGAGGAAAAGAAGGAGTGAGACAGGGTATTAGGCCAAGATATTGTATATTTGTGGGAGGAAAATTGCAACATTTCAATGAACCTGAGCTCAACATCCAGCTGGCAGAAGTTCTGGCTATCCAAAAGTCACTTGGGGTGGAGACCTAGGCTGGTAAACCATGAATTTCCCAGAATGGGAAGAGGCTGAGATACTTTAATTCTTTAAGATGTAGCCTCTGAAGAAACCATCATTGGAGAAGAAAAAGTCAGAAAGTGAGCTTTAGGTAAAAAACAAGAGGGAAAAAGACTGAAATTACCAAAGATATCAGGAAAAAAAAGAAACCTCAAATATATTGAACTTAAGCAGATAAATCAACAGGGGAAATATTAAGAACAGAAGGAAATATGACGTCTAGTAAATGATTTCAGGTATCTATGAATAAATGCTGAAAAACAATGGGAAATGATTCAGCACTTTGAGACAGAAGAATCTGTAGAACGTGAAGAGAGTGTGGAATGACAACATGCTGTGCTGTTCCTGAGTAGTTCAAAAGAAAAACAAGAATTATGAAGGCAGAGTTTATGGCACATCTGGCAAAAATAATGGGCAGAACAGAAAAACAAATCTGTGATGGCAAGTCTCACCTAAGAAACAAAGAGAGAATAATAGATTGGGACTGCAAAAATACAGAAGTGAAGGACAATCTAGAGGAAGAGAATAAAAAAACAGTAAAAGAAAACACGCTCACTGAGAAGATTAAGGTGGATCCTGTACTATTTTCTTATTGATCTTATTTACAAATAATCGATTTTGTCCTATAACTGCTTTTGTCCTGTAATTACTTAAGTCATGGTTCTTTGTTTTTGAACTTGGTTCAGAGTTCAGCTGGCCTATAAAGGACTAAATTAAAAAAAAAAAAATATATATATATATATATAATATATATATATATATATATATATATATGTATATATATATGTGTATATATAATATATATAATATATATATATATATATATATATATAATATATATATATATATATAACTCCAAGGGGCAGCTAGGTGGTGCAGTGGATAGAGCATTGGCCCTGAAATCAGGAGGACCTGAGTTCAAATCAGGCCTCAGATCAAACACTTGACACTTACTAGCTGTGTGACCCTGGGCAAGTCACTTAACCCCAATTGCCTAAATTAGATAAATAATTAAATAAATAAATGAAATTGCCAGCTCTGCTGCTCAAGGAATTTTTGCTAACCTTGGAAAATGTGTGAGAAAGCAAGGGAATTTGGCCTGATATCTTTATTCTACCAAGCTAACCTTCAAGGATGTTTGGTTTGCTTTCCAAAAGTCTAAGCCATTATCTTGCTCCTGGACTCAAAGAAATTAGAGGCTGCACTATCAGACCCAAGGATATGTCACAGTCTTACAACAAAACTCACCCTAATGTCCATGCCATTTAGACCCAGGCTCAGGCTGTGGAAGTAAACATTTGGGGAAAATCAGGGGGAAAAAGACTGAAATGACCAAAGATGTCAGAAAGAAGAAAAGTCAAAGATGTTGAATATAAGCAGCTAAACAAAAGGAGAAAATGTTAAGAAGGAAATATTGCTTCCAGATCTAATATGATCCAATACTTGATAAGACAAAAGAATTTGTAGAATGGAAGTAGAAAACGAAACCTTGACATATTGTTCCTGAGTGGTTCAAAAGAAGAATGAGAATTATGAAGGTAGAGTTTAAAGCAACATGGCAAAAATAATGGGTAGAACAGAAAAACAAATTTGTGTTGGCAAGTCTCACCTAACAAATGAAAGACAGAGCAATAGATTATAATTGCAAGTGTACAGAAATGAAGGACAATCTAGAAGAGAAGGGGGAAAAAACAATAATATTAAATTAAATATGCTCACTGTTCAAGCAAAACATACTGATCTCAAAGATAGAATTCATAGAGATAACCTAAGGATTATAGTTCTCCCAGAGTAACATGACAGGACTGATAATCTGAACACAATAACAAAGGAGATAATAGAAGAGAACTGCTCAGAACTTCTGAACATAGAAAATGAAATAATGATTGAAATGATCCACAGATCATCTTCAGAAAAAAAAAATCCCAGACTGCAAACTCCAAGATGCATAGAGGTTAAATTGAACAAATCAATTCAGAAACAAGGTCTGTAAGTGACCAAGAGAAATATCTTCAAATAAAAAGGAAGGCAAATTCAAATAATAAAAGACTATTCTGCAGAAAACACAGGAAGGAATGAAATCACGTGTTCTAAAGAACAATGGAGCTCAAAATATGGCCCAACGTGACCTATACTGCAAATCTGAGCTTAGCCAAAAATGAAAAAAAGATGGACATTCAGTAATAAAGAGGCATTTGAAATGTAATTAGAAAGGAGACCAAGCCTGAAAAAAATTGTGCTTTCTGAACACCCCAAATAACAGAACGAAAGGAATGAATGAATGCAGCAGACTGAAAAAGAAACCCAACAACCTGTGACAGCAGAGTGAAAGCAGAAAGACCAGCAAGGAATTTCTTTCTTTTTTCATTTATTTATTTATTTTTGGTGAAGCAATCAGGGTTAAGTGACTTGCCTAGGGTCACACAGCTAGTAAGTATTATGTGTCTGAGGCCAGATTTAAACTCAGGTCCTCCTGACTCCAGGGCCGGTGCTCTATCCACTGTGCCACCTAGTTGCCTCAAGGAATTTCTTTCTAAATGTACACAAGGAGACAGATGTGAAGGTGAAAGTCTGATGGAGGTAATAGCAAAGAGGAGGATGGGGTTACTTTGGATAGAACCTGGCCATACCTTGCCTTCAGGCAAATCATTTTGGGGGGGCTACATTTCAACATGAGGTGGTACATGAAAGGGGCTGAAGAGAGCAGGGGGTTAAAGAGGAGCATGTGATGTGCTCAGGCTAAATCAAGGGCTAGCAATGAGGCAAAACTGACCTTTGTGGATTCAGAAAGAAAAGACTATACAGGGAGTGGGTGAGTAAGAGAGGGGAAGGATCAAAAATGTGGGGAAAGGAAAGAAGCCTTGCATTAGTGTTTAGAGAGGGCCACTGATGAATGCTCCTATGGGTGAAGATAGATGGTCTGTAAAGGGAGATGAAACAACTTGAGTTGATTTGGTGCTAATGCATCAAAGACTGAAAGTCTACTTATCTTACCTTGGGAGGAGAGTGGGTTGAAACTCCTGGGAGTACCTGATATCTTTGGGAGTTAGAGACCATGGACACATGGAGGAAATTTTGAGGAAAAGAGGAAAAGAAAGGTAATTTGAAGAAGGTATAGATCAGTGGTGGGCTGCCTAATCAGAAAAGTAGTTGAGAAAGGGCCCTATCATGGGGTAGTGTCCTCTCTGACATATGCAATAATTGCAATTGTTCTGGAAGTTAGGTACAATAGAAAAAATCCTTGGGGCAAGCTCTACAAGCAGAAATTACCTAGATGGCAGAACCTAGAATGGATTCCTAAGAAATTTTGCATAAGGAATACAGAAGAGGGGGCAGAGTCAAGATGGAAGAGTAAAGACAGGGACTCACCTCAGCTCTCCCACAAACCCCTCCAAATACCTTTAAAAACAAATTCTACAAAACCACAAAAAGATAGAGTGAAACAAATTTCCAGACAAAGTCAACAGGAAAGGTCTGTTGCACCAGGCTGAGAGAGGAGCACAGTCCATCACAGTCTATGCCAGCACAGACTGGGCCCCAGCAAACCTGGAGCAGGCCTCAGGGGACTGAATCACTGGCAGAAGTGGCAGTTTCCAGACTTCTCAGCCACAAATGCCAAAGACAGCTTAGAAGGTCAGTAGGAAAGGTCTGTTAGACCTGGGTCAGAGAGAGGAAAATAGTGCAGCCCCAGCCCCAGCAGAAACCAAACTGCAGAAAACCAGGAGCAATACTTGGGAGTGACTGAATCAGCAGCAGCAACAGCTGCTTCTGGCACTCTCATCCCACAGATGGTAAGCAGATGAACAACTGGTCAGAAGGAGATTACAGGGGTCTCTTCACTAGCACTGAGGCAGGACTCTGTTGCTTTGCCCATACTTGCATCTGGGTGTCAGTACTGGGGCAAGGAGGAGCACTGGCACATCACAGCTTGTGGCAGCAGTAGAGAGGAACCCTTCTTATAATTCCAGGGCAGAAAAGAGTGCTTGTTGTCACTCACCAACCAGAGCACAGACTAGGAGAGAAGTAAACACCTCTCCTTAGATCATATCACCTTGGAAGAACTGAAAACTTACAGGTCCGTAGAAGTATCTCTGAAAATAGCTGCACAAAACCCCTGAAGCTTGGAACAGTGCACCCTCCACCCTGGAAGCAGAGCTGTACCTTAAGTCAAATATTAGGCTGGGAAAATGAGCAAACAATGGGGAAAAAACTGACTACAGAAACTTATTTTGGTGACAAGGAAGATCAAAACATACAGTCAGAAGAAGACAACAATGTCAAAGATCCTACATCCAGAGCCCCCCAAAAATATGAATTAGTCTCAGGCCATGGAAGAGCTCAACAAGGATTTTTAAAATCAAGTAAGAGAAGTAGAGGAAAAATTGGGAAGAAAAATGAGAGTGAAGCAAGAAAATCATGAAAAATGAGTCAACAGCTTGGTAAAGGAGACCCAAAAAATACTGAAGAAAATAACACCTTAAAAAATAGACTAGACCAAATGGCAAAAGAGGTCCAAAAAGGCAGTGAGGAGAAGAATGCCTTAGAAAGCATGTTAATGACTATGAGAAATCAAGAAATTATAAAACAAAACCAAAAGAATGAAAAATAGAAGACAATGTGAAATATCTCATTGAAAAAAACAACTGACCTAGAAAATAGATCTAGGAGAGATAATTTAAAAATTATTGGACTAGCTCACAGCCATGATAAAAAAAAAAAAGCCTAGACATCTTCTTTCAAGAAATTATCAAGGAAAACTGCCTTGATATTCTAGAAACAGAGAGTAAAATAGAAATTGAAAGAATCTACCAATCTTCTCCCGAAAGAGATCCCAAAATGAAAACTCTCAGGAGTATTATAGCCAAATTCCTGAGTTCCCAGGTCAAGGAGAAAATATTGCAAGCAGCCAGAAAGGAAATTCAAGTATGTGAAACCACAATTAGGATAGCACAAGATTTAGCAGATTCTACATTAAAGGATTGGAGGGCTTGAAATATGATATTCTGGAGCTCAAAGGAGCTAGGATTAAAATCAAGTATCACCTACTCCACAAAACTGAATATAATCCATGAGTAGAGGAATGAATATTCAATGAGATAGAGGAATTTCATGCATTCTTGAGAAAAGACCAGTGCTAAATAGAAAAATTGATTTTCAAATACAAGGCTCAAGAGAAGCATGAAAAGGTAAACAGGAAAGAGATATCATAAGGGACCTATTAAAGTTAAACTATTTACATTCCTACATGGAAGAATGATATTCGTAACTCATAAGACCTTTATCATTATTAGGGTAATTAGAAGGCGTATATATAGACAGAGGGCAGAGGTGTGAGTTGAATATGAAGGGATGCTATCTAAAAATAAAATTAAGGTGGCAGAAGAATGTACTGGGAAAAAGAGAAATGAAGAGGTAGAATGGGGTAAATCATCTCACATAAAAAAGGCAAGAAATAGTTTTTACAGTGAAGGGGAAAGTAGAAGAGGTGAGAGGGAATGAGTGAACCTTACTCTCATCAGAATTGGCTTAAGGAGGGAATCATATACATACTCAATTGGGTATAGAAATCTATCTTACCCTACAGGAAAGTAGGGGGGATAAGAGAAGGAGAGTGATGGAAGGGAGGGAAAATTGGAAAAGAGGGCAATCAGGAGCAAACACTTTTGAGAAGGGACAGGATGAAAGGAGAGAATAGAATAAATGGAAGGTGGAATAGGATGGAGGGAAATATAGCTAGTCTTTCACAACATGACTATTATGGAAGTGTTTTACATGACTATGTATGTATAACCTATGTTGAATTGCTTGCCTTCTCAATGGGGGGGAGAGAAAGTGAGAAAATTTAAAACTCAAAGTTTCAAAAACAAATGTTAAAAATTGTTTTTACATGTAACTGGGAAAAAGTGAAATGTCAAATTAAAAAAAAAGGTTGAGGTTGCAAGCTGCATCAATGGAGAATGTGGTTACATTCACCAAATCATAGAGGTATCAAAGTTCAAAATGCCAATAATATGAAGAGGTTCATGGTGGTGGGGGGGAGGAGGAACTGAAGAGGTTCATGGTGGTGGTGGGGAGGAGGAACTGAGGAAATAGTGTGGCAGGTTTGAAATCATAAGGGTCTTGGATGGTGAATTGTGGGACACTGACATCACTCTTCTGAAAACTCTTAAAAATTATTTTCCTAGAACAATTCTGTAACTGAAATGACCAGTTTAGGATGTGAAGAAGAGATGAAGTAAATGATTTCCCTCCTTTTCTTTGAGAAATCAGGGCTCTAGGTGGAGAATGTTGCCTGTTGTCAGATATAGTTCTTTGTTCATTGTTATGTTAAACTGTTTTTCTCTCTTACAAGGAAAAACTCCTAGGGTGGGGTGAGTCTTATGTGTATGTATGTAGGTATATATATATATATTTGTGTGTGTGTGTTTCTGAAAACAACTGATATAATAACTAAAGGCATAAATAAAACTTTTACTTTAAAAAAAGAATACAGAAGAAGAAACGTATCAGATAATTAATTATAGGGGTCATGAATCAGAGAATGAGGGTCTAGAGTAGATGTAAAGAGAGAATGGATAATGAAGAGAGCAAGAAAAATCCTTTTTGGAAAGGGGCATAAAATAATGACTTAGTCACTCAAAGTCATTCTTAAAACAATATTAAATCCTGAATGAAAAAAATGGACATTTGACAAAATGAAAGATTTTAAGCTATTTATAACAAAAAGACCAGAACTCATTGGAAAACTTGATGTAAAAGATCCAGAAGAAATATAAGGAAAATATTAAAGACTAATTATAAGGCACTCATGAAGTCAAAGTGTTTACTTACTATATACATATATATATATGTACATATATATACATATATATATGTACATATATATATATACATATATATATGTACATATATATACATATATATACACATGTACACATATATACATATATATAAAATAAGTATATATAATACAAGTATATATGTATATATATACATATATAATAAAAACAATGTGTACATCTGGAAGGGTATAGACTTCAGAATATGTAGAGAGGTGAGAAAACTGGGGGACAGAATAGGAGATGGACTTTTAGAGGAATGTGTGGATTGAGATTTAGAAGGGTGGGGAAAGGAAGGGGGACATTTGAAGAGGTATGTTGATTGAGATAGGGGGTTGGGGAGTGATGGAGTGATTCTTGGAGTGGTGGGTGAAGTGGGTGTAGGAGGGTGGGAGGAGAAGATAAGGTAACAGGGATAGGGTAAAAAGAGAGGCTGAGAAAGAAAATTCTCAAATAGTAATTATAACTTTGAATGTGAGTAGGATGTTTTTAGCAACTCTCGTTGTGGTGGCAAAGAACTGGAAATTGCAGGGATCCCCATCAATTGAGGAATGGCTAAACAACTTATAGTGTATGGTTTTGATGAAATACTACCATGCTATAAGAAATGATAAGCTCATTGACCTTAGAAAAGCATGGAAAGACTTGCACAAAATGAGGAGGAGCAAAATGAGCAGAACCAAGAGAACATTATATACAGCAATAGCAATATTGATTTAATCATTTTAAAAACCAAAACATCCAAATCCACATGATCAGCTCAATAGATATAGAAAAAACCTTGGACAATATTTTTATGCTAAAAAACCCATATGGTGTAAGTAAAGGAAACTTTAATATCATAAAAAGCATCCATTTAAAACCAAAAGCAAGCATTATATGCAATGGGGGAAGCAATACAACATTTCCAATAAATATAGGAGGGAAGTAAGAATGCCTACCTTTTCACTATTATTTTATGTAGTTCTAGAAATGCTATCAATAGCAATAAGAAAAAGAAAGAGATTAAATGTATAATGACAGGACAAAAGGAGTTACAACTATTGCCATTTGCTGATAATATGATGGTTTGCTTGGAAAATGCTAGGGAATCAGGGAAAGTATCATGTTCTAGGGCACAGAGAATTGTAAACAAGTGGATGAAAAATACTTGTCCAGACAATTGGATACAAAGAGTAGAGTGGACTGGATTGTACTTAAGCTGAGTAGTGCTTTCAACAATTCTAACATGCATCCTGACAGAAGACAAGTACTTTAAAAAAAATACCAATATTCTCCTAGTGATTATTGCATGTTGGTAAATTGTGAAGTATCACAAGAACAAGAATTAGATAACCCTAGAGGCAATTCAGAAATGTATGGTGGAAGTGAGGAGCATATTTCTGCCACTAAATTCATACAATCAAAGCTAAAATCAAGTTTTGTAGGTTGATGATCTTTCAAGGTCATCTAGTACAACCCTTTCATTTTCACATTGAGAAAACTGAGGTTCAGAGACATTAAGGATTTGGCCAAGATCATAGTAGTCATCAGGTAGTAAGTAAGACAATCACGATTTGCACCCAGGTTCTCTGACTCCAAATGTAACTCTGTTCCCTGATTTCCACTTCACCACACTGCCTTTTATTGCACAAAAGATATACCAACACATATGTATGATGAGAAAAGGAATTGGGCTGCTCATGATGCAAGGGATGAGAAAGAGTTGAATGTCAACATATTCTACTGTTTTAAAACACAGTATACAGGAATTCCCCCTACTCCTTGGGCAGTTTCTTAGTGGAACACTTACAGAAGGAAGGACCATGCAAGATTTGCAGAGGATGAGAAAATATGGATAGGTTGCAATCTAGATCCATAGAGGAAAGCAGCCAACTCAAAAAGTCACAACCACTTTAAAATATTAAGTTTCTGAGTATTTTTGCTTAACAAATAATATTGTTCCATGGCTCTGTTAATCTCTTCTATTCTATTTGAATAAGGAGTGCCATTCCATAGCCATATTCATATCATGGGCCCTATACATCAAGTCTCATTGACACCTATGAGGTCAAGTTTGCATCTTTATATCACAGTCTCTGTTCAATTCCTCTCATTTTTAAAGTAGAAAAAAATAGGCCTGGAAGGTAAAATAACAGCAAATTGCTAGCTATATGACTTTGGAAAAGTTATTTTTCTAAAGTCATATAGCTAGCAATTTTCAGAATTAATATTCAAGCCTTTTTTTTCTGACTCCAAATTCAGTTATTTTGTCAGCATCCCACCAAAATCTAATCAGTGATAGCCTCTGAAGTATATGAACAAAAATATGTGACACTATGTGTGAATAACTCCTCTGTACTTCATGAAATTATCAATTTAACTTTGGAATACTAGGAGTCTAGTGCTGGAAGGGACCTTAGAAATTGCCTGCTCTTCTTAATTTTGCAGATTAAGAAACTGAGGCACAAATAAATTAAATGTCTCATAGAAAATCACGTGGCTAGCAGTTAGTAGAGCCAAGATTTGGGCTTAGGTCTGTTAACTCCAAATTTGGGGTTCTTTCCAATGTACAGTTGGATTAAGTTCATAAACTTTACTTGTAGAGTCATTATATTTTATTAGCTGTCTTCTCACCTTCATTGCCTACATTATTTCTAGAGTTTGCCTGGTTGTGAATGTTTAAATTGTACTACAGATCAATTATTCCAAGTACTGGACTGATTATTCCAAAGCTATATTAAATGTTATCTGTCAGATTTGTTATTTCCCTAGTGATGGCCTGCCAAAAACATTCTTAAGTAAATGCTAACTTTTCAATCAGGTAATTAGCAGTGAGGGCTGTTTAAAGGTTTTCCTTCCTGAAATCAAGCAGCAGGCTTGCTGAAAAGTCTGAGCATATTGCCTCTGGCTCAGTGTGTTTTTGCTTCATTTTCCTTCTGTTTCAGATGTCCCTTGATGTAACTCTAAGGGATCACATATCTTATAATCAGACTGAGATGCTAGTCATGGATTAAATTCTCCCTTAATATTTTTAATATTGAAAACATCCTAGATGGAAGCTGGGGGTGTGGAAGAAACAATTTTCTCTGAAATTTTATTTGTATAGTACTAGAATAGCAAAAATAGAATTTATTCTATAGAAATCTAAATTTCTTCTCCCTGTTGTGTGCCACTTCTCATAGGGCTGACCCAACTGGAATATTCCTAATAACTACAAAAAATATTCAACTCAAAATAAGAGAAGAAACCAGCTAGCAGACACCAATTCATTTTTCTTTAAATTTTTCTTTATTTTTTGAAGCTTTTCAATGAAAAGGTATTTTTTCCCTCACTCACCCACACCATTGGAAAAACAAAACAAAAAATTCTTGTAAGAAATATTCATAGTTTAACAAAACAAATTCTCACATTTATCATGTCCAAAAATGTATGTCCCATTCTTCATCTTTAATCCATCAGGTCTCTGTCAGAAGAACTTATTTCATCTTCCAACAGCCATTCTTTTTAAAAGAAAGCCTGTAGTTACAACAGAGATGTTTTGGAACTTTCTCTGAAACTTTGGGTTGCTGAGAGATACCTAGAGATATGAGAGGTTAAATGACTTGTCCAGGGTCACAGAACCTCTGAGTGACCTACTAGAGGCAGAGCATGAACTCAAGTCAAATTGGCAAGAAATTATTAAGTGCTTACTATATTCTAGGTACTGTGCTAATTGCTAAGGAAAAAGAAAGGAAAAAATAATCTCTGTTGTCAGGTAGCTCACATTCTAATGGGGAAATAAAGTGTGTAAGAAACTAGATAAGCACAAAATATATATGGAGCAGATGCAAAGTGTTATAAGAGGGAGGGGAAGGCACTAGCAGCTGCGGTACCATGAAAAGACTGCTACAGAATATAGGATTTGAACTGAGTTTTGGAAATGTAAAGGGCTGGGGTGAGGAGGTAGAACATTCCAGGCACGGGGGACAACCAGTACAAATTGATGAATAATAAAATGAGTAAAATAATAATTAACAGAATAATGACAACACTGTAAAAACAATTAAATTTGAAAATTATAAGAATTATTATCAACAAAATGATCACCCAGGATTCCAGGGGATTAATGATAGAGAATTTTATATTCACTTCCTGACAGAAAGATGATAGCTTTATGGTTCAGAATGAGACATATATTTCTTGAATGCAGTAAATGAAAGAATTTGTCTTGATTGACTATGCTTATTTCTCACATGGATTTTGTTTTTTTCCTTTTTAATAGGGTAGGAGTGAGAAGGAGAGAAAGTAGATTTCTACAATATTTTAAATACAGCTTTAAAAAAAAAAAGAGCCAAAGGCAAGGAATTGGGAGATGGAATGTCATGTGTAAGAAGTAGCAAGTAGGCTACTGTTGCTAGATTGGAGAGTGTGTGGAAGTGAATAAAATGTAAGAAGACTAGACATCTAAGCATGGGACAGATTATGAAAAGTGTTAGGTGCCTCAAAGAGTTTCATTTTATCCAGTCAATAATGGGGACCACTGGAGTTTATTGATTAGGGAGGTGGTATGGTCATATATTAGAAAAGTAATCTTGGCAGCTGAGTGAAAGAAGGATTAGAACAGGGAGAGACTGGAGGCAGAGAGAGTACTTAGAAAGTTATCATAATAGTACAGGTGAGAGGGGAGGGGATCCTAAACTAGATGGTAAATGAGTGAATGGGGGAAAAGTAAATATATTGTTGAATGCAACTGCTGATCTTGCCTGGTCCTAGAGCTACAAATTGCCTAAGGGCTATTGAAACCAGTCAAAAGAAAGTCTTCTTGGAAATCAGTTTTTAAAAATGTTGAATGCAGGCATCAGAAGGGGCTACTTGACTTTGATTCCAACTGACGCATGATTGAAGCAGGTCCAAACTGCTTTTCCCATCACTGTATTCTCTATGGACTTCCGGTAATTGTGCAAAACAACTTATGTAACAGCTTCTTGAGACTATGCCTCCCCCAAGACTTTCTCTTTGTTGAAATGTATTTAATCCTGCCTGCCTCTGCCCCTCTCACACACTCCAGTACTTTGGTGCTGCACAGAGGCCCCAAACTGCAATTCCTTTGCCTCCAAAACTCTAGTTTTTATCTACTTTGGAAGACTTCTTTATTTCAGATTCACAATATTCCAGAGATCTTTTGAGGGTAAATACAAAAAAAAAATATTGTAAAGAATTAGATACATAGTCTGAGTGATAGAATATACCAATGTTGCAAGTCCAACAGTTCCTGACTCCAGGGCCAGTTCTCTATCCACCGTATCAGCATGTCTCCATTTGCAGTAAAGTAGCCAGGCCATCCATGTCTTCATTTGTCTCTTGGCCCTACTTGTGACTATATGGACTTTTTTTTTTTTTACCATGCCACAGTAAGATTTTCACCCTGACAGTTTACTCTTCCGTTGCAGCTTTTTACCTTGGAAGGTCACCTCACTCCTGGAAGTATACTCGGTCAGTGAAGCCCCTTTCTCTGATTGGTTGGCTCCTCCCAGGAGCTCCATTCTAAGGAAAGTGATGAAGTCATCCACATCTTCATTCCTCTGAAGGCTCTACTCTTCACTCTCTGGATTTTCTCTAAAATATCACCACACAAGAACCTTCTCCCCCTCTCAGTTTCCTTTTATGTGTTGTCTTTCCTAAACAGAATGCAAGCTCCTTGAAGGTAGAGACTGTTGGTCTTTCTTTCAACTAAATAGACAGCAGAAATATCTGGACATCATAATGACTCAAAAGTTCTGGGTCTGTGATGATCCCAACAGCAGAAGAAAAGAGGAAGCCAAAGAGGTGGACAATCAGTATCAGGAAGGTCTTTGAACAGCTAACTGATGTAGGTGTATAGTGGGTTCTTTTTTCTTATACATGGAATCATTGAGATATGAGAGTGAAAGGGTAAATACAAAGAATCAAAGAAAAGATCACTGAAAATACAGTATCACAGAATATTTGAAGTACTGAGGTAGACGTGTTTGCTAACACTGGGCCCTACGTGTAATCAGTGAGCACAGTGCATTTGTGGTCATTTTGTAAAACCCAGAGGATAATTTTACACATCTAAAAGTATTATCAAGCATTATAGCTATTACATTATAGGTATTATGTCTATATTTTCACAACATAATGTTGGCACACATTAGCTGGCCCAGTATTCCTGATCAACTTTGCAAAGGTTGTAACCATTATATGTCAATTTGCCTTTTGATGCTGCTTCTAGAAATGTATTGGGGAAAAAACATGAACTGGTTTTATCTATTTTGGATGAATGTGCTAAAATAAGGTTTCCTTCATGTCAGGGAAATTTCAGCCTTAAAACAGAAAGGTCTGTGGAACAGGTTTCTATAAGTGGTACACTAAGTTAGTGTTTGATGGGATATATAAGGAGTGATTGTTCATATATGAGAATTAGTATGATCTTTCTTTTCAGAGTTGAGAGGCAAAGGGAATAAATTCCACCCATACGCAAGTGAACCTCCCCTGAGATTTGCTCTAAATCACTCCTCTGAATGTGTTTCAGAGCAGCTGTTACTGTTCTCCATTCTCATCCTAATTTTCACCTTCCTTGCTACTCTGCCCACCACCACCTTGGAATTTGTACTTCCTCAAGGCCTTTAAGATTTGAGGTTGTCTAAAGATCTAATTTAGTCAACTCTTGCACCCATGTTATTTGTGTTTTTAAAAGAAAAAAGGTAGAGCTTCTGAATAAAATTTCCCTGTAGAAAGTTAAATAAGATCAGTTCAGAAAGCTACAAATAAATACACGTATCAACATAAAAATCATGATGATCAACAGTGAAAATTTATGAATATCTAGAGTTATATACTCTTTTGCATTTTCCCCATTGATTCATATAGTCTTAGGATTTTAAAGATGACAGGGACAGAATTATCATATCTGAGAGCTTAGTGAAGACACCTCAGAGGTCAGCTAGTCCAACCTATGACTAAACAAAATTCCTTTCATCAATAGCCTCTAACTGAAAACATCAAGTGAAGAGGAACTTACCACCTCCCAAGTTAGCATTATGAACATCATACATTATGGACAGATTTAGAGCTGGAAAGAGTGTTGGGAACATTTTAATTTACATTGACCTATATTGTACTCATACCAATTACTCCAAGCTCTGCCCTTGGGTGTCAAGCAGATATAATCAAAGAATCTCAGGATCTTAAGGTTGAAAGAGACTGCAGTAGCCATCTAGTCAACCATATCTGAAGGAGAATCCCTTCTACAACATCCCTGATAAGTGTTTATATACCTTCTGTTGGAAGACCTCCAGTGTGAAAAGGCCCTATCCATACAGAGGATTCCAATTCCATTTTGGGAAAGCTCATATTATCAGATTATTGCCCCTTGCATCCAGATTAAATGTGTTTCTTTGCAACTTTCAAACTTCTGATATATATTAAACAATGTAATTGCTCTTCCATGTGACCTGTGGAATACTGTGCTATCATGTGTCCCAAGTCTTCTTGGAGGAGCAGGGAGATGGAAGAATGAATTACATATGGTGGAGAGGAGTGGAGAGGAGTAGAGAGGAAGGAGAGGAGAAGGATAAGGGACATAGGGAGAAAGGGAGAAGGGAGAGAGGATGTAGGATAGAGGGGAGAGGAGAGGAGACAGGAGGAAGAAAGAAAGATGAAGGGAGGAAGCAAGATAGATAGAAAGAGAGAGAGAATAAGTTTCAGCTAGCACATTTCACAAGACCATTTCTTTCAGATCCTTTTTTCAAAACTCCCTTCCTCTGTATGTACAGAAGAAGCTAAGAGAGAAAGATAAATTTAAGTTCATTACATATAAGGTTTTAAAGACTGGGTTCCTGCTTTGGTGATTCATCTACATACTTTATGCTCAATGGCCATAGCAATGAAGAAGGCAAGAGGTCATATCAAACAAGAGATAGAGAAGCTTGGCAAAAGAAGAAATTTAAGGAAACAAGTTGAGGAGACATAGTGGAACTCCAGCTACAAACTGTTTCTTGTCTCCCCTTTCTTCCTTCCTCTGTCCCCTTTGGATATAGTTCATTAGCTGCAAAGAAAAGTTGTTATCTTTGATTTTTGTATGGGAAGAATAGAACCTAGGAATAGTTCAAGTTCAGTACCTTCTCCCTGAATGTATTTTGGCCGAATTGCTTTTTATTGTTTGATTCTTCAGTGCAGAAATGGAAGAGAAAAAGCTTTCAAGGTCCCTTCTGATCATTGAATTCTCTAGCAATTGACTTTGTGCAACCTTGGGGTTTCATTGCTTTATTTTTCAAACAAATTAGGAAAAGCAGGACTGACTGTTTTTCCTTTCAGACCTTCAATCCTTCCTTTCTTATTATGTTTGTATACAGGAAACAAAAAAAAACCTTGGATACTTTACCTTCACACCACATTACCTAGCCATTCAATTGGGATTGGGTTTCATTGATGGAAAGCAAAGGATATCAGTAGTAGTTAAAATTATGTTCAGAGAACGTGATGTCTTTCTTTACTTCTCCAGAAGAATATTGATGTTAAAAAGATCAACCTTTATTTGGGAAAAAAAGTTTTCGGTCATTGCAATTTCCCAAAGGCAATTCAGCCTGCTCTCTTATATCTATTCAATTCTGGGCTGAAAACTGTCTATTTGTGTTTTTTAAAGAAAATATACTGATGGGTGAGTTGTGCTGTCCAACTAAATGCATATGCTGGACAACAAGAATCTTTCATCCTTGGTCACTGCCCTCTCCCCTGCAAGGGGATAAATATACCAAATTATTTATGAGTGGTTATGGATCTCATTAAAGGCAGCTAGATGGTGTGGTGAATAGAATGCTGCACCTGGGATCAGGAAGATGAGTCCAAATCTAGCCATGGGCATTTACTAGCTGTGTGACTTACTAGCTGGGGAAATCACTTAACCCTGCTTGTCTCACTTTTCTTACTGTAAAATAAGCTAGAATAGGAAATGGCAAGCCACTCCAGGATCTCTTCCAAGAAAACCCCAAATGAGGTCACAAAAAAATTGCAAATGATTGAACAACAACAACAACAGTGGATCTCATTTAGAAGGCCCTGCAATGTTGTTGTTCAGTAGTTTTGGTTGTATCTGACTCTTCATCTACAATGTTAACGGACTTCAACTGATTAACACAATGTTATCTACAGGAAGGACCATGTAGAAGATTTTACCACACATTAGAGTCCCTCTTCAACTTGGACTGTCTACTGGACTTCTTCCATAACAATAGTGCCCATACCTAGCCATACCAGATCTTAAATTATATTATAAAGCAGCAACCTCAACACTACTTGGTACTGGATAAGAAACAGAGTGGTGGATCAGTGGAATAGGTTGGTACACAAGACGCAGAAGTCAATGACTATAGCAATCTACTGTTTGATAAACCCAATGACCCTAGCTTCTGGGATAAGAACTCACTATTCGACAAAAACTGCTAGGAAAACTGGAAAATAATATGGCAGAAACTAGGTGTATGCCAACACCATACACCATATACCAAAATAAAATCAAAATGGGTACACGATTTAGATACAAAGGCTGATACTATAAGCAAACCGGGAGAGCAAGGAATAGTTTACCTGTCAGATTTATGGAGAACAAAAGAATTTATGACAAAACAAGAGATAGAGAACATTATGAAATGCAAAATGTATACTTTTGATTACATTAAATTGAAAAGTTTTTGCACAAACAAAGCCAATACAACCAAGATTAGGAGGGAAGCAAAAAATTGGGAAAGAATTTTTACAACCAGTGTCTCTGATAAGGGCCTCATTTCTAAAATATATAGAGAATTAAAGAACAGAATACAAGTCATTCCCCAATTGATAAATGGTCAAAGGATATGAACAGGCAGTTTTCAAATGAAGGAATTAAACCTATCTACAGTCATATGAAAAAAATGCTCTAAATCACTATTGATTAGAGAAATGCAAATCAAAACAACTCTGAGGTACCACATCACACCTATAAGATTAGCTAAAATGACAAAACAGGAAAATGATAAATGTTGGAGAAGATGTGGGAAAATTAGAACATTAATGCATTGTTGATGGAGTTGTGAACTGATTCAACCATTTTGGAGAGCAATTTGGAACTATGCTTCAGAAAAACCTGGAAAGACTTGTATGGACTGATGCTGAGTGAAGTGAGCAGAACCAAGAGAACTTTGTAACAGTAACAGCCATGTTGTGAGATGACTAACTTTGATACACTTAGCTCTTCTCAGCAATGCAAGGATCTAAGACATCTCCAAAAGTCTCATGATGGAAAATGCTATCCACATCCAAAGAAAGTACTATGGAGTTTGAATGCAGATTTAAGCATACTATTTGTTCTTTTTTCCCCTTCTGTTTTGCTTTGTTTCTTCTTTCTTTTGGTTAGAATTCACTCTCCTATTGGTTCTAATTCTTTACAATATTACTAATGTGAAAATATGTTTGATAGGAATGTATATGTCAGATTGCATGCTGTCTTGGGGAGGAAGGTTAAGAGAGAGGGGGAGAAAATTTAAAACTCAAAAGCTTATGGAAATGAATATTGAAAACTAAAAATTAATTAATAATAAAAAAAACAATGGTGCCCATACTTGGTGACTTAACATATCACTATTTTATGCCTACCTTGTTACTAAAGTTAGAGAGTTGTGTAACAAAGCTATCTTGCTTGGTACATCTTTTCTGGAATCCTGTAATTCTAACATACACATAACAAACACCTCGTTGGAGGAGTGTGAGAGAATTCTGAGATTGTGTGAACCAAACTGATTCTATCTTGTAAAACTGACTTTATTTTGAGACCTAAATTTCATTTTAGTTAAGTTCTTCCTATTTGCTAATACTGGAAATTGAGTGATATCCTGTTTCACAAACCAGAAAAGTCCACCTGCTTAATCTATCCCTTCCCAACTTTTGAAATTCATTCATCCACTTTACAACTTTGAAAGACTCTAATCATTTCTACAGTTAGAAATCAGATTTACCTTTTCATGTATCATGGGTTATATCAGGTTAACTGTTTTATTTTAATGCATAAAAATCTGTCTCCCCTTGTATTTAGGGCCCAATGCCAAGCTGAGGAGGCCTGGTCCTGATCTGTTACGCAACTGGCATGCATTGCTTAATAAACTGCTATGCTCAGAAGCACAAATCAATCCACACATCACAGTTTTTGGTGTGGACAGCTAGGTAGAGAGACGGAACTCTAGCATCTGGGATAATTTTTCAGAACATGAAAGAAATTGATGTGGCTCTTGGGATGATTTTTGAAAGAAAATAAGTTTATGGAAAGGTTCTACTGTGAATCCTTGAAAATTAGCTAATTGTTAAATCTGGGGTCTAGATTTTAAAGCTCATGTGCCTAATAGCCCTGGAAAATTGAGATTTTGATTTTGTGGCTGTATATTGATATTTGTCCTATAACAAATTATGATGTGGTAAAATGTGCTATACTATTAATTGTGGAATCAAATGCAAAAAAAAATGCTGAAAAAATGCAGAGAAACCTAAATTAGACTTCAGTTTCAGAAATTTATTAGCTGTTTGATCTAAAGTAAGATATTATCTCTGCTTAACTCAGTTTCCTGATCTGTAAAGAGGAAAATAACAGTGGCACCCACCTCCCAGAGTTATTGTGAGGATTAAAATGATATAATTATTATGAAGTGCTTGACACAGTGCTGGCATATGGTAAGCACTATATAAATGTCAACTATTGTTATTTCTTCTTTGAGTGTATGATGTGACAACACCACAGAGGGGTCTAGTATGGAGCAATTATATTACTTCTAATTAAATGGGGTTTTCTCATACTAAATTATTCTGCATTGGGTGTTATATAAGATAATTTGGGAATGCATTAAGCTGAATTGATATCATCTGACTTGTAATACATTTTGTTTCATGTTTTAAATACGTTACATTGTTTCAGAAATACTGTGAGAAACCATTGTATCAGAAATTCTGTTAGACTAAATAACTTCTCTTTTAATCTGGAAGCTGTTAGATTATTAATTGAGCTGTTAAAATAATATGATAAAATAGATATTTGAAAACTGTTAAATATTTAATGATAATGATGATGATGATGGTGATGATGGTGATGATTTACTGTTTGGGGGAAAAAAGTTTCACAGACCTTTAAAATATCCTTACCTGTGAGGTTTCTTGAGACTTTGTATTCAGTCAGGGTTATAAGAGCTTATCAACTCCACTGACCTCAAGTTGCAAAATCTAAAGTACTGAAGTTTGACAATCTGGAATTCAGAAAATAGGATTCTGTCTCTCACTTGTTTTAAGGGGGGGATGGGAGCTCATAAGTTTACTGTAATAAAAAGTGAATTTTCATTTGAAAAATTTTGGCTACCACTTATAAAAATTAGGAAACCATACAGGGTGGTTTAAATATGTAACTCCAAAACATTAATATGATTCAACTATTAGGTACTTGCTGTGTGTCCGAAAATCCAGAATGTGGTTAGTTTTAACTTATAAGTAAAGGAAAAATGCAATATAACTATTAAGGAAACATGAGAAAATTAATATTCAAGCCTTAAACTGTGATTAGTGAAATTTTGCTATTTGAGGTAAAAAAAAATGTCAGGACTATGATGTTGTTTTGAGTTTTGATTACAGGTATGGTTGTCTGAATTGTCATGAAGCCAATAGCAGAAAATTTGATTGCTGCAATCTGAGAACTGCTACAGATGCATGTCTGCCCCTGGGAAAAGTTGAGGGGGTGTGGCCCAAGTCCTGCCGATTCAGTTTCCTTGCTGTGCTATTTCCTTTCTGAATAGGAAATTTTTCCACCTGGTTAATCCTGAGCCTGGATTTTGATGCCCTGTGACTGCATGAATGGCTATCAGATATAAGTAGTGCCTAGAATCAAATAGAGATGAGAGAGAATTTCCCCAGGTATATGTGAAGTCAGTCTGTGACCTTGAGGGGACAAGTCTTGACATTGTTATAACTACGTCCTTTCTTTTCTTTTCATAGCAAACAAGGCAGGTGAACAGTAGAAGTTTTATAAGTACAATACTAAATATATTAAATAATAGCATGATACTGAAACATATCTGAGTTACTATAATAGGATGCAAGTATGAAAAATATTATAATTGCAAACTGTTTTTGTGGTCAAATTAAAATATAGGGATGATATTCTCTTAAGGGGGGAATTAGACAATGTTATAAGACAAAGATATAATGGACTTTTTTTTAAGTAAATGGAATAGTAAATTTTGAGAAAGCAAGAATATTAGAATGTTTCTCTAAGAACAATATACATATGTATATGATTGACTTCCAAATGTGTTTAGTATGGAAATTCAGGCTTTGATTATGTTTTAGTAATAAGTTATCAAAATTGGATTAAGGATTTTACATGTAAAATTACACTGATAATTGCAAAGAGAGTGAAATTATTTTCCTATTTTAAAATGTCTGGTAATTTTAAAAGACAGGAGGGTTCATTTTACAAGTTAGACAATCATGATTTTTTAAAGATTCTTATATCAGGGACATGGTTTAGGTAAAGAAAGAAACATCAAGGAGTATGTAAAAACTGAAATGCTGTGAAGTTTCAGGTGAATTAGGGGTTCCTAATTTGATGTTCTTCTTATAGTCCTGTTGTTAATAAGATGAAAACCATAAGGTTTGAGTTGGTTTTCAACACACCAACTAGTTATTGGAAAGCCAAATTTAAGAGGTTGTACTAAATAGTATTAAATCTTGTTACTGGCATATTTTAGCAGAATTACCTAGAAATTTCTATAAGTGACTTGGAACCAGATAAGCAGAGCCCCCTTCATAGCTGTCCTGAGAATTAGGCCTATTCCAGAATGTTCAAGAGAAGATATTTTCAGGGACCTGATGGCTACCTGAGACATCTGGGATTCAAGATGAAATGATTAAATAGACATCGGGAATGGGTTACTAGGATACAAAAAGACTTGATATTATTTAATATTGATGATCATCATATTACTTTGGCCTTTTGTTTCATGGTGTTTATGTTTGCTGAGTTTTCTAGAATACATTGGTGACATGTAAATCTCCCCTGAATTCGATCTGTAGGCTGGCTTAGTTTACATATAGAGTCTATTTAAAAGGTTTGAATATTACCATCATTATTCTTAGACTCTGGGCTAGCTGTTGTACTAAGCTATATAAGAAGTTGCTTCCCAGGGGTCTTTTCTTAGAATATAACGTTGATGGTGAGCATAAGCACATTAAAAAACCTTTTAAATATGGCTTATAGATAAATGATCCATAATGGGAGGAGGCTGGCCCCCTCCCCAAGGAATCAAATGGGGGAATTGAGAGAATTGTGAGAACTACATTGATTCCATCTTATAAAACTGACTCCATTTTGAGCTCTAAGTTTCATTTTCCTGTGAATTCCACCTGCTTACCAGTCATGGAAATTGAATGACATCCAGTTTCATATCGGGAAAAGTTCGCTTGCTTGATCTCTCCTCTTCCACCTCTCAAACTCATTCATTCCCCTACCAACTCAGAAAGTCCCTAATATTTTCTCCAAGTAGAAATCAGGTTACCTAATCTTCTACCCTGATTTATATTCCATTGTCTCCATTTAATACATAAAATCTGCTTCCCCCTATATTTCAGATTTAGTGTCAAGCTGAGAAGGCCTCGTTCCAATATGCTATGCAATTGGCTTGCATTGTTTAATGAACCAACATGGCCAGAAGCTCAAGCTTTGTTTCTTCAATTATTTCAGATTTTACCTGTCACAAGGGAATTTTTTATATCATGAACCCCTTTAACTGTCTGTTGACATCTGTGGACCTCTCTCTTCTCAGAATAATGTTTTTAAATGCATAAAGTAAAATACAAAATATTACAAAAGAAATCAATTATATTTAAATACATGATCAAAATATTTTAAAAATAAATTCATGGATCCCAGGTTAAAAAGTCTGCTTTGAGTGACATTTTAATTTATAGCATTTATATTACACTTTTAGATTTACAAATTGGTTTATAAATATTAACTCATTCAATCAACACAACAATCCTAGGGAGAGTAATAGTGTAATTTTCATTTTAACAGATGAAGACACTGAAGCCAACAGAGGCTATGTGATTTTTCCATGGTCACATAGCTACTAAATGTCTGAGGTCAGATTTGAATTCAGTTCTTCCCCAGTACAGATTCACTGTACTACCTAGTTGCTTATTCATTTGAGTTATTTATTTGATAAAATACGCTTTTAATAGTCAATAATAATCATAGTGGGATCTTGTGTTCTCTATACCTTCTAGTAATTTATATATATATATATAATAAGTATGATCTACATTAGAACATTACTTTCAAAACCTTGCCTATTCTCTTCTTTTTTCTTTATCAAGAAAGCCTGGAATTTTACATACATTATTCCCATAAAATCTTTGTTGAAATGGGAAAATAGACATATAGCTCAGCAATTATTAATGCTCTTTACTTTTTGTGAAAAAATAATGCCTGAAAATCTTCTATGTTCTTGTATCCTCAATTCTTTCAGGTACCTTAAGAAGTACCCATTCAATCCTCCCAATCATGCTGCCCATTAGGAAGCTTTGGGTATAACTGACCTAGCCCAGCTGTATATTCCATTTTTGTTTTCTTCAGGGCTAATTCTACTGTCACAGACAGCACAGCCAGGGCTGTGATGTTAGAATGCAAATATGGTGATTCTGCTCTCTTTGATGGTGAAAACAGCTTGTTACAAATATCCTTCACAGATATTTTCCTCTATTTTATCCTTCCTCTAATTACATCATTAAATGTCCTTGAGATGTCTTTATTTAGCTGAGTCTTTTGCCAAGTTTTCTTTAAACCTACCTTCCCCCTTCACTACCTCTCTCTGTTTTATGATGTGATAGTACTTGTAACTTTTCACTCTTTTTTTTAAGACTTTACAAATGAGTTTATCTTCTAAACGGCAGTTATCCTTGGCTGCCAAATCTCTCTAATTGGCAAGGAGATCAATGATTTGCTGGTTGAGGTCATTCCAGATTCTTTTGGTTTCCTCATTATTCCTTTTGATTTATTTGGGCTAAACCTCCATACAGAACTGTTTTAAGACTTCTGGTTAAGATAGTGACTCCTATATACTCAGCAAAGACTCAAAAAGCACCAGATGAAATATCTATGAAAAATACAAATAAAAATTATATATATATATGCATATATATATATATATATATATATATATATATATATATATATATATATAATAGATAAATTGATGAATTCCTTCATTCAGTACAAGGCACACACACTGAAAAAGGCAGCCAGAAATTTCTGGGCACTGGAAGAAATCTCTTGCCAGGGAGTCCAGTACCATCTCAGGTGAAAAAAAAGTTCAGTACTCTGAGCTGGCATGCTCTAGAGAACTTGAAGCCCATGGAACTCTAACCTGGGATTCTTTATGGAAATGGAAAGTCACAGAGTCCAATCTTGTCATGAGTCAGGTGGCTTGAAACATGCAACTCTGATGAGGGATGCTCTATGGGAACTGAAAGTGCTAGCACAATGAACACAAACAACAGATCCATGAGAGACAAGTTAAGAATCTTTGTATTACCTGAAGAACATGACCAAAAACAAAGAATATAGAAATGATGTTTCAAGAAATAATGTTTGGATTTTGTACTACAAATTTTCTGGGAAGTGGGCAAGGAGAGTTAAGGGTCATCAGTCCTGTACTACACTGAGAAATGATCAGCAAATCTAAGGCCATCAAAAGGGAAAGTCAAGCTCATGCTGCTTCTAACACTGACTTGTTGGCTGATATACTTCAATAGGATAGTGAGGAGAATGTTGAGAGGACTCAATATCAGTTCATGTGAGAATTAATTAAAAGACTGAGGGCCATTTCCTTTGGGCTACTCCTTCCTCTGTCCAGTCCTGTGAGTCATTATTAAGTGCCCTTCATTTCAAAAGGGCTGTGTTTAGCTTCTAAAATTTCTCCAGACAAGTCCTGGAGGTCAATCATTGTCAAGTGTCCTTTACTTTGACTACCAAGACACATTTGTGATTTATACAAATAAAGTTACAAAACACTCCGTACAGAAATAAAGGAAGACTTAAATAACTGAGATATTCATTTCTGTGTTTAACTGTACCAATATAATAAAAAATGATAATATTACCTAAATTAATTTGCAGGCTTACAGCTAAACAGCTAAACAAACAAAAAACTACCAAGTGAACATTTTACAGAGTTAGGCAAAGTAATATCAAAATTATTTTGAAGGAACAAAAGGTTTAAAATGTAAGGGGAATTTTTTTAAAAATAGGGATGAAAGGAAAATAGTGCTTTTATATCTCAAATTACACCATAAGGCATAATCAAGAAAACCATTTGGTACCATTTTTAAAAATAGAACTCTAGATCAGTAGAAGACACTGGATCAGCAAGGATAAGAAACAACTAAACTCAATAATACGGGATTTAAAAATTCAAGACATAAGGACTTAAGTAGTAATTACCATTTTGAGAATAGCTTGAGAAATTGAAAAGCTGTCTGATTTTTTAAAAAGTTTCAGTTCAGCATCTTACATCACATGGCACAATGTTATAAATAGGCATCTGACTTTAAAACAAAAGTTCACATCATAAAAACTGGAGGTATCTTTAATAGCTAGAAAAGATAACAATGAAAGGAAAGACATTGGAAATCACAGTAGATAAAACAGACTTATGATGACATTAAATTAAAAAGTTTTGTCAGGGAGAAAATCAATGTAGATAGGTTAAAAAGCAAAGGTGTAGATTAGGAAAAATCTTTGCAATAAGTGTCTTTGAAAAGTGTTTGATATCCAAAGTATTTCAAACTCATTGGGAGGCTCAAAGGAGAAATATTTTAGGATGAGGTGTCTTTATCCTTGACCCTCAATCCACACCCTTGTATTTACTATTTTATTCTTCTCTTTACTATACTATTTACTATTTTCTATTTAATCAAGGTGAAACTTGATTCCTAGAGCCTATCTGTTTTGTTTTGTTTAGTTGGGGGTTTTTGGTCTTTGTTTATTTTACATTGCTCCTACCTCACCCCTACTATTCCATCCCAGAAGAGGAATTAGAGGGATGGAATTTTAGGCTCAGCATTGGAAACTAGATTTTAGAGTATAGAAAAGGAGTTCACCTTACGTGGTTGAGCCACATGATGTGTCATTAGAAATGTAAGACAGAACTGGTAGAATTTAAATGATACAATTTTCTAGACAAATCATTTTTATAGAATTCTATCAGTGGGATTACTACTTAAGCAGTAAATCTACCCAAGCATAAAACAAGCAGTCTGAGAAAATTATGACATTTATAAATATGTATTTTCAATTTTAACTGACATGCACGACAAAATCCATATTCGAATGAGATTGTTGTCTAAGAAAGTATATTTTACAACATTCATTTTGAAGTTATTTCTTTTGAGATAAAAACTCTCTCCAGACAGCCATTTGAACTCTTCAGAACTACTGCCACTCATTCCTTTCACACTGAATTTGGGAGATCGACAGCACTTTTATCACAAGTTGAAGAAGCACATAATGTGATCCTTATCTCTGTCAGCCATTACTCATGAGAAAGAATATAATTCTTCATAAGGAATACTCTAAACAGGTAACAATAAAATTGGCTTCCATGAGAAATGAACTTCAAATAGAATTGTAATATCTTCACAACATAATTGGCCACAAAGAACATTTGTCTATTCATTTTCACCCCACAACTTAGGAAGTTTATTACTCATAGGCATGCAAGCATGTATTTCTTCAGTCCTTCATTCACATGAACAAGCACAAGTTGTGGTGTGGGGTGAGATTCATATCTCAATTAAGAGCATAGACCTTTGAGTTTCTGCCCTTGTATATGACTACTATTGGTGGGAAGATTCACAGAGACCAAGTGCAAGGAGGACCTTTGGTTTAGTCAATTAACAAGTGGCTCAGACGCCAAGCTATTTTAGTGATCATAAGAGCATTGTGGATAGGAAAGTTTGCTAACTTTGAATACCTGGATTAGATGAAGTTTGCTAACCTGATTATGACTGGAATGTCTTGAATTCCTTGCCTAAATGAAGCTGACTAAACCAGATGATAAATACTTAATCTATTTACTTAAAGTGATACTAACTTTTGTGGCATGAACATTCTTAATGAAAGCATGTTGGTTTTTGAGATCACTAGTTCCTTTTTTAGACATTATATAATCACCACTTTAATAACATATTCTAGAATTTTCCCCAGGGATTAAAATTTAGGAAAAAAATCACTGGCTTATAGTTTGAAGACATCATTTTCTCTTTTTATGAAAAATTAGACATTTGCTTTTCTCCAGTCCTTTGACAACTCTCCCACTTCCCATGATGTTTCAATGATCACTGAGAGTATCAACAATCATATGTAATACTTCTTTCGATATTCTGGGATATAGATAATGTGGGTGCCGTGATCTGAACTCAATGAGACCATTTCTATTACTCTTATTTCACTTTTCTGGTGTTTCAACACTCTATTAAGTTTTTTTTTTTAATTCTTTCCTTTTCCAATTCAAATATCATTTTCCTTGGATGAGAAAATAGAAGCCACATAAGTGTTAGGGAGCTCTGCTTTCTCTATGTCATTAGTAACCTTCAATATCTAATTTGTTTCCTAATCACTTCTCATCACTTTTACCTCATATTTCTTTTATCTGTCCTTTTCTTTTAACTCAGTCACCTATCTTCCCAGTTCAGGGCCTTTCACTTCTCACTTGGACTATTGCAGAAGTTTCATAATTGGCCTACTTTCTTTTGTTTAAAATAGTATTTTATTTTTTCCAATTATATGTAAAGAAAAATTTTAATATTCACCTTTTTACAAAATTTTGAGTTCCAAATTTTTCTCTTTCCTCATCCTTTCCTAAAATGGTAAGCAATTTGATATAGGTTGTGTATGTGCAATCACATAAAACATATTTCCATATCAGTCATGTTGTGAAAGAAGAAACAGATGAAAAGGGGAAAAAAAAACATGAAAAAATATAGTGAAAATAGTATGCTTCAATCAGAATTCAAAATCTATTAGTTCTTTCTCTGGATATGGATAGAATTTTCCACCATGAGTCCTTTATAATTGTCTTGGATTGTTGTATTGCTGAGAAGAGCTAAGTCTTCCATAGTTCATCATTACACAATGCTGTTGTTACTGTGTACAATGTTCTCCAGGTCCTGCTCATTTTATTTTTCATCAGTTCATATATGTCTTTCCAGGATTTTCTGAAATCTGCTCATAATTTCATATTGCACAGTAGTATTCCATTGCATTCATATACCACAGCTTGTTCAGCCATTCCCCAATTGATGGATATCTCAGTTTCTAATTTTTCTCCACCATGTTCTTGCTACTAGAAATATTTTTGTGTGTATAGGTCTTTTCCCCTTTTTAATGATCTCTTTCTGATACAGACTTAGTAGTAGTATTGCTGGATCAAAGGGTATGCACTGTTTGATTGTTTTTTAGGGATGGTTCCAAATTGCTCTCCAGAATGGTTGGATCAGTTCACAACTCCACCAACGGTGCATTAGTATCCCAATTTTCCCATATCCTCTCCAACATTTATCATTTTCCTTTTCTGTCATATTAGCCAATCTGATAGGTGTGAGGTGGTACCTCAGAATTTTTTAATTTACATTTCTCTAATAAAAAGTAATTTAGAGCATTTTTTCATATGACTATAAATATATGTATGTCTGTTTCTCTTATGTATATGTGAAAAATCAAATACCTATTACTGTACTTTTAATGTATTCAGTGTACTGCCTACTTCATGGAATGTGATGAGATGATAGATAAATAGATAAAATATTTATTAAAAGCTTATGAGCCTAGTATTGTGCTAAGTGCTGGATGTATTAATATAAAGAAATAAAATAGTCCTTGTCTCCAAGAAATATATTCAAATATTGAAATATACATTTATATATATATATGTGTGTGTGTGTGTGTGTATGTATATATACATATATATCTTTTATTTCTTCATCTGAAAACTGCCTGTTCATATCCTTTCACCATTTATCAATTGAGGAATGGATTATATTCTTATAAGTTTGACTCAATTCTCTATATATTTGAGAAATAAGGCTTTTATCAAAGACATTTGCTATAAAGATTATTTCCCAGCTTTCTGCTTTTTTTCTATTCTTGGTTGCAGTAGTTTTGTTTGTGCAAAAACTCTAATTTAGTATAATCAGAATTATTTATTTTATATTGAATAATACTCTCTATCTCTTGTTTGGTCATAAATTCTTCCCTTCTCCATAGATCTGACAGGTAATCTGTTTCTTGCTCTTCTAATTTGCTTATAGTATCACCCTTTATGTCTAAATCATATACCCTTTTTGACCTTATCTTGGTATATAGCATAAGATGTTGGTCTATACCCAGTTTCCACAATATTATTTTCCAGTTTTCCCAGCAGTTTTTGTCAAATAATGATTTCTTATCCCAGAAGCTGAAACCTTTGGGTTTATCAAACAGTAGATAATTATTTACTACTATGTCTTGTGTACCTAATATATTCCACTGATCCACCACTCTATTTCTTAGTACCAGATAGTTTTAATGATTATTGTTTTATAATATAATTTGAGATCTGGTACTGAAAGACCCACCCTCCTTTGCATTTTTTCGCTAATTCCTTTGATATATTTGACCTTTTGTCCTTCTGGGTGAATTTTGTTGTTATTTTTTCTAGCTGTATAAAATAATTTTTCAGTAGTTCAATTGATATGGCACTGAACAAGTAAATTACTTTAGGTAGAAATGTCATTTTTATTATATTGGCTTGACCTAGCCATGAGCAATTGAGTTTTCTAATTGTTTAGATATGACTTTGTTCATATGAAAAGTGTTTTGTAATTGTTTTCATAGCGATCCACGTTTGTCTTGACAGGTATACTCCCAAGTATTTTACATTGTTTATGGCCTACCTTCTTTTAATTTGTTCTTTCTCCAGTCTCTCCTTTACACAGTTGCCAATGACATCTTTCTGAAATTCAGCTTCAATGATTCCGTACTGCCTGAAAACAAACCTCTTTTGGTATTTAATGACCTTCAATTTATTTTTCAAAACTGATATCACAATATTCTCACTTAAGAACTCTATATTTCAGGCAGACTAGTCTGCTTATCACTCCTCATAAATAGCAATCCATTTCTTCCCTCTGTGCCTCTTCAAAGGCCATCTTTTAAGTCTGGGATGCCATCCCTCCTCTTCTCTACCTCACAGACTGTATACTTCCATTCAAAATACAGCTCAGGTCCTACCTCTTGTAAGATAGCTTTCCTGATCTTTCCAGTTATTAGAATTGTCACCCTCCACACAAATACTTTGAGACATAGCTATATACACATATATGATACACATATATGTGTATGTGAAATATTTATCTGTGTCCATGTTGTCTTCATTAAGTATAACAAATATTTTGAAGGCAATGCTTTTTCATGTGTTTTCTTTATATTACCAGCACATAAGTAGCAAAATTCCAGGTGCATATTCAGTAGTCAATTGTTGAGTTAACTTTAATTGAATACCATTAATTCTAAGGAACAATCCTGCCACTTCTTTTGTCTTTCTCTTTTCCCCAATATAGTTTTAAAAAACTTCCTGGTTTGTTCATCTTTAACTTTGTTCATCAGTCTGAGCTCAGTATAAGCTTTAAGACTCCAGACATTATTCTTACATGAAAATGTCATGCTTTTGAATTAGTCTTCTGTTACCTGTCACACTTATTTCTACTACTTGCTACCTTTTACATGCGTACTCTACTAAATTAGCCTTCAATAACCCAGATTAATCTTCCTACTTTGGTAAAACTTTGGAGGAAACTTCAGGTTAGGAATTCTCAAATAAATAGACTTCATGACATGATAGTCATCTATTCAACAAATGGTTATTGAACACTTAACTATGTAAACATTTTGCTAGGTATTGTGAGAGAAGCAAAAGAAATATTGCAAAATGGCCCTGACTTTAACTATTTGGCCATAAAGCAAAATACTTTTTATTGCTTTATCATAATATCTTAATCTATCTTCTATTGATTCACAAATATTTCCATTCTACATTGTAATGATAAGCATCACAATTTTTTTACTAGAGTATAATGTAACTGAAGTACATGAATGATCCAAGATTCTAATTGGGGCAAAAAGTACTGTATAAAGAATAAAAGTCATCTAGACTTTCAGTTGCCAAGCATGCATGTAAAATCCATATTATATAATATATATAACCCATAATGTACTTTACAATTCAATAAAGAACAGAGAGGCCATTAGGAAACTAGTATGTTAATAGTGTATGTGAACTATTATGGTTCTAGATTTCATTTGTTGCACTTAACATTTTTCTACTTGGTTTAATAATTATGATAATGATAATAATGATAATGATAATATGTTCAAATGTCCAAAATGTTTTAAAGTTTATAAAGAGGTGTCATCAAAAAGGTAGCTTTCTCTTCAGTCAGAAAACAAAATATCCAGATTTGTACCCAACCAAGTGTTCACACCACTTTCTGGCCATATCAATACAATGTCACCTGCACTCTGGTTTTCATCCTTGTTTTCTTTCCATCAGAACCTTACACCCTACCCCTGGGAAACTGGGTTCTGATAGGTGAGCCTCATCTTGTCCTAAATCAGTTCTTCATCCTACTTTTAAAGCACCCCTTCACCACGGTGAGGTTCTTTTATCACTCCCTCCTTCTCAGTTTCTTTTAAACATTGTCTTCAATAATAGAATATATTTCTTGGGGACAATGACTATCTTATCTGTTTATATTAGTATATCCAGCACTTAGCACAATACTAGCCACATAATGAGCTTTTAATAAATTTTCTATCTATTTCTCTGTCATCTCATAACATTCCATGAAATAGGCAGTACATTGAATACATTAAAAGTACAGTAATATGTATTTGATTTTTCACATATATGTAAGAGAAACAAAGACAAAATTGTTGCCTAATCTTCAATCTAAACTCTAATGATTTCATTTGTTTATCACAATTAATTTATAAATAAAGTAGTGTAATAGAATTCTTATGTAGGTATGAGTTGGTCAAGGTGAACTTTGAGGTCCCTTCCTATTTTAATATTCTGTGATTTGTTTTCTTTTTTCATTATCATCAAGGGTTTTATGGTTCTATTTCTCTATGAAACTACCATCTTTCTCTAACCTCTAATTTTTTTTATCTCAAACACAAACCAAATTTCAGCTCCTTCAGTAAGTCAACCTAGGTGGAGAGCTACTTTTACATATACGTACATACATACATATATTACACATACACATATGTACGTGTATATATTTATATACATGTGTACATGTGTGTGTGTGTGTGTGTGTGTGTGTATCCTATAGATATCCATTTTTTCCAAAGCCAATGCATGGCAGTGTCATATTTCAATAGGAATAGCAGGTTTTCTGCTGGTGAATTGGTCCTGTTGAAGCAGGATAGAGAAAAAGAGACAGGAGCAATACCCAAACTGCTGAAGATGCACTTTATGCCCTGACTGTGCTGCTGCCACTGTCAATGTTCTGTCATATCCTCCCTGTTCTTCCCCAAACCCTCTTATGGCCATTACAGTCATCATCTATTCAAGACAATGGCTAAAGAAGATGCTAGGAAAAGATAAGATCAAGGATAAGGATAAACCAGAGAGGAGATCAGCAGTATTATCTCCTGATCAACCTTTCCTTTGAAAGGGAAAAAATGAAAGGATGATGATGGTAAGGATCAGAACAATGCTGGAGACAATGGAATTGAAAAAAAAAAAACAAATCAGCCACAGAAGGTAAAGGTGCAGGAGACGGTAAGTGAATTGTGTGAATTGTTAATAATTTATCACTTCTGCTGAATTTATCATCTAAAATTCCATTTTAACAAGATTTAGAAAATTCAAAATTTTGGTTTTTTTATGTTATGTTAACACATTATACTCAATTGTTTTGTTTTGTTTTTTAAGAAGAAGAAAGGGTACATCTCATTGATAGAATGACTCTGAAGCTGGATTTAAATAAGCAGGGATTTCCCCCCTCCTTGTATGAGAGGACTCTTTTGAAGTCCAAGAAAACACTCTCTGACAGTACCTCACATACATCAGATGCACTGGTATGGACACATTCCCCTAGTCTGTCTGGTGGTGACAGGAGTGGATAGATTTAAACACTCTTGTGCTTTTTCTTTTCTTCTCTTGTTTTTTTTAGCATTACTCTACTCTTTCAAAACATAGAAGCCTATCAGGATTTGCAATATAACCCTTCCCCCATCCATTTCACTCTCTAAATTGTGTTAGCTATTCATATTTCATATAGATTTCAGTAGCAGCCTTGAGATAACCTTCCCCCAAAACAGCCTCAGTTTCTTGAAGTTTTCATTTTCTTTCCTAAAAATCCAAAAAGTCTCATGAAAAGTCTTTTTAACTATAAATGCAAAAGTGTTCCCCACTCCAAACTTTTCCTTTTCAAAGTGGAAAATAAAGATTTGTCTTCAGGTTTTATGATGAATTTACATTTTTAAGAGTCCATGAAGAAAGGGAGTTTGAAAGGTATTGAACAGTGTTGTTGATCATAGCCTATGTCCTACACAAATTAATGTGCTTGTTCATGAAAAGGATGTTTAATAAAACTAGATGCAATTTGGATGAAATGAACTGACTAAATTTTATCACCTACCTAATTGTGGGCAAATTTATTTCCATTAATATGTCTCATATATGATACTGATGAGACTGTTTATGCCAGGTCAATTATTTGGGACAGGCTTATCTCACTTCACTGTGAATAGTAGGGCATGACACTGCTTTGTAGATATTGATATTTTCTAGAGTTTACAATTATATCTGTTTTTCCTACTCCTTTATTCATTAGAGTATAATGATGATGTATCATTATGCTTTATTAAGGAAACTCCCAATGGAGATACTCCCAATGGAGATAACAAATATACTAGAATGATGAGGAAAGGTGATACTCTAAGAGGTAAATACAATTATGTTACAGTGCCTAGTTTGTTGGTTAGATACATTGAGATGCATTGGTCAAGCAATGGGATTCATTGTTTTGCTTTATGGCTGTTTTAAAATAGAAAGGTGACTGATTTGTGGATGTCCTTTGTGAGTATGATGCACAGGTTGGGGAAATTGTTTTAATTTGGTGAGATATGTTCCTCATATATTCTACTTTAGTCATCCTTTGGTGACTGGCAAATCTCTTGAAGTTTAATGGTAGAGAAAGTATGAGAATGGACCTTTGTCAGTGATTTGCACTTGCAAAGGACAAGACATTCTTAGGTTCATTCTGACTCAGACAGTTACTGACAGGACAGATGGTGTAGGGAACAGTAAAATTCTAAGATTATCCTAACAAATAACAAAAAGTCATAACACTGTATAGCCATGAAGAACTTTCCATTTGACCTTATTTGACCTTATCAACCCTGGGTAACAGGTAATGTAAGTATTGTCATTATCATTCCAATAGGCCTGTGAACTAGTTAGAGTAGATAGATGATCTCTAATTTCCTTCCTCTAAAATCTATGGTTTCATATTATTCCCACTTATCAGATGAGGAATTTGAGACATAAAAAGTTGAACTCACTTGTCTAAGATCACAGCTAATTACTGGTATAGCTATGTTCCTTAACTCTTAATTCAGTCGCCTTTCTGTGTGTTACTTGTTTGTCTGGGTCTTCAAATCATGCTATTATCTGGAAGATAGGGCAGTATCATAACCAACATTGGATCAAAAACGTCTCTTTAAGACTTTCTCATCACTGCCTCAACTATTCCTGGAATACTGACTACTTTGCCACACAGAGGTGGCACCAGGTATTGCAAGAGGTATGCACATACACATTCCCTTTGCTGTCTGTGTTTCTATCAGTTCAAAGAGGAAAGACACATTAGGCATACTCGTAAGATCCTTTCTCAGCACAGTACAGTTACACTCTTTTCAGGATGCAGAGCTTCAGAAGAATCTTATTTTTTTTTCCTCAGTGCACTATCCAGAGAGTAAAAAGACCCAGAAATGATCCAGTTTCATTAAATATTTGTTTTTTTTAATTCTTTCTTCTTCCATACTACGTATATATGTACATATGTATGTATGTATGTATATGCACACATATATATTCCGTACTATATATACATACATACTCATACACACACACACACACACACATATATACATACACACACATACTGAAATATACACAAACACACATATATATGTATATATATATATGTATATATATATGTATATATATATATATATATATATATATATATATCAATAGGATAGAGATACAGTGGATGGAGAACAACTCTTGGAATCAAATTGCACCTCTGATAAATGCTGAGTATGTCACATTAAGCACCTCTCATTTTCCTAGGAAGGGCTACTATCAGAGGATGATCTACATTGGTAAAAAGTTTCCTTAGCAAGGAGCTCACCAGACCAAATAAATTATAATCTCAGGTCCATAGCAAATGAACAAAAACCTGATCACCACACTTCCTATCTTTTGGGGATTGCTTGGTATTAAGGAGTACCTCAGTGCTGAATGACATAATTCCTCACTCTACTTCACCATGACTTTTGACCATGGTATTAAAGCTTTTTGGATCACAGAAAAACTAACCAATCACAATCAGGCAAAACAATAGATCTCTGAAGCAGGAAGGAAGTAGGTGCTGCTAAGAGCTTTAATGATGATATCTGCTGTTTCCTTCTAAGGCTATATGTAGGCAGATTATAAACAATAGAGATAGTCTAGGTTAGTGGTAGACTGACACTTTTGCTGTTTACTGTGGAACTATGTATTTTGTAAAGAGAGAAAACAAGAAAGCCAGACAAGACATACTTTTTTAAGAATAGATTTTCCTCTCTGTATTTGTATTACCATGTTTTATGTGCTTCTACTTTAATTTTTATACACTGTAATATCCTAAAATTTTAAGGGCTATACAGTGATAGTAGCATAACAAAGTCAATGGCAGCTGAGTTTTTGAAAACAGCTTCTAATCCCCTCACTATTCCCTCAAGTATTCTTGTGCAAGATGTCTCAGGACTCTAGTTGTTCTTGGGATCCTGATACATTTATTCAAACTTTACTTGGGCATTTTTCTTGACAAAATTTTATCATTTTCCATTTTTCCCCTTTGAAGTTCTTTGGCTATGGGTTATCTTAAAGTGCACAAAGTGAATGAAATATATAGGAAATAATTTAGATGATTCATGATTAATTATTTTTCCTAAAATTTTTTGTTTGGTTGGTTGCTTGATGGATTGATTTGTTGAATTTAGTTTTTTCTAAGTATATTGTTAACCTATATCAGTTGGTTAGGGCATAGTGCTAGAGAATTCAGAGTGATGAGTCCCAGTAGTGCCACTTAACATAAATGAGGAAAATAGTTTTTTTTCACTTGGACCATGTGGGTAATAACTTCTTATCTATTTCACTATTTCAAAACTTAATTTTCCTTTTTGTTCCCCATGTACAGGAAAGTGGACTAAGTTCTCTGTGTACACAGGTCATTACTTTTGTTGGTTTCCCCTGGCTGGACTAAAAGCTCCTTGAAGATGAGGGCTGTTTCATTTCTGTCTTTGTATACCCAGGGCCTCGAGCAGTCTCTAGTACATGTTATATACTGTATAAATGCTCATTGATGGATTGATTTGTTGAATTTAGTTTTCTCTAAGTATATCGTTAACCTATCCCAATTGGTTAGGGTACAATGATAGAAAGTCCAAAGTGATGATTACCAGTAGTATAAGGTATAAGGAGATTAAAAAATGTGTGAATGGGCCAGGATATGAAAGGCTTTAAATGCCAAGTAGATGGCTATATATTTGATCCTGGAGGTAACAAGGAGCCACTAGTGTTTATTGAATATCAGTGGGGTAACTTGGTCAAACCTGCACTTTAGAAAAAATCATTTTGACAGTTGATAAGGACAGATTTGGTGCAAAGAAAGCATCCAGAAGGCTATTGCAACAGTCCATGCATAAGGTGTTGAGGGCTGACACCAGAGTGGTAACAGTGTCTGAGCAATATTAATTGCTTATTAATATTAATAATTAATGTTAATTAGTTATTAATAATATCACATGGTATTATGAAGGTAAAATCAATAGGACTTGATTGGATATGGGGAGGTATGTAGAAAAGTGAAGAGTTGAGAATGATCCTCAAGCTGGGAGCCTAGGTGAATAGGAGGAAGGTGGAAGAAGGTGGTATGCTTGGTATAAATAGGCTCTTTATAACCTGGTGTCAACTTCACCTTTCCAGCTTTATTTCTCCTATTCCTACTATGATACTTTATGTTCTACCCAAATTGGACTACTTATGTTTGGAATGCACTTCCTTTACATTTTTCCACAATAACATCCTTCTATACTTTAAGGTTTAGCTCAAATGCTACTTTTTCCATGAAATGTTCCTGGGTTTCCATCTACTTCCACAAATATCACATCTTTCTGTTCAAATTTCTAATAAAAAATCCTTGGACTTCTCCTCTGCTTGAACCTGGATGTCTGGATATGACATTTATTTATGTATTGTTTTCCTATTAAATTGCAAACTCCATGAGGGTGGGAAGTTTCATTTTTAGGTTCCCAGTATCTGGCCCAATTCTTTGCACCTAATAGGTCCTTGTTGAATTGAATTCTGAATTTATTTGAAGTATTTCTTCATAGTCCCTGAATTTGGATGCTACGTCAATTGCTGAATCTAATTTCCTGTGTACCTAACCTCAATTTGTAATCTGACTTTGATATCCTGTGGAGCTGACATTGCTTCCCACTTACAGAATCCACTTTGGCTTCTACCTAGCTCATTTACTCTGCATTGTCTGGTTTATGTTCACATACGTATGGTATATGTACATATATACATATGTATTTTATGTCTACATGTATTTTATATATATATATATACATATATATATATATATCTGTGATAATATGGGAATATAAACCAGATGAGATAGATAGATTTGAGACTTTAAAGTATCTATTATTGATTCCTTGAGAGAAACATCTAGACAGACCCATGTGGACACACATAACCAACACAGTCAAACATAGTGCCCTCCCCTTTTCTGTCTGTGTGTGGACACACACACATACATACATGTTCTCTGAAATGAATATACTCTGAAATGTATACCCTCGTATATGTAAATGCATGTATCTAAATACATATAAAGAAGTAGACAGTGTTTGAGAGAACTTATAAACAGGAATATTAAACACATTTCAGAATTGGTAATACTTAATTCATTGGTGGTTTCCCTGTGACTGAAGTGCTTGGGAGATGAGATTGTCAGGAAGTTGGCTCATAAAAGGACAGTTTCCCATGAATTACAATTGTAGAACTCAGCACTCAAAATATTAAAGCTTAAAGAGACATTAGAGATCATCTAGTCCAACCTACATATTACACAAATGAGGAAACTGAGGCACAGAAAAATTAGTAACTTGACAAGCTTACACAGATAGGCCTAAATTCTAAATTCAGTGCTCTTTCCAATGCTTTAATTTTCCCTTTGATAATGCCCAAGTGATATGTTAATCAAAGAACACACTAAGGGACTTCGATCTAATGGGAATGAATTACTGAGACAATGAGGGAATGTCTAAATTCAAATAACACTTTTATTGGCATAACATCTATTGTAAGAGGTACTAACTAAATTCAAGTCAAATCCTTGGAAGTCTAGAAATACTAATTACAAATTAAAAAATATGAAATAAACTTCAAAATTATAATTGCTTCTAAAGGTCTTCTACTGAGAATATTCCACTAAATCAAAACAATACGTTTAAAATATCCCATTGTTCATTCTCTGATCTTCCACTTTGGAAATCTCATACTTCTTTCCCTTCTCAAACCATCAGCAAATGGATTACCCAAATTTCATTATGAAGGGGCTGACATTTTATCAGTCTTATGAAATCTTGAGGTCCTAAATATAGATTCTTTACTGAGATAATAATAGGCAGCTTAAGAAGTAAGATCTGCAAGGGAAATTTAGAGAGCTCACTATTTAACTCTGATAAAAATATTCAAACACCTAGAAATAGTTAAAAAAAGAAAAGAGGCTGTTTCCCCCCAATATCATTTAGGAAGCCACCAACTTGGAGAAAAATTTCCTCATCCATCACTTATTTAGAACTCAGAAAGCAGTCTCTCCAGAGAAATAAAATTATGAATAGCGTTAGGTCTGCAGGACAAATCTCAAAAAACTATTTTACCCAGAACATGGCTGAATGAATACTTCCAAAGAAAAAAAATAGACAATGAAACCAACTGAAAACTAATCCTTGAAAATTCCTTTTTGGGATAAGGAAAGGCTGTATTTTTTGTTTGTTTTTCAATTAATCAATTTATCAACAAAGGCTTAAAGGAATCTTATGGACAATTCTAACCCCTTCTTTCAAAAATGAATAAACTTTATTCACAAGCTGAATAAACATGTTTTTCTCAAGGTTGCAAATGTGACTATAATTGTTTATGTTTATATAGCACTTTAAGGTTTTACAAACTACTTTCTTCACCAAAATTATGTGAAGTAGGTGGCATAACTATTATTATCCCCAAATATTCCTCTCAGGAAACTGAAGTACAAAGAAGTGAATTGACTTGAATAATGTCTCTTATCTAGGATACTTCACAGGTAGGATTCAAAGCCAAACCTCCTTATTACAAGCCCACTGATCATTCTATCATACTAATCTCAAACCAAGATCTCTCTGACTCCAAATACAAGTCTGTTTTCATTTTGTTTCCTTTCAAAAAGCATTTTATGAGTATAAAATATTGAATAACCATGGGATTCTGTAGAGCAGTGGTTCCTGTTGAATGGTTTGCAAATCCTTGAGAATTCATGATGACAAATACGTTTATGTGAAAAATTCCTTAATTGTGCTTTAAACAGCATATAATTGCCCAATTATGTTACAAACATGTTGTCCTCTGTGACAAGCATTTACATATTTAAAGCATTATGTATCTATTTATGTGGTAATTCAAAACCATCATATTGTGAACATGATGATTGTGATACACATGCAGTGATTTATCAGACTCTGCCCGCTTATAATTAAGTATCATATTATGCATTTTCTCAAGCTGACATCAAGTTGTTTCCAAAACCCCACAAGAATTTGACATTTGGACATGAACTGATTTCCAAAACACAGTGAAGAACATGTTCATACCCTCATTTGTGCTCTGCACATTTAAGTAGAGTATTTATTTACTCTATGATCATACCTAATACACTGTGTAATTATGTGATTAAGATCTTATGAAGGTATCCTTGCAGCACAAATATAAGACTATTTGGAAATTAAGATTACTAGGTGTGCAGATTATAAGCCATTTAAAAATTATCATGGACCATCACAACTGTGCTGCCGAAGTAAACATATTGCTTCACATTGAAGTATTAAGATTTTTTTTTAATTTAAACTAACTCTCCACTTGTTACTTTCTTTCTATCTGGCAGATTTTCAACTGAACAAATTGCCAATACTGGTCAATCATTCAGTAGAAATTCTGTGAAAGAGGAGCCACTATGCCAGTAGTGGAAGAAAAGAAAGTCGTGTCTAAAGATATTCTTTCTTATAAAGGTTAGTTTATATATAAACATTCCTAAAATTGAAACAATATATTCAGTTTAACTTTAAGTACATTTGTAAATTAATAAATCACTTGCAATTACCCAATAGAAAAGCAAATATTCTGTATTGTAACTAGCTATTCATTTTCATCAATTGGTTATTTGGCTAAAATTTTTTTTAAAAACTTGAATTTTTATCTCTTAGCAAAAGAGCTCATAAAATTCTTCTACCATTTTCAAACATATATTTACACAAATATTTTACTTTATTCTTGTATTAAATCAAAATTCAAAAATAAACTTAATGCAGAATCTGATTTAAGACTGTTTAATATTGAGTCAAATATTGTAAATCCTTGTTCAAATAAAAAGTGTGACAGAAATTAAATTAAAATATGATTTTATGTTATGTTAAACATCTTCCATGTTGTAACTTCATTAAAATGTTATTTATATTCAACAATGTTTGTAAAATAAAGAAATTTAATATAATCTTGCATATACATTCTGCTGGATTACTTCTTTTATATCCCACATAGAATATCCGTACTTCTTCTACAGTTAGCATTTGCAATTAGAATTTAATAACTAAATAGAATAAAATTTCATGTTATAATTATACTACATGATTTTAATTTGGAGCTCACAATTTGGATTAGTTACTATTTGGAAGATATATCATTGCTCCCATCACAAATTATCATTATAGTTATTGTAAGCACTAATCTAAGTCTAAATCTAAAGGAATATTATGAGTAGTATATTAAATTGCCCTGGGGATACATAGCACTTCTTTTTGTTATTGTTGAAAGGGATTCATGGAATTAAAATAAAAATAAATTTAAAAATTAAAAAGGTTAGCAATCTCTGAGTGAGTTATTGTTTGGGTAAGATGGGCTTTAAGTTCCCTTTCAATTGGAGATGCTGTGATTCTTAGAAATGGGAGGAGGCAGAGCAGAGCACGACATATCCTTGTCCCTCCTAAGGAGACTGAAGGAGGAACTGGTTGAGAAGAGATATAATTGACTTGTTTGAGATTCCTCAAACACAGACTGATCACAAGGTATTATCATAATTCCACTATTCCTTGCTCACTCTACCAGCATTAACTATAGGATGGAACTATACTTGAGGAGGTAGAGGGGATAGGGAAGCTACAACTATGTTATTTTCATGCACATATATTCATAATTTCAATTTTTACACTCAGGGAATGCCTATATACATTCTATACCTTGCTTGCTACATAGGTATCTTCTGTATCACATTGCTTAATGTCTCAGGTGGGGGAGGGAGGAGGAAAGGATAAAATGTGGAACTAAAACTTTAAAAAAAGTTTAAAATTGTCTTAACATGTAATTGGGGAAAATAAAATGTAAAAATTTTAAAGTTGCATGTAAATCTAACTTTTGTAAATGTCATTCTATGTTAAATGCCTTGAAATGTTAAGCAAACTTTGACACATTTTCTGAGTACAACAAAGCATTCTTTTTATAAAATAAATTATCATACCCCTTTTGTCTAATCTTTGTTTTCTAAGATCATATTTAAGGTTATTGAGTTTATCTTCAAAGTAAAAGAGTATATATCTACTTGCCCATCTTTGTCTTTTCTTCTCTTAAAGAAGAATCCTTTTTTTCTCATGGAAGAAATTCTGTAGGTGAGTCAAAAGAGCAAAAAATTCTATGATCAATTCCTAAGAACAGACTCAGCTGCACCATACAATTTGTGCCAGCTAAATATATTATGTAAGGCTATTTTTTATCTCACAAATGACTTGAAAGCAAGCAGATCTAAAGCAATTTATGTATGTCTCAGAAACATCAATAGTAACTTTAAAAAAGGTAAAGTGCAGGGATTCTCAATCTGGGGTCTATGTACTGCCAAGGGGTCCCTGTATAGATTTCAGGGAGCCTTTTAAACTGATTTAGAAAAGATTACATATTTATTTTCATTAACCTCTAAATGAAATTTAGCATTTCATTCAATTATTTTAAAACACAATTCTGAAAAGGGATCCTAGATTTCACCAAACTGTGAAGGGAGTCCATGATATAAAAATGAACTCCTGGCCCAGTAAGAATAGCACAGGACTTTAAGTCAAGTTAAGCCTGCTTTCTATATTTACAAGCTAAATGAACTCGGCAATAATTTAACCTACATTAGTTTCAGTTTCTTCAGCATTGAGATAGAAATAGTACTTTCACTGCCTACCTTAAAGTGTTGTTGTAAGGATTCTGTAAATCTTAAAATGATATATAAATGTGAATTATTATCATTTCATTATCATGTGGTCTTACATAGGGGCTTATACTAGAAAAGGGACATGTGAATTTACAAATCTTGTCATCTTCAGGGATCAGAGTTGCACTTCTGGTGCAGCTCTGAACAGAAGACAATTTAAAATCTATCTGTATCTCAATTCATACAGATGCTGTAAAAATCAAATTAGTTTGAAACTGTTAAAAGCCCTCTAAATGTCAGCTCTTGTGTATTATGTTAGTATTATTGATGATGCCAAACATAGAATACCCATTTATTCCCTTTTCCTTGTCTTTGAAAATGAATGCGTATACATATCTGATCCTTGCCAAGTTCCACCTTTTCATTAAAATAATTGGGGAAACCATTCATTACACTTGGTCAAGATTTAAAATAAAAAGTCCAAGTCTGTCCCAGACATTTCTAATTTAGCTAACATCAATCTACTTAAAATGGGTTTACAAGTGATAAGAAATAACCGAACACAATTTTTGTCTTTTATGGAATTTGTTCCCAGATAGCATTGAGGAATAAAGAACCATTCCTTTTGAATTCACTGTTCCTTTCTGAACTTAGAAAATCTTCAAGCGTTAGCTCTGAAGTGACCTTAAAGATCATAGGTCTATAGATTTCTAGCAATAAGGAACATTGGAGGTATCTAGTCAAGCCCCCTAATTTTGGAGATGAGAAACTGTGAACCAGAGGGAATAATAAGTATCTTGCCAAAGTCTGAACAGTTATCAAGCAGCAGGAATGAAATTTCAACCCAAGTCTTTTTACTCCAAATCCAGTATATTTTCTAATGCACAATAATTTTCTAATGCCTCCTTCATTTGGTTTCACCTTCACTTACAAATGAAAACATAGCTATAACAAGAAAACCATCTGTGACCATAATCTGGATCACAATTATTTTTCTAGACTAGTGTTAGAAAGTGGATATGGATCAGCAAGCTAACATGGGTAATTTAATTTATATGGGTAACAGTCTTTGAGGCTAAAATATTTTTCAGAGGCAGATAGAGCCATAATATAAAAACAGTTCAGCTATTATTATAACCTGGGGATTAAACTGGATGAGAGAGAAATTGGAATAGTAAAATCCAGTATGAGAATAATCCAGTCTAGGATGAATATATCTCCTTGGAAATTAAAATTTCTCCATTATTGGCCTTAAGTTCTTGACTCTTTTAAGGAGATTGCCTGAAGAAAAGATAGGGTCTGGAAGGATGTTCAACTTCCCATCTCCTTATCTATGTGTTTAGTGCAAAAACTAAATAAACAAACAGCAAATTACCAGAATGGAACCAGAAGTTTCACAAGAATCATGTTTAGGTAGGGAAAGAAGAAAACTTGATTATGCCCCATGGATCACTGATAAATTATTGGCAACCTAATTGAGATGGGATTTATTCCAGACAACAGAGTATCACACCATTGGCTTCAGTCTTCTTCAGATCTCTCCATCACACCTTTGTTCAGGGAAGGACCTTCTGATGTACCATATTTCTGTGTCTTAGCATTGTCCTCCAAGGAAAGCAAGTGGCTTAAGGCAGTGTCTGTATTGGGAGTCAAAGCTATGTTCTTTACAAAGGAGTCCAGAGAAGAAATTCCATTATGCCTAAGGGGAACTTCTTAAGACTCCAATGAATAGAAGAATAGGATTTTCTGAAGGCAGAAGCTATGAATTATTCCTTTGCCAGGTGTGGTCTCTAAAATCTTGAACCTACTTTTGTCTGGACTTTGTACATTCTTGTTGGAGAGTGTATCAAAGGTTTTAGGCAAGATGTTTTGTACCAGCTGTGCTTACTGTACTGCTCTGATAAACACCCTTTACAAAAAACTTCTTGAGATTGGCTAATAGTAATGGTTCTCAACTGATAATCACAGGGAGTTGAGATGAAGAACAAACACACCAGTAGATGTTTGAGCTCATGGCATTAGAGAATTATCTCTGACTCTTCAGGAATACCTGTAGAACTCTGAGGTAGACATATAACTTTACTCCAGGACATGAGATATCTATGAGAATGAGAATTGAGATGCATCCTCAGAGCTTATATGGTCAACATTACGTATTAGAGCGCTGGTACAAGAAGGCTATAGGAGAATAGGAATGCCTATTTCTCCACATCCCTCAACCTTCTATCTTTACAAAGACTAAAAAGGTTAGTTCCAGTGAGAAATTGAAATATTTCCTCCCCTCCCCTCTCCTCCCCTTTCCTTTCCTCTCCTCTCCTCTCCTCTCCTCATTTAGCTGAGGAAGGTTCAGAATGGGAAGAGAGTTCTGTGTAAGTATGCATACAGCAAGAAAGGTGGATAAGTAGAACGTTTTGGAATATTAGGATACTTTGCTTTGCCTTGACTATTAACTGATCCATGAGTCTCACATTAATAAAAGCTTTTATAGTTTCTTCTTAGATTTCCCTGTTTACCTCTGGATGAAGCTTGTCACTGTGACCATAGGTGGTCATCATACCTAACCAAATTTCTGCCAATATATTCTCAGCTGTGTACCCATATATATACTTGTTAAGCTCTGCCTCCTGGTTTCTGCTCACCAATTCCTCTGCTGCTGTCAGATATGCTGACCAGATGTACTACTTGGCCAGAACTGATTTCTTGACTAATCTGAAGCAACCCTGGCCATTCAGGAGAGAACATGTGTATTATTTGTAACATGTAGTTTGTCCAAAATAATTTTTTTCAAATCTCTCTTTAGCCTAATGTCTCTCCAAGTCAAGGTTTTTTTTTTTTTCCCTGACTATAATGCTCGTTAATGATACAGGGCAGTGTGACCTGGAGATAGGGTTTTATGATTTTAATTCAACCCTTTTAATAAAATGATGTCTACGGCCACTTCACATTGGGGCACCCACACTAAATTATTAACATAATGGCTCAAAGCAGCTGCTTCTTCCTGTACCATGTAATTTTGCCACATTTCTTAGAATTCTGTAAAGCCTATATTGTTTATGGTGTAAAAAATTGTAAATTCAGAAGAGTAAAAACCTCATTGAAATTCTGATACTGAATACACAAAACTCTTAAATCATAAACATTAACATTTCATTTGTCTATGTAAATATGGCACAAATCACCATCTTAAAGAAAAATTCTATAGCTTCAAACAATCTAAGGAGCCCATGTCTCCCCAAAAGTAGTTAAAGGAGACTATTCTCACTTATTACATAACATGAACATTCTTAAAATGCTAAATTGCAGCCTATTGAGTTTAAGCACCACAGGTACCAATTTAAGATAAACTTCATGGATTGCCAGTAATTTTTTAATATTAAGGCTTATGTCTGCTTCATCACTAATTTTAGATAGCATATTGGACTGTGTTGATTAGTTCTCATTGTTTTATATAAATATTTTTACTTGAATATCTCCATTAGAGGACCTGGCCTACAAATAAAAAACTTTTAAAAATCAGTACAAAAAGACAATGGAGTATCAGGAAAAAAAATACAGAAAGCTCTACCTTGTCTCACCCCAACTTCCAACCTTTCCCATAAAACTCCTCCAAAAAAATCTAAAAAGTCTACCAAAGTAAATCCAAAAAATTCAAGAAAAAAATCACAATGGGTCATTATTTTCTGGCCTGAGACTTAAAAGGAAAGAGTGATATGTGGACACTGGGGTCAGAGTCTTGCTGGGCAACTAGTATTCCAGCACAAGGAGAGGCTGTGCACAAGAACAAGAAGAAGTCACAGATCCAGCATAGAGGGACCTAAACTGTTGTAGGGTACCAAAGCATGTGCTAACTACAATCTATGTTATCCAAAACTTAGCTGCAGGTAATGGAGGAAGCAAACTCCACCTAGGAGTAGCATGCCAGGGCAACCAGCAGTGGTAAGCCCTAAGAGTATGTTCAGAAGCAATCACCAGTTGTGTGTCTTGGAGAAATCACAGAAGTGGAGAGATGTCTCTGTTCCAGCTCCAAGCAAAGTCTCAGACCTGTGTAGGAATAACCAGGCTAGGAATCCCAGACCAAAAGGAAGCCTGTAGCCTTTGAACCAGAAAAGCTTTTTAGCTATCTGATAATGTCTAAGTTCAATAGTAGTCTACAAATACATCAAGCAAACCCAGGTCAGAAATCTGCAGAACTCAGATTAGGGTGGATGGTGGGACAATTAAATTTTGTCCTAAATCATATAATTTTGAAAACCTTCAAGTCCCCAGCCTGAGGAAATAGGCTGCAAGAATGGGCAAACCAAAAGAACCCCACAATAAAAAGCTATTATGGATTCTAGGGATGGGGGACATTCAGTACAATGGCACAGATGGCAGACAGTGTGTTGAGGAAAAGGACTAGAGAGTAGGCCCAGTATAGCTGGATTATGGAAAGCAATGAGTCTAGTAAAATGTAAGAAGACTGGAAAGGTTGAAAAAAGCTGGAAACTTTAAATGGCAAACAATTTATTTGATCTCAGAGGCAATAGGAAGCCACTGGAGTTTATTGAATAAAGGAAATGGATGGTAGAGAGGTGAAATGGTCAAACCTATACTTTAAGAAAATGGCATTGGAAGGTTTGTGAAGGATTGGAATGTGGAGATATTTGAGGCAGAGCTATCAATTAGAAAGCTAGGTTTCTCTGACGAAAGTCTGATTTCTAAGATATATAAGGATTTGATTCAAATTTTTAAGAATAAGAGCCATTCTCAAATTGATACGTGGTCTAAGGAACAATAAATGAACAGGTAGTTTTCAAAGTAAGAAACCAATCTATTCCATAGCCACATTAAAAAAAAATCCTCCAAAATCATCAACAATTAGAGAAATTGAATTAAAGCAATTCTTTTTTTAATTAATTAATTTGTTTTTAGTTTTGAATATTCATTTCCATAAGCTTTTGAGTTTTAAATTGTCTCCCCCTTCCTCCCTGATTCCCTCCCTAAGCAATCTGAAATGGGCTCTACATACACATTCCTATTAAACATATTTCTGCCTTATTCATGTTGTAAAGAAGAATTAGAACCAATAGGAGGAACCACAAAAAAGAAGAAACAAAACAAAATATTTAAAAAAAGCAAATAGTGTGCTTTAATCTGCATTCATACTCCATAGATCTTTCTCTGTATGTGGACAGAATTTTCCATCATTAGACTTTTGGAGATGTCTTAGGTAGATCCTTGCATTGCTGAGAAGAACTAAGTCTATCAATATTAGTTATCCCACAAGGCAGCTGTTACTGTGTACAACATTCTCCTGGTTCTGCTCACTTCACTCAGCATCAGTCCATACAAGTCTTTCCAGGTTTTTCTGAAGTCTGCTTGCCCATCATTTCTTATAGCATAATACTATTCCATTACATTCATATACCACAACTTGTTCAGCCATTTCCCAATTGATGGGCATCCCCTCAACATCCAATTCTTCGACACCACAGAAAGATCTGCTATAAATATTTTTGTACATGTGGGTCCTTTTTGTATTTGTATGATCTCTTTGGGATATAACCCTAGAAGTGCTATTGCTGGGTCAAAGGGTATTCATATTTTTAATAGCCATTTGGGCATAGTTCCAAATTGTTTTCCAAAATAGTTGGGTCATTTCACAATTCCACCAATGCATTAGTCTTCCAATTTTCCCACATCTTCTCCAACATTTATCATTTTCCTGTTTTGTCATGTTAGCCAATCTGATAGGTGTGATATGTGAATCAAAACAATCAGAGCTGTTTTGGTTCACATTTCTCTAATCAATAGTGATTTAGAGCATTTTTTCATATGACTATAGATAGCTCTAATTTCTTCATCTGAAAACTGCCTGTTCATATCCTTTGACCATTTATCAGTTGGGGAATCACTTGTTTTCTTATAAATTTGAGTTAGTTCTCTATATATCGTAGAAAGGAGGCCCTTACAGAGACATTTTATAAAAATTCTTTCCCTGTTTTCTGCTTCCCTCCTAATCTTGGTTGCATTGACTTTGTCTGTGCAAAAACTTTTCAATTTAATGTAATCAAAATTATCCATTTTGCATTTCATAATGTTCTCTATCTCTCTTTTTGTCATAAATTCCTCTGTTCTCCATAAATCTGACAGGTAAACTATTCCTTGTTCTCCCAGTCTGCTTATAGTATCAGCCTTTATATCTAAATTGCGTACCCCATTTTTACTTTATTTTGGTACATGGTATAAGATTTTGGTCTATGCCTAGTTTATGCCATACTCTTTTCTAGTTTTCCCAGTAGTTTTTGTCAAATAAGTGAGTTCTTATCCCAGAAGCTGGAGTCTTTGGGTTTATCAAGCATCAGATTACTATATTCATTTAATGTGTTTTGTATACCTAATATATTCCACTGATCCACCACTCTCAACCAGTACCAAACAGTTTTGATGATTGCTGCTTCATAACAAAATTTAAGATCTGGAACAGCTAGGCCACTTTCCCTAACATTTTTTTTTCATTAGTTCCCTTGATATTTTGGACATTCTGAGTATTCTTGTTCTTCCAGATGAATGTTGTTATTATTTTTTTCTAGCTTTATAAAATACGTTTTGGTAGTTTGATTGGTATGGCACTAAATAAGTAAATTAATTTAGGTAGAATTGTCGTTTTTATTCTATTAGCTCAGCCTACCCATGAGCAACTGATGTTCTTCCAATTATTTAGAGCTGACTTTATTTGTGTGAAAAGTGTTTGTAATTGTGTTCTTATACCTCCTGAGTTTGTTTTGGCAGGTAGACCTCTAAATATTTTATATCTACAGTAACTTTAAATTGGATTTCTCTTTCTATCTTTTGCTGTTGGGCTTTGTTAGTAATAGATAGAAACACCTGTGATTTATGTGGATTTATTTTGTATCCTGCAACTTTGTTAAAGTTGTTTATTATTTCAAGTAGTTTTTTACTTGATTCCCTAAGTATATCATCATATCATCTGCAAAGAGTGATAGCTTTGTTTCTTCTTTGCCTATTCTAATACCTTCAATTTCTTTTTCTTCTCTTATTGCTAAAGCTAATATTTCTAGTTCAATCAAAGCAATTCTAACATTCAATCTCATACTTTGAGATTGACAAAGATTAAAAAAAAACCAAAATGACAAATCTTGGAGGGACTATGAGAAAATAGGCATGTTGACAGAAGCAAGTGAAGCCAAAGGCTGTATAGAAATCAAGAAGAATGAGAATTGAGAAGGACCATTAGAGTTGGTAATTGAGAGATCATTGGTAACCGTGGAAAGTAAAATTTCAGTTGGATGATGAGATTGGAAGACAAACTGCAGAGGAGAATAAGTGGCATTCTTAAGGAATCTAGCCACAAAAAAGATAAGAGCTAGATAGCAGGGACAAACAGATCAAGATGAGATGAGAGGCCTGAATTAGGCTGGTGGCTTCATGATTAGAGAGAAGAAGACATATATGAGAGATGTTATGAAAGTAGAAATGACAAAAATTTAGCAACTGATGAAATATGTGTGGTCAGTGAGAGTCAGGACTCTAGGATAAAACCAAAGTTGTGAACCTGGGTGATGATGATGATGATAATGATAAAAGGGGCTGGCTTGGCTTTTTAATAATGATTTGTCTTTGAATAGGGAGGAAGGAATGAGAACTTCTATCCTATTCTATTAGTCTTTCCAACAAAGAACTTGTTGCTGATTTAGAAAAGATGAGAATTTCAACTGGAAGCCACCACTTTATCCTAGAATTTGTGATTTTAAAAAAAAGGAGTAGAAGGTTGATCATAATCTGATATGAACCCTAGGTTTCAGAAAAAGAGATCTGAAAGGATTCATAGAAATCATGATTAATTTCTCATGGCCTAAAATTCCACAGGAGAAGTAGCTTGGTTAATCATTTAAATAGGAAAACCTACAAGTGTATAGGTTTTACATGATGGGTTCTAACTACCTGCTGTTTCTGGCTCAACTGCTTTAAGAAATTCTTAACTTCTTATATCCAGGTTTCCTTAATATTATGCTTTAACCTACCCTGCATGACACCATTGAATGCTCACATTCAGACTTTTATGACACCAATAACTTGCCTTCCTGAGTTTCTACTATCTGAAGCCGAACACCACAAGCACTTTACCCAACTCCCCAGAGTTCTTGAATCTTTTATGCTACCTTTACGGATTTGTCTTGTCTCTGGGTTCCATTATCCCATGATTTGGTCTGTCCTAGCATGACCCAGTCCTCCATTACTGGAAAAAAAAATGATTCAACTGTCAAATATTTATTCCAGTTTCTTCCATTTGGATGTAATACAATCAATGTGTAGAATTGATTTTTTTTCAACCATGTTAAGAGCTTAGAATTCCTCAAAATCTCAGAGTTTGATGTTACCTCAAATGTTACCTTATCCAAACCATACATAAATTAATTCCCTCTATTGTACCCTAACAAGTGATCATCAGTACTCTAGTCATAAGGCAACTCATTCCACTTTTAGATAGTTCTTGCTTTCCTTTAATAGCTGCATATTATAAAGAAGGTCAATACTGATATTGGTTATAGACTAAGATTTTGTCTTCCAGCTCCATAAAACTATAATGCCACTTTAAAGTTTTGAAACTGGGGGGATTTTCAGATCTCATTTTCCAGAATCTTAAAGGGAAAAAAAGTAGTCACATAATAACTATATACATTTTCCAAATAGCAAATTAAAAAACAAACACAAAAACAAAACCCTACAATGCATTTTAAAGATCCTAATTGCTGTGCTGTTAAAAGCAGAGGAGGGATTTAAGATGAAGAAAGAATATTATGAAAAAATTGTAGAGACATTTACTGAACATCATTGAGCTCCACCAATATAAAAAATAACAGTACTAGCTTAATCAATCTACAGATCTATTGCTATTAAATTGTTATTTTATATTGCTCATAGCTCTATATTTTGTAAAAATATCAGAATTCATTTTGGAACAAGAAAAATTAGAATTTAAAGGTAAATAATGGCAAAAGTAGGTATTAAGAATAAAAAGCTCTTTTAGACATCAAAACCCACTAAAAAGAAGTAATTATCAAGCAGATTAGTGAAAGAGACTGGATAATAAAAAGCAGAAGCAGCTCAAGTCAATAACCAAGTGTTCAAACAACTTGAGGACATAGACATATTGGGGAAAGCTTCCTATTTAACAAAAACTACTGGGAAAACTAGTAAGCAATTAGCTTGATATACTATATGCTATAGTAATAATTATAATAAGCTTAACATACAATATTATAATATATATCTATAAAATATATGTAAGCTTAATATACTACATTCTATAACAAGCTCAAAATGTTATTTTATACATGTTGTCATACATATTTTATATGTGTGTGTGACTATTAACAATTTGCACAAAAATATTTAAAGAGAGTAAGATTAGGTATCTTCAAACTCTCACATAAATTCTTGGTTTTCTGGGGGGAAAACTTTACTATTTTTGTTTTACCCTCCCCTAAATCCTTCTTCTCAATTAAATAGAATAGAAAAGTAAGACAAAAAACCCTGTAACAAATCATCATAGTCAAGGAAAACAAATCCATAGGTTTGTCATATTCAAAAATGTCTCATTCTGCACCTTGTGTCCATTGACCATCTGTCAGGAGGTGGGTAAGTTCCTTCAGCAATAGTACTCAAGTTATGATTGATCATTGCATTGATGAGAATTTCTAAATTTTTAAAAATTATTTTTCTTTACAATGTTATTGTATAAATTGCTGTCCCACTTCTCAATTCAGTCTACACCAATTCCGTTCATTCAAGTATTCTCAAGTTTGTCTGAAAACATACCTTTTATTATTTCTTATAATACAATAATATTCCATTTCACTTATTTACCATAATTTATCCAGCTATTCCCAAAATGGTGGACACTCTCTTCACTTATAGTTCTCTTCTACAACAAAAAATAGTTGCTATAAATACATAGTGTACATACGGGCACTTTTCCTGTTTCTTTTATCTCTTTGTGATGTATGACTAGTACTTATCTAGCATAATGGTTAGGCAGGAGCCACTCATATGAGGCACCATGGATTGGCAGCTGATGCCCATTCCTGTCCTCTACCTTTGCCCATAGTTTGCCCACGTTCAGTTTCTGCTACTTCTCAGTAGCAGAAGTGGGTTTCTTGTTCTTATAGTTGTTGGCCCATGCCCACAGCTGGCTACTATACAGACAATTCTAAATTTGCCTATACTCTAAAAGTTTTCCCAATTTGGGGGATTGAAGAGAGGGGAGTATAAAAGGCATTCAGTTTAGAAACAAGAATCAGATATGACAAGTAGTTTTCTTCCCACACTGAAAAGGGAATGCTAAGCAATAAGGAATCCTGTTTAGATTTACGAAACTAGGTGGTGCAATGGATAGAGTGTTGGGCCTAGAGTCAGGAATACTCATCTTTGTAAGTTCAAATCTTGTCTCAGACACTTACTAGCTGTTGACACTGGGCAAGTCACTTAACCCTGTTTGCCTTAGTTCCCTCATCTGTAAAACGATCTGGAGAAGGAAATGGCAAACTACTCCAGTATCTTTGCCAAGAAAACAAATGGAGTCAGGAAGAGTCTGATATGACTGAACAACAAAAGTACAAATATGAATCAAATATGACACAAATAGTTTTCTTCCCACACATAACAAGGACTGCTAAGCAATAAAGAATCCTGTTTAGAATAGAATCCAGTAATATCACAACTAGCACAATCAGTTGAAAGGCTAATATTTAAGTGTCATTGGAACATTTGCAGTTATTTTTTTAGGCCTCATAATTAGTCATTTCAAATTTCACCTTTGTTATCAAAACCAAGTGGTCTCTTTCCTTCCAGTGGTCTCCCTCTCTTCTGGCAATGCTATGCATCTTAGTGTTTCTGCTTTGGTTACTCTTCCAATAGATACCAGCCTATAGATCTGATGTCTAAGAAAGGGAAGGTCAGATGCTTTTTGAGATGAAGGAACTGTACCAAAACAAAAGAAGCCAGAAATAAATCCCATTCCACAAACAATTGTTGGCTCATGACCTTCTTCTAGGTAAGGGGAAGCACACCTTTTGCCAAACCCTCTGAAAAACTCAGAGCTATCCTTGCACTTTGAAAACTGGCAAAAAGAGAAAGTTTGAGGAGAAGGGACCATATCTTTATGGTCACAATGGAGTTCTGGCTTAGTAGCCAATTAAAAGTGATTTCATCACCATACACCCCGAGTCATCACAGAAGCACAGGAAGCAGTTAGAGGGTATCTGCCTATACTTTGAAGTAAAAGGGTGACAGAATTCACTCCTTGATCAAAAATATTCCAAAGTAGGTTTCTCCCAAACTTCCATGCCCTTAACTGGAATGCTATCTGAGAATGCCAGAAGAAACTACACTTATGTCATTGGTGAAAGAACAATTTAGTGTCTTTTTGTGTTTAGCTCCCAATTTGTTTTCTAGAATAGTTAGTCTAATCCACATATCTACCAATAGAGCATTAGTGTACAAGTCTTTCCTCAGCCCCTCCAACAACTGTCCTCCTTTTATTTCATTTTTAAAAATTGTGTTTGCTTAGCTGATTGGTGTGAGGTGAAACTTTTGAAGTTTTTTTTTTAATATTGCTATTGATAGCATAGATTACTTCCTTTGAGAGCTGCTTGTTCATATCTTTTGGTTATTTTTTCTATTGGGGAATGGCTCTTGTTCTTAGATATTTGTATATGTTTCTTATACATTTGTTATAAAACCTTTATCAAATAAATTTGCTGAAAATATTTTATTACCAATTAACTGTTTCCTTTCTAATTTGGCCTGAATTGATTTTGTTTGTGGAAATTTTTTTCAATTTTATGCAAGCTTGTCCATTTGGTTTTCTGTGACATTCCGTTGTTTGGTGATAAACTCTTGACCTGTCCATAGTTCCTTCAAAGAGTATTTCCTTTCTTCCTCTATTTTGTTTATGATGTTTGATTTTTAAATGTAGAGCATATCTCCATTTGGAGCTTATTCTTGTGGATGGAATAAGAAGTTGGCTTCAGCCTAAAATCTGAAAGACTGCTGTCCAGAATTTCAAGAAGCTTGAGATAATCAGTGAATTTTTCTCACAGTATTTAGGGTATGTGGTTTTAGGAAGCATAATACTACTATGTTTAATAATAGTAGTTAATATTTATGTACATGTACTATTTGATTCTCATAATAACTGTGGGAAGTAGGTGCTGTTATCATTATTCTCATTTTATAGATGAGGGAACTGAGACAAACAGAGGTTAAGTGACTTGCTCAGGATAATACAGCTAAGAAATGTCTGAGTCCAAATTTAAGCTCAGGTTTTTCTTTATGTTGTATAGCAATATCTAATGAGAGATTCTTAATTAAACTAAGGAAAGAGGTCACCATAGAATACAAAAAAAAATAATTTGATTACTTGAAATTGAAAAAAGTCTTTATGTAAGCAAAATCAATGCAATTAGGATGGGAAGTGAAAGTTTCAATTGGGAGAAAAGATCTTTTCTTCACATATCTCTGAGAAATGTCTAATATCTCAAGATACACAAGGAATTAACACAAATAAATATGAATCACTTCTTAATGAATAAGGAGGTAAAAAACAACAAAAAATCAAAAGAATTAAAAATATTAACAACAATATTACATATCTCTGCAAACAGTAAATAATAAAATAAAATTGAGACAACCTTGAGATTTTATCATAAATCAAACAACTTGACAAAGGTAAAATAGTTAATGTTGGAAGTGCTATTGGAAAACAGGTGCAGTAATACAATGTTGGCTAAGCCGTGAATTGGCTTAACTCTTCTGGGAAGTAATTTGGAATTATGAAAAAAAAATGACTAAAATGTTCATTGTTTGACCCAGATATCCTAGCCAGGTATGGATCTTATGGAAGTAAAAGAAAGAAATAAAGATTCCATATACACAACAATATTCATAGTAGAACTTTTTTGGGGGTAACAAGAACTGGAAACAAAATAGATGCTATTATATAGTAGTTATCATAATAGAAAATTCAAAGAAGCATTGAGGGATATATGGAATTATAAAGACTTTTAGAGTGAAGTAAGGAAATTAAGTAAAATATCCACACAATAATAGTAAGGTAAAAAGAAAAGAACAAAATAATTCAAAGCTGAATATTATATAATTATTATGACCAACCCCATTCCAGAGAGGAGTTCAGGAAAAATGTGCACTTCAGCCTTCATTGCAGAAATGGGGAACTGTGTATGTGGAAGCCTGACACTTTTGATGTATTCATTAGTTTTGCTTAATTGACTCTTTAAAATTTCCTTTTAAGTCTTTACTTTATTGCTCTCTGAACATGCAAAGGATATTTTCACAAGTGAAGGTGATATAAAACAAAACATATCAATAAAATAAGATATACTTTTGTGATATACTCTATAGATATCCACACCAACCACATCCTGCATCTCAACAGCACAAAGCCCTATTTTACCTCTAAGGTTTTAAATTTGGCATTGCCCTTCTCAAACCAAAATTTCCTTACCCTATATCCCAGAAAATAGCTGATGTTTTAAATAGATTTAATCATCAAAGAGAGCAAAATATTTTCATTAACTTCAGCTTAATCCAATGATTTTTTACTTAAATAGAATTGTTCTTAAGGTAAATCAAGACTCAACAATGAATCTTGTTCTGACTCATCATCTACAACCCTAACTGCCCATTAGCTTTTAACCCATTTTCTATAGCTTAGTGTTATTGTTATAAGAGGCCTATACACTGAAAACAAAAATGACCTCCAAAAACTGGATTATGTAACATAGTTGTGTAAACCAAGATCTTAAAAAATATATATGTTTAGCCATCAGGAACCATACACAAAATCATTCAGGAGTGAAACTTTCAGTTTCAGGGCCAAATCCCAAGGTTTCCATAAATATAAACCTTTTTAAAATGATAATTTTGTGGAATTCATCTCATCAAATCATAAACCCTATCAGTGGTGGGGAACCTGAGACTTCAAGGCCACATGTGGCCCTATAGATCCTTGAGTGTGGCCCTTTGACAGAATTCAAACTTCACAGAACAAATCCCCTTAATAAAAGGATTTGTTCTGTAAAACTTGGACTCAGTCAAAAGGCCACACCCAAGGAACTAGAAGGCCACACGTGGCCTAAGGCCTCAGGTTCCCTGCCCCTGTGCCAATATCAATATCTTTGGCATAAAATCTGTCATGAAATGATAACACTGCTGATGCACATGCCCTATGCCTTTGGTTATCCTATAATGGAACAGAGCTAACCATTTAGTGTTGTAGATTCAAGACTGGAGTGAAATGTAAACTGAACAGGGGAACAGTATATAAAAAAGGAAAAAGATATCCATTGAGGAGATAATGGATTTTCTTGAGGTCAGCTTTTTCATTTGGCTGTCGTTAATGCTGCTGATCTTCCATTGAACATCTGTGGGAAGCTCCAAGCATTCAGTTCCTGCTTACTTTCATACTCAAGCAATCAAAAAGTGGTTTCCAGAGTCCCTCAATCAAAATAAATTGCAAAAGCAGTTTAATGTATATTAGGAAAAATTAAAGGTAAAGCACCCTGCCAATTTAAGCCTCAAGACTTTGACTAGCTGAATACAAGTCTCAACTGATCAATAATAATAAGCCTTAAGACCAAGTACAAAAATACCCTGAAACTGGAATTAACTTGAACAAGAATTACGCTTGGATAGGTGGGGAAAACATGGCTATGTGTCAGGTATCATCTATAAATTATCAAACTAGTCAATAAGAGATTGATTCTAGATGGTAGAAAAATGTGGCTTTCCAATGAACAGCTGAGGAGGAACCCTGATAGGCAAAAATACTAGAAAGGGAAGCAGAAGCTTCAGCTTCAGATTTGGTCAGGAATCCTGCCTGCCTCTTCTTCCATTTGACCAGGAAAAAAAACCTTGAAAGCCTGAAATAGTCTGGAAGATTTTAGACTTCCCATCTGCATCTTTGAATAGCTCTAGAGGGGAGGGTAGAATTAAGATGGTAGAGTGGAAGGTAGAACTTCTACAATAATCATAGAAAATGTGTCAAATTGAATTCTGAGGTGAAAAAGAAAGAAAATTGAACAGTGAATCATTTTTTTTCCAGCTCAGGGTAGCTTAGGAAGGTAGAGAATTCTGAGGACAATGGGATGAGAGCTGACCTAGATAACTGCAGTCATATCAGACTGTGATGGGAGTGAGGAACAGCCCATCACCCAGGGATGACAAGAGGGCTGAAATGCTGGGAAGAAAAAGCTACTGGGAGTGGAGGGGAAATGTGTGGAGCCCAGATGATGGAATAGTGGAAGCACTCAGCCAAGTTCTCCCAAAATAACCTTTCAAAAAATGTTTAAATGATGCCTCAAATAATATTTTGGAGTGGCAGAGCCAATAAAAAGACAAGGTGAGATATTCTCTCAGTCCAAGGTAACTTAGGAGGTTAGGATGGGGGTGGGGTTGTGTGTGAAGGCTAGTCTGGAGGCCACATAGATGTAACACCAGTGGTGAGTCTCAGTGGTGGAAACAGAAGCTGAATCAGCTTTGGATGCTCTCAAAACAGAATAAGGGGATTGGGCAAATGGCCAGAAAGTGATTAAATAGAATGCCCTTTCTAGCAATGGACGTAGGAACATGTGCTGTGAGGCAACTCCATTGCCTATACTCACCTCCAGATCATAGTTCAAAGGCAGAGAGGAGCACTTTTGGTCATGAAGAACAGTATTGCTTTCAGTAAAAGGGATCAGGGACCATGAGGGACAGTATTGCTTACTATCCCAAAGGAGAAAAGGCACTGAGGAGCAATATTGATTGTAATCTCAAGGGATCAGGGGCTCTTCCTGGGTAAGGACAAGAGCCCAAATCAGGAAAACAGTAACCACACCTCTAGCAGGATCACACAACCTTGGAAGCACAGAAAACCCCCAGTACTAGCTCTGAAAACAGCATTGCAAAAAAAAAAAGCCTGAGGCTTGAGACAGTACACCTCTACTCCCCACACCTGGAACAGATTCCAACTTTAACATAAAGTTCATAGTCAGTATATAGCTTGGGGAAAAGGGGAAACAAAAAAAAGGACCCTAACCATAAAAACCTACTGTGGTGACAAGGAAGATCAAGACAGAAACTCAGAAGACCTCATGTCAAGACATCAACGATGACAAAACAGCTACAAGCAAAGCTGCAAAGAAAAAGCTGAATTTGATGCAAGCCCAATAATCCCTAGAGGAGCAAAAATTATTTTCAAAATCAAATAAAAGTAGTGGAGGAAAAATTGAGTAAAGAAGTGAGAGCAATGAAAAGCAATTATGAAAATACAACAACTTGATAAAGGACAAAAAACAATTGAAGAAAATAACACCACGTAAAACAGAATTGGCCAAATGTTAAATGAGGGACAAAACTTCACTGATGCGTCTACAAAGCAAAATTGGTCAAAAGGAAAAATGTTACAAAACTCATTGAAGAAAATAAATCTTTAAAAATTAGAATTGGGCAAGTGAAGCTAATGATTATGTTAGACATCAAGAAATAATAAAATGTAGCCAAAAGAAAAAAAAAACAGAAGAAAATGAAAACACCTAATTGAAAAAATACCTGACCTGGAGAAGAGACCAAGGAAAAATATTAGAATTATTGAATTATCTGAAAGCCATGTTTAAAGAATCTAAACATCATGTATCAAGAAATTATAAAGGAAAATTGTGCTGGTATCTAAACCAGAGTGTGAAACAGAAATGTAAAAAATCTACCAATCACTACCTGAAAAATATCTCAAAATGAAAACTTCCAGGAATATTGTAGCCAAATTCCAGAATTCCTAAATCAAAGGGGAAATACTTCAAGCAACCAGAAAGAAATCATTCAGATATTATGGAGCTAAAGTTACGATCACACAAGATTTAGCAGCTATCACTTTAAAGGAGTGAAGGACCTGTGATATGACATCCTGAAAGACAAAAGAGCTAGAATTACAACTAAGAATAAGCTACCCATCAAAACTAAGTATAGTTTTTCAAGGGAAAAATTAATATTTAATGAAACAGAGGACTTTCAAGCATTCCTGATGAAAAAAACAGAAGTGAATAGGAAATTTGACTTTCAAATATCAGACTCAAGAGAAGCATTCAAAAGGTAAACATATAAAGAAGTTATAAGGGACTCAATGAGGTTAAACTGTTTGCATTCCTATATGGGAAGGTGATATATGCAACTCCTAAGAATTTTATTACTATTTGAATAGTTGGAAGGAGTATACATAGACAAAGGGTGTAGGAGTAAATCAATTATGTCACAAAAACTCAAACATGACTGAACAACTGAACCACAACCATGGAAAATGAACTAATATCAATACTGAACATATACACAGCAAATGACATAGAATTAAAATTCTTGAAGAAAATTGAATATAATGGGGGGCTTATTTTATCCCTCTCAGAAGTAGATTAATCTAACCATAAAATATGTAATAAATGAGGAAATGACTAGAATTTTAGAAAAATGAGATATGATAAACCTCTGGACAATTGGAATAGAAAGGAATACATTTATTTCAGCTGTGAGTGGCATTTTCACAAAACTGACTATATTTGAGAATAAAAACCTCACAAACCAATGCGGAAAAATTAAATGTAGTTTTTTAGACCATAATGCAATAAGTTACATTCAGTAAAGGCCTTGGAAACCCAGATTAAAAATTAATTTGAAACCAAATTATCTAATCCTAAAGAATGAGTGAATTAAAAAACAAGTCATAGAAACAACTAATAATTCAATTATAATGAAAACAATGAGGCGACATACTAAACTTTGTGAAATTCAGTCAAAGTAATACTTAGGGGGGCAGGTAGGTGGCGCAGTGGATAGAGCATTGGCCCTGAATTCAGAACCTGGACCTGAGTTCAAATCTGACCTTAGACCAAACACTTGACACTTGCTAGCTGTGTGACCCCGGGCAAGTCACTTAACCCCAATTGCCCCCCCAAAAAAAAACCCCAAACAAAAAACAAAGTAGTATTTAGGGAATTTTTTTTTTAATCTCCAAACATTTACATCAGTAAAAGAGAGAAGATCAATGAATTGGGCATGCAACTAAAAAACACAACAAATTAAAAAAAACCCAGCTAAATAACAAAATAGAAACCCTGAAAATCAAAGAAGTTAATAAAATGAAAACAAAAAAATAATAAAACTAATAACTGTTTTTATGGAAAAAACCAACAAAATACATAAACCATTGTCTAATTTGATTAAAAAATAAAAAATTTAAATTATCAATATAAAAAATGAAAATGGTGAATAAACAATCAATGAAGATTAAAAAAAACAATTATTAGGAGATATTTTTGCCCAATTATATGCCAATAAAACTGATGATCTAAATAAATTGGAAAAAAAATTTACAGAGATAAATTGCCTAGATTTACAGAAGATGAAATAGAATACTTAAATAAACTTATCTTAGAAAAGGAAATTGAACAAACCATAAATGAGCTCCCTAAGAAAAAATTTCAAAGACCAGATGGCTTTTACAAGTGAATACTATAAAATATTTGAAGAATATGTGTCTAAAAACAAACAAAACATTACTGAAAGCTAAGTGATTCTTAATTGATAATCTTGGTGGAAAGCACGCTTGTGGTGTCTTGAACCAATAGCATTAGAGAATCATTTCCTGGACACTTCAGAGGTACCCCTAGAAACTTGAAGGGAAGATGTAGCCAGGCTGTGGGGACATGACACTCTTTGAAGGTAGAAAGTAGGATAAGGAAGCTGTATGTACATAGAGTGTTCTAGCTCAACCTGTACATGTCAGGACTTTTAGATATTTCTACTATCATTTACCTAGTGCACCCCTGCTCTGTGGTCCAAAGTAGTTTTTTTCTGAAACAGAATCTGCTCTTAAAGCCTTCATTATGCTTTCACTTTGGTGGTACAATTGCTGTGGGGGATGGGGTAGTAAGACTCTGGTTACCACTCTTTGGCCATATGTAGGCTCTTGGAGAGGCAGAACGAAATAAAAATTTGGTTCAGATCCCAGCTCTAATACTAGCTGTGTGTCAGTGTATAAATCATTTAACATCTTTGAGCCTCTATTTCCCCATCTGTAAATATGGGGATTATAATACGTGGAATGCTTACCTCACAAGGTTACTGTTAAGCCCAAATTAGATAATTTATATAAAGTGCTTTGCTAAATTTAAAGATTTATGTAAATTTTAGCTATTCTTATCCCTAGCCTGTCTAGTATAATGGATAGAGAACTGGACTCAGGAAGACCTGATTTTGTCTCAACTCAGACCCTAAATCACAACTTCTCAGGTCTCCCTAAAATACTGTAAGAAGAAGCAACCAATTTGCATAGGTTGAGGGATTTTCCTCACCAGGTTTCCTTATTCAGAATGCAGAGATCTAAATTAAAAAAAAGAAAAAAAACTATCATCCCACACAAATCATAATTCTTGACTAGGGCTCACTAATTTGCACCTGCTTTGGCTGAGTCATCCCCATCTCTTTCTTCTCACACCAAAATCACTTCCCATCAAACTCTTCAAGCTTAATCCATAGTTAGCTCTCTATTCATGCTTCTGAAATCACTACTCCAAGCTATCCATCTCTATCCATTCATATTCATTTGCCAAACACCAACAGTGGAACTAATCTTTAGTCTTCTAAATAGGTCACGTATGACTTTAAGCACTTGCCTCCATCTGCTTTTTTTATGATACCACAGCGTTCTATTCACATCTATATTTCCTTTCTCTACTAATGTCCCTCCACTCCTGACACTCTTATTCCTAATTCTCCATTATAATTTACATTCATCCAAAGTACCCCATCTGCTACACAGAGTCACACAGCTAGTAGATACCTGAGTCAAGTTTTAAATCCTGGTTTCCCTAACTTAAAAAGGCCAAATCTATAACTGTTATGTCATACTGCCTCACTACACCACTCAGACTGCTTCCCCACTTTTTCTTTCTCATATCTTATTTCTCTACCCCCACCATCTTTGTCAGAAAGTCCAAAGGGAAGAGATCCATTTGCTAAATATTTAGTAGCCTACATAACTGTGATTAGGGTCCAGTTTGGTTCTGTTGTTTTTGTTTTATTGTTTTTTTACTTAAGGACTTGATCTCCCTTTCGTATAGAGTCGGCACACTCTTTCAGGACCTACCAAGTTCAAAAGACTAAAAGTTCAATCTGGTATCTGAAGACCAGCCCAAGTGCTGAAAAGCTCAATAAAAAATTCTGGCCAAATGAGTAATATTTTTGACTACAGCAACTTTCAACCAAAATATGGAAAATCTGGATTAGGGTCCTGTTTGGTCCTGTTGTTTTTGTAATTTTTTTTACTTAAAGACTTGATCTCCCTATCTTATAAAGTTGGAAGTTCACCTACATAAGATCATCTCACTCTGATCAACATAAATGCTTTGACCCACTCCATTCTCAACCTAAGCTAATTTACCTCTCCCTTAGCATTCTAGTGTCCACCTGTCTTGGCATCTTACCAAAGTAATACTAAACTTAGTGCAGACACCTGGTCATCTTAGCCCACTGAATCTAAGAACTCCTGAGCTCAAAAGACCCACCACCCTGTCCCCTTAGTAACTGTCATTGTAGGTTTGTGCTACATTGCCAAGCTAGGACTCTGCTCTTATTTGCACCACAACAGGGTACTTCTCCCATTCCCCTCCATAATCTTGTGATTGTGATTGATAAATAGAAATGTCAAGTATACACACATTATAAGAACCTGAAGAGAGTATAAGTGATGCAAATAATCCATTGCTTCTCCAAATAATTAACTCAAAGCCTAGAAGAAATTAGGTAACAATCTGACTAATGTAATCTGATCATTTGTGCTCAGAAATAAAACTGCTGATAGTAGCTTTTCTGGTCCATGGTGATCAAGCAGCTGAATGCTAAGGAAATTATTTAGCTACTTCCAAGGGTTTGCTGGTAAATGTTTAACAGTTGTCTTTCAAAAAAAATTATATGAACCACACATTTTTAAGTTTGATTTGCATTACTAACATTTTCTCCATTACCTTTCCATCACTTTTATCTAGACAATCAATGAAATAATAAAACAAGTCTTGTAGCATTTATGGGTTTCTGAAGTGTTGGAGCAGCTAGGTGGCACAGTGGATAAAGCACCAGCCCTGAGTTCAAATCCAGCCTCAGACCAAGCACTTGACACTTACTAGCTGTGTGACTTAACCCCAATTGCCTCACCAAAAAAAAAAAAAAATGAATTGTAAATGTTCATATTGAAAACTTAGCAATTGGCTCTCAGAGAACAATTGACACTGACTCCAGCAGGCTACTGTTACCTTTCACACATGTGCACATACAGCTCTATTTGTTCAACTTTTTGATTCATGGTGCCTTGAGGTGGGGAAGTAGGGAGGGTTTTTTACTTTGTATTACATAGTAGCTCAGAGATAGCAGTAGGTTCTTACAAAATGCCATCGGAAGGTGAGCTCTTGCAGGACCTACCAAGTTCAAAAGACTAAGAGTTTAATTTGGCATCTGAAGACCAGCCCAAGTGCTGAAAAGCTCAATAAAAAATTCTGGTCAAATGGGTAATATTTTTTTTACCACAGCAACCTTCAACCAAAATATGGAAAATCTGTAGTCTATAGATGGAGGGGTTATACTACTTGAAAAAATCATGGGCCTTTTCAATTACTGGAATATTGTATGGATGTAAATTTAACAATGATGAAGATAATTAAAGTGAACATTGCACCAGAAGCATAAACACACTTGCTAGGCTCAATACATACTCTTTATAAAATGGGGATTGTAGTCACTAGGTGATGGATAGATTCAAAACAAAAAATGAGTTTATAAGTAATGTAATTAAAACCAGAGAAATTAACTAACCCCTCCAAGGAAGACAGAGGAAAAGCAGCACAACCAGGATTTTAACCCAAATCCTATGACTCCAACTCCTTCACACTCTCCATTGCATAATATGCCTTAAAAAAACACCTTCCCTAGATTAAAACACATTTAATCACAAGGAAAATCTACTAATTTATTGTTCCTTGGCAGATATTGACTATAAATCTAAATATCTGACCATTTTGGGTTGATATTCTCCTTGACCCAACTAAGCCTTTCGAATCAAAAACTAATTGGTTGTATTACAGAATAGATGGCAGCTCTCTAGAATATTTTTATTATCTTCATAACTGAATTAGGTTATCTGTGTAGTAAATCAATGTATTGCTCAATAATCAATTGAAATAGGTAAGTGCTTGATTAATTTGTGTGATTGTATGTATGACCTAAATCTAAGATGTCTATCATCATAGAAACCAGATATTATATGGAATATGAATATGGCAATATTTTGTCTTTCTGAGCAAATAGTCAATATATTTTGATGATTCTGCAATAGGCAGAAAATTTATTCTTTTTTTAACAATTTGAAAGTTTTAATATTTTAAAATAAATTCACTTTCAATATACCCTCTCCTACATAATAATAATAGAAATAGCTGAAATTTGTGTAGTACTTACTATGTGTTAGGAACCATGCTAATTGTTTTTCAATATTATCTCACCTGATCCTCACAACAAGCTAAAAAAAGTAAGTGTTATTTTTACTCACATTTTACAGATGAGGAAACTGAGACAAAAAAGAGGTTAATTGATTTGCCCAGGTCACACAGACAGTAAATGTCTGAGGCTGGATTTGAATTCAGGTATACCTGACTCCAAGCCTGCACTCTATGCATTATACCACCTAGCTGTCTCATTTTCTTATAACAAGATTTTTTAAAAATCGCTCCCTCCTCCAAATTGATACATAGACCATATCTTACAGAATATTCATTAGTCTGTATTTGTAATAACCCATTCCCTCCTCTTCTCCATGACAAAGCTTAATTATTATAATGACCTGCCATTTAGCTTTTCTTTATTGTGCATTCTGTTCACATTGTTTAATCATTGCGTATATTTTTTTTCTAGTTTTGCCTATATCACTCGGAATTAGTTCACCTATTTTTCTCATACTTCTCTAAATTGTCAATATTTGTTGTTTCTTATGGCACAATGATATTCCATTATACTGATGTACCACAATTTATTTAGCATTATTCAGATGAATGGTATCTCCTTTATGTCTAGTTCTTGGATAACATATAAAGCTCTAATATCAATACTTTGGTATATGAAACATTTCTTTTGGTCTTTGACTTCATTTCTTTATAGATCTAGTAGTAGGGACTCTGGAACAATGAGTATGGTCACTTTAGTCACTTATTCTACACAAACCTAAATTGTTTTCCGGAGTGGTTGGACCAATTCAGATCAACCAACTATATTTCTGTGTCTATCTTCTCACAGCTACTCCAACAGTACTCATTTCCATTTTTTCTAATCTTTGCCAGTTTTCTTGGTATGAGGTAAAACCTCAAAGTTTTATTAATTTGCATTTCTCTTATTATTAGTGATTTGGAACATTCCATGGATTTTCTTTTGATATGTATTTATTGGGAAGTTGCTCAAATTGTAATGAACATTTTTTTTATTTTAGCACTTATGATTTTCTCCCATTTATATCATTTACTCTTATGTTATCCTTCTATGTTTCCTCACACAGTTCCTCCATGATGAATCTACCTAACATGATGGAAGTTGTCTTCTAAATCTTTGTTTTTCTGATTTGGTTAACAATTTTCCCTTTGTCTTAGTTGTGAAATATACCTCTATCCATTTTCCTCCCATTTCTATTTCTTCTAATGTTCATCAGAGTTTAATTACCCCCCTGTTGACTTGAGAGAATTTAGACATTCTTATCATATCCACTCCATGACAAAAATGTGATCTTAAAATGGGGACAAGCTGGCCATGACATTTTGTGGCACAAAGGCCCCAAGTGCCCTCTGGGTGTTTATCATGTCTAACCCACTGAAGAACCTAGTTATGGATACCCTGTGTCTTGACTGAAAGGCTTCTGGGCTACCACTTAATTACTGAATGTGTTTTTCTCTATTGTAAACTTTCAGCAAGTCACCATGTAGAACATTGTTCCAAATCCCTTTCTTTTTTCCTATGAGCCACCAGCTGTTCTCGTGTGTTTATTAATGAGGAATTGCCTTGGCAACCTGCCTGGATATTTAAGTTGAACTCATTGGCTTCCCGAAAAGTATAATATCATTGGATGGTGTAAATGGCTAGTTCGTTATAACCAAAATGTTTTGGTGCTTATCTTTGTGTTCAGCAGTCAGCTCATTTAATTACAGAATTGTAAGGGAAATGGTGTTATGAAAAGATAGCATTATTAAAGTCCAAAACATATTTTTCTTATAATTAAATAATTATATCTGTTGACAACATTCAATGAAAACACGGCCTTTAGGGTTAAAACTTATCCTACTTATACTCAACCCAGAAGTTAGGGATTAGCTTTAAATGACCCAAAAATTATCTAGTCCAACTCCCTTCTTTTTACAGATGAGGAAAGTGAAGTTATGAGGAGAGTTTAAGTGACATGTTCAAAGCTACACAAATAGTAGGTGGCTCAGTAATGTCATGGTGCCTGCTATACATTTCATTATACTTTGGTATATCTATGATTTTATTCCCCTTATTAATACATACTTTACTCCTTCTAAAATATTATCAGCTATGGAATTTTTCATAAACCTTCTGAGGATCTGCTGAATGTGCTTATGCTTTCAGGATCTTGGGGATGGAACTGGAGAGGGAGGGTCACCAAGGTAGCACTTCCATGAGTCTCTATGTTGTCCCTTATTCTTGCCACATGATTGGTGCAATTTTTTCTGATTGTACAGGTCCTTTATGTTTTTTATGTCATTTCCTGTGGGCAAGTCATTTTCAGTAACATACTTTAACCTTGTGACACTCACTGTTTTATTTTTTTATTGCCTATAGATTGATATTTTAATTTTTCTGAGATTGTAGTAGTCCATAATTCACAACTATGTTACCATTAGGAAAATATTTTTTAGGGAGGCTGACATCCATGACCTTGAAATTTGTAAGCACAGTGCAATTTACCAATTAAAAGTGAGCTTGTCCTCCTATTCAGTTCTATCCAGTGGGATCCATATCTTGATGCATTTTTTATTAGGGGGTAAACTTTATTTTTCACCCAATTGTGAAACCTAAGTTTGAAAGGAAGCCTTTGAAAAAAATAATCAAATTCACCACATGCTTAGATTATAAGGTTCTTGAAGGCAGCAACTGTCTTTATTTTATTTTTATCTTTGTAGCTTTATTAAAACCTGATATACAGCATTGTATAATTTTATTAACATTTCATTATGTTTTGAACCTGGATTTTTTCTTTGTAATCAGCACCTGTTATGATTTCTATCTTAGTGATGTAGTACAAAATGGAGATTTATAACTTTTCCAGTTTATTTGACAACTGTAAAAAAATATTATTATAAATCAGTGGGTACAAGATCTTATGTGGGAATTCCTTACTCAGTGTGGATCACAACCTATTCACATCATCTACTCTCATGAAACCTTTCTACATGTTCTCACCTACTTCCTAGGGTTGTTATGAGGATGAAATGAGATAATATTTGAAAGGTATATCGCAAACCTCAAAGCACTAGGTAAATATTAGTTATTATTATTATTATTATTATACCACTTTTTGCTAATAGATCATCAATGAAAATATATTGCATCCTGCTTGTACCCATCATGAATTTCCTCTTTACTTCATAGTTTGTAAACATCATCATCATCATCATCATAGCATATGTATAAGACTTTAAGTTTTACAAAATACTTTACATATATTATCTCATTTGATCCTCACAACAACCAAAGTTTTGATGATACCAAAAGAAGGTATGAAATTTGTATGTGACACAGGAAGGAAGCAGGGTCACAAACAAATGGAAGTGCATCTGTGAGACTGGAAATTTCACCAAACAGCATGCTAGCAGCATATTCCAACCATGAGTTTCAATAAGTCAGTCTTCCTTACCTAGGTTGTCTGTGAATGAATGACTGGCATTGAGAAGAGATAACTGATGGAGGATTTTGAGAAGTGATACAAGCCAAGAAATAAGGTAATGATTCTAAAGGATTCAAGTTCTATTCACAAGAAGTTGTCTTACTATTGACACAATAGAAAAAGTTAGAGCTTTTCAAAAGAATGTTATGCAGAACTATAACCTATTACATACTAAGTATAAGGAAGCAGTTCACAGAACTTATCTCTTTAGGGCCATTAAAACAGTGCATGATGACTTTAGATGAGTCAAGGGAGAATCCCAGCCCTAGTAAAAAAAAAAAAGATTTGATTAGATCAGGATGGAAGCAGATGTGACCAAGTGTGAAACTTGTTCCCAATATCTTCAACAAAGCATTACCAACTCGTGTTGCATATTTCGAGGGTGTAAACACTAGCAAACCTTTGGAATTTGTCTATTTTTTTATCACCGGAAGGAGTTGATAAGACTATGCTGTGTATAATGATCATTTCACAAGATACGCACAGGCATAACAAACCAGGAACCAAAAAACGGCAGTAGTCACTAAAATGGTGAGGGGAAAGTATTTGTCAGTGTTTTGAATCAATGCAGTGACTTTGAGAGCAAGCTATGCAAAAAAGTTCTAGTAGGCAAGGTGAAAAAAGGAGTTCAGAAAGCCAGGAGAGTGGCCCATAGAAAAATAAAGGTTTTACTATGGCTGGCCAGGACCCTTCCTTAAAATGGAGGTTCCAAGAGAACCCACCCAATCAGGGGAAGAAGCCATAGGGAAAGAGAGACCTTTCAAGTTAAGAAAATTACAAGATTATGAAAAACTTCCAGAGTGAGAAAGTTACTGAAATATGGTGGAGAAAGAAGTTCAGAGATTCATGAGCAGAGCCCAGAGGGAAATGAAGGACTGTGGGAAGGAGAGGGATGTATACTTATGTTAGAAAGAGAGGTTCACATTTTGTAAAGGGATTTAAAAGCAAAACAAAAAAGAATGTTAATTTGATCTTAAAAGAAATTGGCAATGAGTAGAGTGTATTGAGTAGAGGATTAAAATACTCAGTTTTGAATTTTGGAGAAACCATTTTTGGAGCTGTGTGAAGAATACATTGAAGTTGAAAAGATATCTGAAGCAAGGAGAATGATTAAGAGACAGTTGCATTAGTTCATGAGTGGTGATGAGGGCCTAACTTAAGGTGTTGGCTGAGTGAGTGAGTAGAGAAAATGCTAGAGATGTGTTGTAGGCAATCTAGAACTCCATCTTACCATCTCCAAGGAGATCCACAGCTTGAGCATTTTAATTGCATGTTGGCGAACACATTAAAAACCTTTAGACTACAATAAAAATATCATTGGATAACTGTGAGATTTCTAGTACACATATACATCCAACTCTACCAGGACTGGTACTACAGGAATACTCCCTAATGTTTGAGTAAGAATCATTCCTACCTGTTGACTTGGGCTTTAGAGTTTCAGATGGAGAGGTTGACTTTGTAACTAGCATAACTCTTTTTGTGTGAGGCAATAGGAGTTAAGTGACTTGCCTAGGGTCACACAGCTAGTAAGTGTCAAGTGTCTGAGGCCAGATTTGAACTGAAGTCCTTATGACTCCAGAACTGGTTCTCTCCCACTGTGCCATCTAGCCATCCGTAGCATAAATCTTGCCTGACAGAAAAAGAAATTGGAGGAACCCTTCTAATTAGCTATGACTTCAGCATAGACAAGTTTTAACAGGCAAAAAATAACTGTACAATTGTGTTATCAAGACCTTCAATAAAAGACAAGAATTCAATGGAAAAACTTTAGCAATCAAAGAATACACACGTTAGTCTCTCCATATAAAGTTGTTGAGAGACTGGGCAACTTGTTTGCTTACAATATAGTTCCAGAGTGTGTTGGGTTTTTTGTTACTGTTGTTGAGTCCATTCAGTCATGTTCTCATCTTTGTGACCCCATTTGAGGTTTTTTTGCAACGATTCTGGAGTGGCTTGCCACTTCCTTGTCCAGCTCACGTTATAGATGAGAAACTGAGGCAAACAGGATTCAGTGACTTGCCCCGGATCATATAGCTAGTAAGTGTTTGAGGCTCAACTTGAACTTAGGTCTTCCTGACTCCAGGCCCAGTGCTCTATTTGCTGTACTATCTAGTTTCTCCACAGGGTGGTGGGGTGCTATGTGGCAGCTAGGTGGTACAGTGGATAGATTGCCAGGCCTGGAGAAAGGAAGACTCATCTTTGTGATTTTGTGGATGTGTTTGCGGGAATTCTGAGTAATGTAAAAGACTTTTGCTTTTTTAATTTCTTAAACCTGTGCCACATCTTCCAACACATTTTTTCAACATCCCATGTCCCAATTTTAATTTTGTTTCCATGAATACCAAAGTATATGTTTAATTGGTTTGAAGAATCTGTTAAAAGTTACAGAATGTCTTTTATCCCTGTCAATTATCCCCAGGCCCTTGTTTATGCTCATCATTAGTCCTACAAAATGAGGTAACTAAATGTCCCATAAAATGATGTGTTTTAATTGCCTTTGGGCATGTAAGTGAATGACAAAAAAATTCTAAGCACTTATTACATGTCAAACTCCATGCTAAATGCTGTAGATAAAGCATGGACCTGTGATTTCATTGATATAGGGAATTTCTGGGGGAGAAAAATTCCTCTGCCAATGTAGGTTGGTTAGCTAGATGAAGTGGTGTCAAACACAAATAGAAAGAGATCCTCATATTTACTTAGAAAATAATAAATTAGTGTTATCTTTGTCATACTTATTTTTATTTTGTTAAATATTTCCTAACTACATTTGAATCTGGTTCATCCAGCATTCAGGAGTTTTGTTAACTTCATGACTACTCTGTCAGAATTTGACATCGCTGGGTCCAGACTCTAAAGAATATCAATTCATTGGTCATTGGACAAGAATCTCACATTTAATGTAGCAATAGTTGAGCTCCTATTTATAAGCAGTCTAAAATCTATGCAGTCTTACTACTATCTGTCCCCCTTTCCACCACTCTGTCCCTAACACAACAAAAGTCAAAGGGAACCACATAGTGTTAGGTGCCTATATATATGTATACATACATACATATATACACACACACACACACACACACATACACACACATATATATATGCACACATATATATACATATATATACATATATACACATATATACATATGCACATATATGTTTACTGGATCAAAGAACTGATAAGGTGAAAAAATATTAAATAAAATAATACATATAAAATGCTTTGCAAGCCTTCAAGCAGTATATGAATGCTAGTTGTGGTAGTAATAATAGTAGCAGCAGTAGTAGTGGTGGTGGTAGTAATGGTGGTAGCAGTAGCAGTGGCAGTAGCAGTAGTAGCAGTAGCAGTAGTAGTGGTAGTAGTAGCAGTAGCAGTAGCAGTAGTAGTAGTAGTGGTAGTAGTAGTAGTAGCAGTAGTAGCAGTGGTAGTAGTAGTAGTAGCAGTAGCAGTAGCAGTGGTAGTAGTAGTAGTAACAGTAATGGTGGTGGTGGTGGTATTTATTGCAGTTCTCATATTCTTTTTTGTTTTTGGTTTTGGGTTTTATTTTGGTTTTGATAACATCCTGGTAATGAGCCTCTTTGTACTTGGATAGGTTGCTCTTTAAATATCAGACTTAGTCTTTTGTAGGACTATATTCAAAACTTTTCTGAATAGCAGGAATTGCCTGAGCTTATAGTCCACTGGTATAGCTCTAAAAAAGCAGGGTCACCTTATCACAACAAAAAGGTTTTACACCCACCATTCTTGTTGATATATCTGTAGTTATCACTGAAAACATACAAATTTATGTTGGGAATACTGCCTCATGAAACTGTGGTGACAAAAATATTACTTGTGCAAAAATGTCTTATATATTAAGAGTTCAGCCTTCACTTAGATGTACAACAAAACCTCTCCTAGTTATTTCAGTAGATTGAGGAATATTTAAAATGCTTATATAATTCTTCTCTTGCAGTGGTATATATATTTAAATCTGTCTGATTATGAATTATGTGAGAAAAAAACTAAATTTCTTATATCCTTTTACTCTGCGATATCACTATTAGATGACAAGTATATGAAGGAGCCAGCTCACGTTGGCTCAGGAGAGCTTATTTTTTACATTTTCAGTATGAGCGTTTACACCATTGAAATCATCAAATGATACAAATCAGGGCTTGATTAATTACTCTTTAATTTTTTTAACTTTACAAAGCAGTAGATAAAATGTTAATATGGCAGATTAAAATTTAAAAATTTGTTATGTATACCAGCATGCCCCTCAATTATGTAACATGAAAAGGGCATTCATAGAAAGAAAAATTCCACATATTAAAAAAAAAAATTGGCGGCCCCTTTTTTGTAGTATCAAAATATTAGTAAAAAGTATCCATTGACTGGTAGATTTTTAAATGTGGCATGTAAATAAAATGGAATAATATTATGCTGTAAGTAATGACAAATATAAGAAATTTAGAGGTAAAAGCATAGGGAAATAGAACAAACAAACCAGAAACAAGAGTACAGTATATAACATAACTACAGTAACATAAATAAAGATAACATTTTAAAAAAAACAACAGAACTAAGACCGAGTTTACTGATTAATATGAACTCCAGATTATTGATAGTGTAGCCTATTATATTCCTCTCAGTAGATGGGTGGTGGACAATGTTACATACACATTTTGCAACTCTCAGTTGCTGTATTGGATTGTCTGGCAACCTTTTATTTTCTCCTTTAGATAGAAATCACCCCAAGTCCCATAGCCAATGAGATTAAGAAGTAGACATTTTCTCCAATTCTCATTAGCTCTCAAACAAACAAGCAAAAAAGAGGAATTATGTACCAGACGTGATTGATAGTTGTGTCTGGTGTTCACATCACAAGAAATCAATAAACCCAATAATGTAATAGCTTTATGAATTAACAGTGGAGAATGCTAATCCTTAAATCAATTGTATTTGTATTCTGGGGCTCACTCAACAACTTGCCTACTACTGTAAGTCTCTGTCAGCTCAAGTCACCCCTGACGTTATTCTAATATTCCATTGCAACAAACAGCAGCCCTCTGCTAGCCACATGTGGAGGATCTCTACTACCCTCCAGACCTGCAACAAACAGATAACACTGACTCAACCCTGACAGAGAACTAAAGAAATAAAGGGCTAAAGCAGGGGGCTAATGTTTGGGGCTGCAACAAACATGAAGGAAAGAGGACTGGCGTCTAACTGTGTCTAGTCCTGTTACCCCAAAAATCACTTGGCACAGGTACTAAAGCTGGTGAAAAAAAATCCTGACCTGGGAAGAGGTTAAACAGGTTTTGATTTCCTGGACTGAGAATAAACCAACAATTGAAGGGGATGGAGTCAAAAGTGAGTGAGGGGGGAATATAAGGGGAAATACAGGTGTTAAACATTGCATATATTGTCAGATTTTTTTTCAATATATTAATGTATTTTGTAAATTTCTCTCTTTTTTAAAAGACTTCTTTATTATATGGAATTGCTCTTTGGGAGAGGGGACAGTGTACAGACACAGGAAGAAATCTTAGCTAAGTATTTTTACATATTTTATATTTTTTCATATGATTTGTTATATCTATATCTATATATATCTATATCTAGATAGATAGATAGATAGATAGATAGATAGATATACTCTTTACATACATACATAATACATACACATATCTTTAAAGAAGGGAGACCAGAGGTCCACAGTTGTACATTGTACATATTTCCAACTTTTTCAATTCATTGACTGGTTTACTGATTCTCCTCTTCTTTTTTTTCTTTTTGTCTTTAAAATATCGTTTGTTATACGGGATGACTTTATTGAAAGAGGAGAGAAGGATACTAGGGAAAACTACACTAATAAAAAAACAAAAGATTTCAGTAAAAACTTCCAAAAACTTTTTTTAAGGGAGGGTATACTGGAGGCAAAGGATAAAGAAAAGAGGAAATAACTGTGTTATAAAGTCAAAATTTATTAATAAGACATTTTTTAAAAAAGAAGCCTTTATAGGGCTCTCTTTGCAAATAAGCAGAATAAGCAGTCAGTTACATGATGTAATTTGAGGGGTATCCATTTACCTAAGTCCCCTCATCCATCACCTAAAATAGTACTTTAGTGGTATTAGTAATTCTATCCTCTCTCTGCAGCATCTTTTAAAATGCAAATAAAATTTAAAGTGTTAATTGACTAATGGAAACAAGAGAGATTTGTTTTAAGGCACACAAAAATTGGGAAAGAGGGAAGAAAGGAACGTAAGAGAAACAAGACAAATTTCATCTTCTTTAAAATTCTCCTAAGTTGGCTTTGAAGCCCTGCATTAATTTTTTTTTAAGTTGCTGTGGTATTTTCTTTTAAGCCTTCATAGTGTCATGTATTTAGAGTTGGAAAGGATCTTAGGAACAAACTATTAAGTCCAGCTCCTCCATTTGACAACAAGAAACTGAAGCCCGGAGGAGGTAAGTAGCTTAATAAAGAACATGCAGGAAATAATTAAGACGTGAGAACCAGCGTCCTCTGACTCCAAACTCAGTTTTCCTTCACTATCCTAGGCTGCTTTATTTAGTGGCAAGTTCATGATAAGCATGGACCTCATGGATTTGTTCTTTGTTTCTGCCTCAGGTTCTAAGAATGGCTTTTAAAAAAATGCTGCTTTGATCAGTAACTTCCATAAGCACCAAGATCCGACAATGTTTCCTTGATAAAATGGAGATAACCTGTACATTAACTGCTGCACAGGGTTGTTTTATGGAAAATTGTAGGCCTCAATGTATTCCATAAAATTGAATTAGACTTTAAGCTGGACCTGAAACTTCCTTTACCACAGCAGGTCATCATTTGTTCTTCATTGTATAGACATAGAAAACTGCAGTGGACACAGAGAGATTAAGTGATTGTCTGGTGTCTCATAGCCAATTTGTGCTTGAACAGAGACTTGAACCCAGGTTTTTGTGAGGAAACAAGCATTTATTAAATGCCTACCATATGCCAAGCCCTTTACAAATATTATCTCATTTGCTCCTCATAGCAATCCTGGGAGGTCGATGCTATTATTATCATCTTCATTTTACAAAATGAGGAAACCGAAGCAGCCAGGGCTTAAGTGACTTGCTCAGGGTCACATAGCCAGGAAGTGTCAGTTTGGATTTGAACTCAGCTCTATCTACTGCCACCTGGCTGCCACAACACTCTGCTATCTCTCAGCTCATAGCGTTACTTATTAAGCCAGTGAGCAGAAAGCTTATCATAAGAGACCTTTTCTGCCTGTGGCCATTCCTTTACTCTGTTTCCTACCACTTAAAGTATGTACATTGTATCATATTATTAAATGAGGTACTCCCCAAGAGAGGAACATGTGGCTTAATAATTAACCTTTACCTACAAATGGTCATCTGATGGAAGATTCTTCCTGCTGTTCACATCATCATTGTGATAGAGACTCTTACTACCACCTCTTGAAAAGGTCAGAATATGAATCAGTGATCAGTGGCCACATCCCACAGGGATAAAGGTAAAAAATTATCCATAGAGTAGAAGGCCAGAAGAGGTGAGGCTGTGTGTGGCAAAGTGACTGTTTACTCATATTGCATTTTCTTGGGGTATATTGTCTCCTCCCATTAGAATATAAACTCTAGGAGGGCAAGGACTATCTTTAATTTTGTGTTTGTATCCCCACACCTGAAAACAAGGATTGGCATCTAGCAAGCACTTGATAAATATTTCACATCCATTCATTCACCCATTCACAAGAAAATGCAACATTATCTTTCAGATATTTTCCGTGAGCCATCTGGGAATCTACTTACAACATCTTGTTTTGCCTATGGAACCCAGATCAGAATCTCTGCTCTGCTACGTTTGGGTAAGCCATTTACTTTCCTGGGCTTCAATTTGAGATCAAGCAAATTCAAAGGTTGGAATGGATAACCTCTGACGTCTCTTCCGGGTCTAAATTGGTGATCCTCTTTAGTTCCACTTGGCTAACTCACAAATGATAATAGTTGACATTTCTGTAAAGGACTGCAAAATGACTTACGTTGACTATCTCATTTGAACCTCATAATAACCCCAATGATGTAAGTGTTAGTAATATCACCCCCACTTGACAAATGGTGAAACTGAGGCTCAGAGAAGTTAAATTGGCCAGGGCCACACTGAGAATAAAGGTCAGACGTGAGATTCATATCAAGGTCTTCTGACTCCCAGACCTGCTCTCTATATACAACACGCTCTTATTTGGAACAATAGCCCTACATAAGCTGGTGGCTCCCTTTACTTGTTTCGTGCTGCTTAGCAAATTTTCTCTAATGGTTTCAGGTACATGAGCATTTGGTCTCCCCAGATCAATTTATAATGATTGGGTAATTTTATTTTTTGTTCTTTTTTTCAGACTGAATGTCACCTACAATGTTATATTATTCTACCCGGGTACAAAGGTCTGAAACAGAGTCAATTGAAAAGACTTTAATTAAATAATTCACCCACCAGTGATTATTGTTTTACATATTTGACACCTTTATGGGACTTTGGTAGCAAGTTAATGCAAATTTCTAATTGCTTTTCAAATTTCTAAATCTCTCAGCAGGCTAAATGATTGTGCTACTATTTTAATTGAGAACAGCCAACCAGGTTCCATTTATTCTCCTCCCAAATGATAAAGTTCTATGGTATCTGAAAGTATAAAAGCATCATTAAAGTAAGATCAAGAATAACATTCCAGCCCAAGCCAAAGATTACTTTAAATTGGTGTAGGCAAAGATACCTTCAATAGCAGATTTCTGAAATATTCTTAGTCACTTGGAATTCTGATGAAAATTCATATTCCTCTCCAAAAAGAAAAGAAAAAATTTCAGCTCAATTTTCTCATGAAAGCTCAGAATAAGACTATTACTGATGATTATCCTCCCAAGTTATATATCTTTCCTTACCCTGAAATATTTTGTCAAATGTCAGACAGTCAATATAGATGCAGGATACATTTTTTCATTTCAGAAAGCTCGAAGTCCTTAACGTGTCACATGGCAAAACATCTCTTTGGAACAGAATATAGCTCATCTAATCTAGTGGCCTTCCAAAACTTCCAAAGTATTTTTTCTTCTTTTAAAAGAGAGAAAATAGCTTCAAATGGATTTTAGTTGAATTCTCTTTAACTGGAAAGCTCTGTATTTTTTCACAGCTCTTCCATGACTACACGAAGTAGTCTCTCATGGAATGCCAGGGCAAAATAACATTCATTAAGTTTGTAAAAATAAAAATTATAAATATTCAAGTGATCCACAAGCTCTTCTGAAAGAGGTTTACTACAGAGCATAATATGATATTTGTAACTTAGCCTTGGCTAATTGCAGTATGTTGGAAAAAATAACATTAGATTGAGTATCCTCATGTAAAAATTATAACAGCTTGGAACAGCTAGGTGGGACAATGGATAGAGCACCTGCCCTGGAATCAGGAGGACGTGAGTTCAAATCCAGACTCAGACACATGACACTCACTAGCTCTGTGGCCCTGGGCAAGTCACTTAACCTCATTGCCTAGCCAAAAAAAAATTTATAACAGTTCACAATTGTATAACATTGCATATTTTATGCAGAGTCACACTATATGTTATGAGGCAAGCAACTATCCTACTTTCAGAATGAGGAAATTGAAGCTAAACACTTCCTAACTGTGTGACCCTGGGCAAGTCGTTTAACTTCTATTAGCCTTAGTTTCCTCATCTGTAAAATCAGGATACTAATAGCTTCTGTATCCCAGGGTTGAAATGAGCATCAAATGAGATAATTGTAAAGCACTTAGCACAGTGCCTAGAACCTACTCAGTGCTGTATAAATATTAGCTAGTAAAAGAGACTAACTCGACCAAAGTTGCATGGCCAGTTAATGAAGCTTGGCCTAGGACCTCCAACTCCTAGTTTAGTGAATGTTCTTCACAAGATACCAAACTATCTCTGTAACTATTTCTATCTTACTGAAGATAGAAAGGAAGTACATGAAGACATTTGATCATAACACCTACAGAACTTACTTTTCACATAGTCATAGAGCCTCAGAGTTCCAGAGTTCAAAAAGACTTCCAAGTCCACATGAATAAGAATCACTTCTATATCCTACTTTCAAAGTTTTAATCCAGCCTTTGCTTGTAAACTACTAGATTCTCCCTGGCTGTGGTTTCCCCCTCACCTACTTCCTCTGGAGATAATTCATCTCCACTTTTGGATAATTCCAATTGTCACAAAATTTTCTTTGCATCAAGCCTAAATTTGTCCCTTTGTAATTTCACAGAATTACTGAATTTCAGAGATAGAAGGGATGTCACTAACCATCCCATTCAACCTTTATTGAATAATAATTCCCTCTATAAGATCATTAACAAAAGGCAACCCATTGGCATCTGAGGCAGTCCATTTTTCTTTCAGACAGTGCTAATTATTTTCACTTTAGTTAAATAAAGACCTGATACTACAAAATGAATTCCATAGTGTTGGCTTTAACTTTTACCTACTGTATATCACTTCTGATGAATTAGTAAGTTATTCAATAATCATTTCCTGAATGAATATGACACGGAGAGACTTATATGCAGAGTTCATATCAAGTTTCCCCCAGTTTACAGATTTGCAAAGTAGTACCTGATGATTCTGAACTTGAACTTTTTCTAAAGGTAAAGTCATTTTATCATGTGTAACATAATTACTGATTAAATATATTACTGATTAAACTTATTACATTACTGATTAAATGTATATAGATGTCACTAATAGTGGCAAGCCTACGTTCTAGCAACAATTACAAAGATTTATTAAGTACCTGCTCTGTACAAGATACTATGCTAGGAGCCCATGGCATAAAGACAAAAGTGAAAACAGTGCTTATCTTCAAGGATCTTACAGTGGACTATGGGATATCACATGGAAACATCAGTAAATACAAAATAATTTGAAGAGACAAAGAATACTTAAAACTAGGTAAATCAAGAAAGCCTTAACAAAAGAAAATGGGACCCTGACATGGGTCTTGAAGGAAGCTAGGAATATAGGAGAAAGAGGTGAGGAAAGAAGCATGCATTCTGAGCATGGAACACAGCCTATATAAAGGTACAGAGGTGGAAGTCAGAACATCATGTTTGAAAAACAAATAGTCAAGGCAAGTCAAATCAATAAGTATTTATTAAGCAACTCCTAAGTTCCAAGTACTATGTTCCAGGCATTGTACAATACAAAGACAGGCAAAAAAAAAAATCTATGCTCTTAAGGCAGAGTCTAACTGACTAGTTAAACTGGAATGTAGAATATGAAGGATGTAATGTGAAAGGTCATATAAAGTAAGAAATTGTGAAAGGTTTTTTAACAACAAGCTGAGAAGTTAAGACCTCATCTTAGTGGCAATGAGAAGCCACCACAGTTTTTGAGCAAGGCAATATAGTAACACAATTAAAATGCAAATGTATTTAAATTACACACACACACACACACACACACACACACACACACACACACACACACATAATTACCCACTCAGTTACCCGATTACCCATCCAAGTTGGGCGTACTTTAAATTTATATATAAGTGACTGGAAAAATTGCTGGATTGGAAAGCCTGAATTTGGATTCCAGCTCTGCCTTTTACTACCTATGTGACACTGGTTAATTCATTTAACTTCACTAGACCTCAGTTTCTTCATCTGCAAAATGAAGGGATTAGAGCAGATCAACTTTAAGATTTTTTTTTTCCCATCTTGAAAATCTATGCTATGGCAGCTGTAAACATGTGATTTCCTCTCAGGGAATAGCTTACAAAATAGCAGAGTATGGGTTCATTGCTATTTGGCATTTCTATGGTATGATCATTCACTGATTAGTAAGTGTGTCTATAGTTACACACACACACACACACACACACACACACACACACACACACACACATATATAATCAATTATGCCAAGCAAGAAAATATTAATCATTGGAATTATAATTATGGCAATGCAATCAAGTGGCTTTTAAAAACTCAAAAGAAATTTTTTTTTATTGAGTCATATTTAATTTATATAAGGCCTGGACATTTCTCAGTAAAATTTTTCCTCCTTTCTAATTTTTGTCTCTAGGAGAGGAATTCTTTTAAAATGACAGGATCAGAAACACTTGCCCCTGGGCAATATCAGAAATTTCAGTCTGATGGCATTTCAAAAATTAAGTTCGGGAGCTCAGTTGAAAAGTAATGGGATGCAGGCCTTGATACTGTCAGACTAATGATTCTACTCGAGATGTGTTTTTAGCATACAGTAGTTTACATATTTGCTTTATACTTTTTGTACCTTTGGATTACAGCATGATTTCAATGAACTTAGGTCGAAAGAAAGTACATCTTTATTATAATATAATTGGTTCTACCAGACTGCTGAGGGTCCACAACACACACACAAAAAGTTAAGAACCCCTGGATTAGCGTAATATTTATAGACAGATACCACTTTGATAAAGCCAAAGAAGTAATGTTGAAGTCTGATCTTTTCTGGGCTTTTTAATTTCTTCAATTTCAGTCACTACATGTAAACATCAATACTATTCTTTCTAATTAGTCAGACATTCTGCCACATAAATTACTGTTAGTGATGCAAAACAATTTTCTTTCCTTAAGGAACTTGGAAATTCTTTTATCTCTGAAAATTGCCATGGTAACTGTCATTCTAATGACTTGGAATTTTCTTGTTAATTGACTATTTAAAATTAAATTTCAATGATATCTTACTTCTGTGGTTTAATTTTAACACGATGTATATTACTCATACTGCTGATAAAAAGTACCTAATATTTCTAGACATTTTTCCCCTAAAAGTCACAGTACTTAATGCCATTCCTGTTGCTGTCATTATTTTACAAGTATATGTAAGAGTAGAGCTAAAATCACACTACTACATTTTAGCCTTGATACCTAGATGAGAATGTATCTCAATCAATTAATTATTCATGGACCTTAGACCAAGTACGAAAAAGCCCTTTGCACTACAGTATTGGTCAAGAATCCTGTTTAGATAAGTTAAGAAAACTTGACCAGGGCCAAGGGATAATCTAAAAATTGTCAACAGAAGTGAAAAGGGATTGATTTTTAGAAATTGGAGTAAGTATTTTTTCCATCACACTTCCTTAGGAGCAATTGCCTTAGAGGAAAAGAGAGGCCTAAGCGTTAGCCTTGGCCAGGTCTGAAGACCTTGAGCATTTTGATGGGTCTGGATGATTTTGGATATCTCATTTGCATCCCCTCATTATTCCTGATTTCAGCAGCAGTTCTTAGTTGTGTATGTATTGGGAGCCAAAGAAAGATTGGACATAAACTCCTAGCTTTACAAGGAGCCCAGAGAATAAACTATACCATACTTACACATCTCACAGATGAGAAAAAAGGCCTTTCAGCAATCAGGAAAATATATTTTTAAGCTTAAGCCCACTTTTCCCTAGTCTATGCATGTACTCGTAGGAATGTATGTCACAGATCTCCACCTGGATGTTTTATACCAAATCTTGTTGTTTCAATTTAGGCTTAAGAGATATCACTTTGTAAAAACTACTAAAGGATAGATGGATAAATCTATTCTCAACTGATAGTCTTGGGGGAGGGAGAGAAGGGAGAATATACATGTGTGAGCTTGACATGACAACATTACAGAATCTCTCCTGAGATTCTCTCAGTTGCAGCCTTAGAACACTGGGGAGGGGAGGTTGAGGGATATGGCCTTGATCTAGGGCCTGAGAATCATCTTTAGAGAAGTTTGGATAAGATTATTATGGCTTAAATGGGCTACATATGGAAAGCTTTTACTCTTAACTCAAATTATCTTTCACATTTTAGGTTGATAATCAATTTATCAACCATCATTTCTGAATTAATTATTTCCTGTGTATCTACTACATACCTAGTATTGTGTCAAGTGTGCTGTTTGGAAAAAATATGGCCTCTGACCACATGCATTTATAATAAAGTTAGGGGGACAAGATAAATATTTGAGAAACATTACACAACAATGGACAATATGTAACTGAATGCTAATTTATGTAATGCAGTGTGCATAGAAGAAAGGGTCTGAAGTTCAAATAGCAATATGATTCTTTGAATTTTACAGCATTCATTTATTTCTTCTAATTTGATGCTTCCATGAACCTGTGATCTCATAAATTTGTGTGTTTTCTTTAGTGATACAAATCAAAACCTATCCTCACATGCCAATTTCTGACTGACTCTTTTTCTTTTTTCTTCTATTAATCTTATTTGTATGACTACTATCTAGGTCTTTGTTTGTTGTCATGGCAAAAACTTGCTAATTGGGTTACATATTTATCTCAACAAATGGATTAAGGATTTTAGTAATTTGGAGAGGAGGTGAAAGAGGAGGGGATATTAAATACCTGAACTAGAATTAGGGATCCACTCTTTTAATGGGAAAATCATTTAATTTCTTTGAGCCTCAGTTTTATCATCTGTAAAATAGAGACAATATTATTTGAATTATTTATCTTGTTCAGTAGTTAAGAGGGATGTACTTTATAATCTCTTAAATGGAAGGCAAGAAATAATTCAAAAAACTTTCATCTAAAATAAACTCCCAAAAGGTGAAGAGGAAGGAACTACATGGCCCTTAGGAGACATTATGTCATCCCTTGGGCTTAAAACAAGCTAATTATAGTAATGCTGTATATGTGTAATTATGCATGTATAATATTACAATGCAATGGATAGAGAACTTGCTCTGAAGTCAAAAGTGTTACTAACTTGGAACTTAGGTTCAAATCCAGCCTGAGATATTAGCTTTGCACTCCTGGCAAGTCATTCAATTTTATTTGCCTCAGTTTCCTCAACTGTAAAATGGAGATAATAAGAGCACCTACCTCTCAGGGTTATGATGAGGATCAAAAGAGAAAATATTTGCAAAGTGCAAAGTGCACAGTGCCTGGAAAATAGAAAGTGCTTAATTAATGCTTATTTCCTTCCATTCTCCCTACCAGACTGCCCCTGAATGTCACCTGTCTTCTGTTCATTCTTTCTGGGTAGTACATTTATTCTGAGATCTGACAATTCTATCCATGTTTCTCCTACAAAGTCTCTTTTTCACTTTAGATTTTTAAAAGTGACTACTTCACAGAGCTTCACAGGGCTCTAATCACTGTGTGCTATAAATTGTCACATCTTGAAGAGTCTACTTCAGGGTTACACTCATAGTGATAGTCTATTATTAGTACATAATTACTAATTTTTTAATGAATTATTGGATCGTTCAAGAAAAATCTTTAAAGATCTTCCAACCAATTTCCTTTAATAACTGAAGAGAAAACAGGGCACTTTTGCTTCATTTTGTGCTAAGAAGCACTGGCATCCATTATACTCAGCAGATTCTACAAAAGGTGTGTGGTCTGTGATTCTACAAAGGATGTATGAGTTCTTCAAGTAGTACTGGCATCTTTAGTGTGAGGGCTTGCCAAGCCCTTTTCAGGGCTGCTCATCCACCTTTGATGTCTACCTGGCATTCAACTCTCACCTGTGGCTCCAATAGGTTGTAGCATGCATAGTAGCCACACCCCTAGCAAACTTTCTGGGTAGATGGGCTAAACCAGGTTTAGGGTAACTGAAAGACCTCAAATCCCTTGGTGAGTTAGCATGTGAAGGCTTCCCCTGATGGAATGAGAGGATGAGAATAATTTGTTCTAATGGCCCTGAAAGTAGTTGAAGAGAGCACTGTGGAGTGCTGAGAGCTTCCAGGCCATGCATCTTGAATATTGTCTTGCCACTGGACTTTGATGACTCTTGAAGAGAATGAAGCTTACCGCTTTGTGTAACTCTGACTCACTTAAATCTAATTCATGCACAAGTCAAGATATCACCCTGTGATGTTATCGGTACTCTTTGAAAATGAAGGAACAAACAATAACAACAAAGCATAAAAGTTTTTTTAAAGTATGTCAGTTTCTTAATATATGTGAATACCATGGATTTTAGTTGGATATTTCAGGCAAAACCATTCATGCCTGGAGTCATTATCTCTAATCCATCCCTCACATAGCCACAAAATTGGTGTTCCTCAAGTATGGGTTTTCCATGTCACTTCCCTGCTCAAAAAACTTCAGTGGCTCCTTCTTGAATTTAAAATAAAATATAAACTCTTCTATATGGTATTTGTAGTCAGAAATATAAACATTGTGAATTTCTGCTACATATATTTTTAAAAGTATAATAAATTTATAAGGTGTTAACAAAATTGACCTATTTCAGTTCCCCTTTGAACTTCTGTGGTTTTTTTCTGTTTTGTAATGTTTTATTGTTCTTTGCTTTAAAAAAAGTTTTCATCTCTGTCATTACTCATTAACTCATGTCCCCCTCAAAAAGAAGTTCTCCTTTATAACAAAAATTATAGTCAATCAATCAATGAATTCAATAAGCATTTACTAATTGCTAACTATATGACAAGCGCTATACTAGGCACTGGGCATACAAGTACAAAGGATGAAACAATTATAACTTTTAAAGACATTACATCCTAATGGGAGAAAAGTTGAGCAAAACAAATCAACATATTGGCCATGTCTGCAAATGCATGTCTCGTTCAGTATTTCCAGTCTACTAAATAAGAGGTATACATCATCACTAGTTTTCTCAAGTCATAATTTGTCACAGCATTGGTTAGAATTGATTAGAATTCTGAAATTCTTCATGGTTATTTTCCTTTACATTATTGTGTTAAAGCTGTAAATTTTCCTCTGCTTCTGTTCATTTCACTCTGCATCAATTCATATAAATCTTCCTAAATTTCTTAATCCAACATTCATCATTTTTTGCTGCACAAAAATATCCCACTATATTCATATACTACAATTTTAGTCAGTCCTCAATAGTTCCACATCCATTTTGTTTCCAATAAATCTCATTAATGCAAAAATATATAAATATATTTTGCACACGTGGGCCCTTTTCCTCTATTCTCTACCACTTTAGGTTATATGCCTAGCAATGATGGATGATTTGGGGGTGTAATACTGAACTATTTCCTTCCCCTATTCTTACCATCGGGTTTTACCATGAAGAGTGTGTTGGTAGAAATAGGAACCATAATTATTTTGCCACATTTTGGTGTACTAATCCCTCAACTACATATAGGTTGAATATTAGAAAGTCCCCAACCTGTATTGAAGGAGAAATAAAATACTAACATACTATGCAAAGACATGGTGAAGCTAACAAAGCTAATGGTCTCATTTACTTTTTTTTAAATAGAATTTCATTTTTCCAATTACATGTAAATATAGTTTTCAACATTTATTTTTGTAAGATTTTGAGTTCCAAACTTTTCTCCCTCTCTCCCTTTCCCCTTCTTCAAGATGGCAAGAAATCTGATATAGGCTATACATGTACAAATCATGTTAAATATATTTCCACATTAGTTGTGAAAGAAAGAAGAATCAGAATAATAGGGGGAAAATCAGGAAGAAATTAATAAAAAAAAAAAGATTAAAAATAGTGTGCTCCAGTCTGCATTCAGACTCCATAGTTCTTTCTCTGGATATGTATAGCATTTTCCATCATAAGTCTTTTGGAATTGTCTTGCATCATTGTATTACTGTGGAGAGCCAAGTCCATCATAGTTGATCATCCCACAATGTTGCTATTACTGTGTACAATGTTCTCCTGATTCTCATTCACTGTTGCCACAACTATTTGTTGTCCTTGGACAAGAGATCTGACAGTTTGGTCTAAAAGGACTTCATTCACAATTGTAAAAGTATATGGTCATTTCTCTTTGTCACCTGCCCTTAAAGATAGAGTGTTTTTTTATTCCCACAATAAATCATGCCTGTTACATTCCAAATACTCCCCTTTTCTCCTTTGCCTTTCTCTCCCTCTCCCTCTCCTGTGAAATGCTTTTCTTATCTATCCTTAGTTGGCCTAGAATGCTGCTGATTGGCAGTGTACTCTACGTGGGGCCTGAAAGGTTATAAAAACCAATTGTACCCTAGAGATCTGAATCTGCTATTGAGAGAAGCATTTCTTAGCATGATAATAAATTTCTTTGCTTTTCTCTTTGCCTCCTATTTTTTGCCCACATTCATCAGACCCCTTGTTTAACAAGTATGCCTCTCCAAAGAACTTGAGAAAATTCCCTGGTAAGAACATAAGATAAATGACAATGAACTAAAAGGGTTAACATCTCCTAGCTCATCTAGCCCCACCTGCATACAGCTAACACTCTCTGGCTAGCTTGGAATTTTGTTCTTATTCTTGATCTCAGGATGTCCTCTTTGGGCACCAATTCTTCTGGACGCCCCAACTTAAAATTATTCATTCTTCTCTGGATCCTACAATTGCCTTAATTCTCTGCCTCACTTTCCCAGAGGGGGCAGTTCTGGCTTGCTATTACTAATAGGGCATGATGTCCTATTATTTGTATTAGGCACCCATCTTGTACTAGCATCTAGAACTGAGTATTCAAAACAGCAATTACCTTAATTAGACTTATCAGAATTCAATGCGTTCCACAAAGTGGAAAAATTTCAGAACTCCCTACATCTCAGCTTAAGCAGATGATTTGGCCCCTCCCTGACAGGTAATGCTGTAACATTGTGAGTACTTTGCATCATTGGAACAATAAAAATGAGTAATCACTATTTTGAAGGTCACTTTGCCAGTTACTGCAACTAAGTCCCTTGCAAGACATTGAAAAAATGTTTTTTAATGTAAATCTTGGGCTGTGCTGCTATTTCTCCAAAATAGAACCAAGGCTACCCTAAAATTCTTCATGATCATTTCTTAAGAAGGAACTATAAAGTAAAAAGGCTTCAATCCCACTGTGTGGCTGTTGTTCTCACAATAGGGACTGAATTATGCAGGATAACTTTTCACTGGCTTTTGTATGACAGTTGTGATCCATCTGTGTTTCCTAGAAGTCACCAGGGAGAACTCAGAACAATTAGCACAGTTTTAGTCTCTGAGTAAATGGAAATTTATTCCACATGGGATGAAGGGCCTTTGAAGAACCCTGTGTCCACAGGTTATGTGATTAAATTAATGGACTCAGAATAATGCTGAAGAAACTAGGGAGTCTGACATGAAAATATCTTTAGAGGGAAAAAAGAGATGCAGCTTGAACCCTCTGTGAAGGAAAGACCACTTGCTCTAGAGTCACTAAACTTTCATTCACTTCCCAGCCTTTTCACTTCCAATCACCTTAGACATATCACAGTCTCTCTGAGCCTCAACTTCTCCAACTATATATAGCTCACGTAAGTTCTGAGAATCTTTATCCCAGCTCTCACCCCCACTGAAGAGTCAGGTTTTCACAAAGTTGCACGATTCTAGAGGGACCCCTAAAGACTAGAGTTGATTCCCCAATGCCATCAGCTCAATCCCAATGTAGTCTCTCCTGAAAGACAATCAGTTGACAATCAATCTAGTCAGCCAGAATTAAGTAGTATTTGGAATGGGTATTGACTAAGGTGGTACAGTAAGAAAGGTTGTTTAAAAACATCCTTCTCAAAGTATGGTCTCTGATGATTTCTCCCTGATGGGTAAGCATACTCTCCATAAGCATATATAGAGTCCAGGGAAAAATAGATCAAGCTTAGAGAATATATGTGGTAAAGGAGTAGCAAACAGCCTTTGACTGCTGGAAGCCCTTATCTGATTTGTGGAATGCTTAAGACTTTCGATATAATTTATTTTCTGGGCTCCTTATTGAACCATGCATCTGTACTCAATTTGTCCTCGACTCCCAATTCAGACAGTGTTGTCAGCTGATCTGGGGATGCTAAATTCTCAGGACCCTTCAAAGTTGACAAGATCCTTTTCTAGTCAAAGAGAGGGAAGAAGGGTGGAGGAGACCCAAGGTCTGCACAGCAAGCAGCACTCAATAAATGCAGGATGATGATAACATGATTTCACTTCATTGTAACATGGGATGGAGGTTTGAGTTATAATAACTCCTCAAATCTACAAACATTTTCTCAAAAAGAACCCTTTGAGGCTAGTAGTACAAGTATTACCCTCTCCATTTTATAGATAACAAACTTAATGACAGACTCTTAGGGCTAGAAAAAAAAAACATAAACTCAGAGATCGATAAATCCAACCCATACCTGAAAAAGGAATCCTTTCTACAATAACTGGAATTTCATCATATAAACTTCACATATCTCTAGTGAGGTCAAACCCATCTATCCTAAAGTAGCTTGACCTACTTCACTTTCTCTACTAAACATCACCAGATGTACTACCCTCATGCTGTAGTATGAAGATAAGAGCATTGTTTGGGGGAGGGGGAAGGAGAAGGAAATAGAATAATCGTGATAATCTCATGAACAGCACCTACTATGTGCTACTTGCCCAGAGGTAGTTAGTATCTGAAGCTGGACTTGATCTCAAGTCCAACACTTTATCCCCTATATGATCTTAACAAGTAGAAGCTACTGGAACTGGAAGTATTGCTCTTTGACTGACTTGGTCTCCAGTACTATCATCATCCTGGTTGTTTTCTCATATGCTTTCTATCTTATGGATATCTTCCCTAAAACATGTTATCTAGAACTGCTTCATATGTAGCCTCACCAGGAAAGAGTAAAATGAGATAAACATCTTATGTATTCTAGGCACTAATTTAATCTAGGGTTGCATTAGCTTTGTCAGTTATCATATCAATGAAATGTCTGCTTTACAATACATTAATGTCCCTTGCTTGTCCAGTCATTTCCAGTCAAGTCTGATTCTTTGTGATCCCATTTAGGGTTTTCTTGGCAAAGATATTTGAACAGTTTGCCCTTTCCTTCTCCAGCTCATTTTACAGATGAGGAAAGTAAAGTAAACAGGATTAAATTACTTTTCCAGGGTCACATAGCTAGTAAATGTTTGAGGTAAGATTTGAACTCGGGAAGATGAATGAGTCTTCCTGACTTCAGGCCTGGCACTCTATCCACTATGCCATCTAGCTGCCCTATTAGTGTCCCATATCTTTTCAATATAAACTCCTGTCTAGCCATATCTTTCCCATCCTACACTTGTGACCTTGATTTTTTTTTTAACTCAGGTGAAGGTCTTTGCATTTTTACCTATAAAATTGTCATATTAATTGTCCCACCATTCTCCCTAATTGAGAGCTTTGGGGATTTACACTGAATGACATCTTGTCATTCAGTGTGCTAGCTAACATTGTTATTGGCAAGTATGACAACCATATGTTACCCAAAGGATCTCCTTGGAATTAGTGCAACTCACTACCCTATCCACCAATGCTTTGGAATCATCCAAACATTTTCATCCCTTCTCAAACTTCCCTATGGCTCTCCTCCACCACTGGAAAAAAAAATACTGAGGCCATTTGCTGCAAATGCTCTCTTCTCCTTGACTCCTTACTCCAAGTCACTCAGATGTATTTGGTCATTATTTCCTCCTTCATCTCTGTCTCCATTAAGTTTTCCAAGGCAAACTCCTCTACATGTCCAAGTGATTTCATTGTAACCTGACTTTGCCAGCAGATTGCTCTCTTTTGTATCCCCAGTCTCTTATTTTCAATCACTGCCTGTCTACTGGCTGCTTCCCTACTGTCTGCAAACATGCCCATGTCTGTCTCATCCTTTAAAAAAAACCCTCATATAATGTGTCCATCCCCACTAGTTATTACCCCTTCTCTCTTTTCCCTCTGTGGCTAAAATCCTTGAGAAATCTGTCTACAATGTCTCCTACCTCCTTTCCTCTCACTCTTTGCAGTCTGGATTCTGACCTCATCATTCAACTCAAACTACTCCCTTCAAAGTTACTTAAGATCTATTAATTACCAAATTTATTGAACTTTCCCGAGACCACACTGCTAGTGTATGACAGACCCAGGATTTGAACCTAGGTCATTTAATTTCAAATTCATCAATCTTTCCACTGGAAAAGAAGGAGGGAAGGAAGAGAATAAGCATTGATATAGTGCCTCCTGTGTACCACTATGCTAAGCACATTAAAATAATTTTCTAATTTTTTCCTCCTAACAGCCCTGTGAAGTAGATGCTATCATGACACTAATTTTGCAATTGAAGATCTGAGGCAGAGAGACATTAAGTGACTTGCCCAAGGTCACATAGCTAGGAAGAGTCTAAGGCTCTTTCTGAACTCCTCTTCCTCATTCCAAGCTCAATGCTCTATCCACTGAATCACCTAGCTGCCTGATAAGAAGCCTTCCATGATTAAGGCGGATCTATCTATAACCAGGTAGGTTGTCATCCTTCATTCCTGAAGGACCAAAATGACAACACTATGTTAGAGTCAAGTTACAGTATATCCAACTGTGGCTGATCAGACCAATACTAACTCAGAATGCTCTACCATTGGTAGAGCACAAATAGTCTGTGGGAACATTTGGGGTAAATTATCTAAATTTGTGCATCTTGAGTTTCTTTGAGCTTCTTCAATTCTGTTTTGCTTATAGAGCACAGCATCTTCTCTGTTGAGGGCACATCATGCTGAGCAGTCCTGTACCTGTGTCTCCCATGTCATACAATCAATTCCGAAGTTCCTAAGAGAGACCTTGAGAGTATCCTTTTATCACTTTTTCTGACCACCATGTGAGCACTTGCCCTGTGTGAGTTCTCCATATAATAATCTTTTTGACATATGCACATTTTGGCATTTGAACAACTTGGCCAGTTGTGCTCTCTGCACTAGAGTTTGAATACTTGGCAGTTTAGTTTGAGAAAGGACCTCAGTGTCTGGTATCTTATCCTGCCAGATGATCTTCAGAATCTTCCCAAGATAATTCAAATGGAAGAGATTCTATTTCCTGGCATGGTACTGATATACTGTCCAGGTTTCACAGGCATACAACAATGAGGTCAGCACAATGGCTCTGTACACATTTAGTCTGGTAGTCAGTCTTCTGACACTTCTCTCCCACAATTTCCTTTGGAGCCTCCCAAACACTGAGCTAGCTCTGGTAATGCAACCTCAAGCCTTCTCTCATTTATCATGATTTAAACTGATTTTTCAGCTATCAATGGCTGCTGACACATTAGCTCTGTTTACTTGCCTGGGCTTCTTTATCAGGTGATTACTTGTAAGTTAGCACCATAAAAATACCAAGGAACCTGCATTTAAAAGCTCCCTAGTACTCAGAGCAAAGCATCCTTTGGTGATGTGATTAATCAGTCTCTAACTGATCTGTCCTGTAGCTTTGGCTTTTCAGGTTTTCTTAAAGTTCACTTACTCATCACATATGTGTTTGTTAAACTTAACAATCTATGTATCTCTTCCAATCATTTAAGTTTTTTTATATATGTAAAGATCTAAACTTAACAAATCCCAGAGCATTTACCACCTTGTGGGTACTCAGTATTTAACAATAAGGATACAGTAATTTGTGAGAACATTTTTTTAAGCTGCACATAGGGTCTTCTTGCCTCCAGGTTCAAGCACCTAAATGCACTTCAATCAATCAATCAATTTATTTAAGACATTTATTAAATTCCTACTACATTCCAAGGTAGGTGCTTGTTCTAGGAATACAAAAGCAGGCAAAAGACAGTCCCTGACCTCAAAGAGCTTAAAATCTAGTGGGGGAGACCACATGCAAACAATTATATACAAATCAAGCTATATACAGAATAAATCAGAACTAATTAGCAGAGAAGGCACTAGAATTAAGAGGGGCTGGTGAAGACTTTCTATTAAGAGTGAGATTTTAGTTGAGATTTAAAGGAAGCCAGGAAAGTCAACAGGTAACACAGACAGAAATGGGAGAGAGCCAGAGAAAATACTCAGAGTAAGAAATGGACTGTTTTGTTTATGGAACAGCCAAGGAGCCAGGGTCATGAGATTGAAGAGTACATGGTAGGAAGTAAGGTATAAGAAGCCTGAAAAGTAGGGAGTAACTAGGTTATAAAGGACTTTGAATGCCAAACAAAGCATTTTGTATTTGATCCTGGAGGCAATAGGGAGCCACTGGAGTTTATTGAGTAGGTGTGGGGGGATGACATGATCTGCCTTGGTTTTAGGAAAATCATTTTAGTGGATGAATGAAGGATGGATTGAAGTTGGGAAGAGATTTGGAGCAGACAGACCCACCAGCAGAGTATTACAACAGTTCCAAGCTTGTTGAGGGGAGGAATTGTTTCACTTTGTCTTTCTTTGTCTAGAATTTAGTATGTTACTTTGGCAAGTAGTGTGCACTTAATATATGATTATGGATTGATTGATTGGTCAGGTTGTGATCTGCATCAGTGGAAGGAGTCCCACACTGATGAAATCACATTAGCTGATATTAATAATGATCCCAATAAAATTTGATAGAGAAAATTTCATTAAACAAAATAGTCTAACTTAAGTGCTTTGCAGCATAATTCATTATCAACAATGTATAACTCTATAACTTTCATTTCTGTTTTTCTTTCTTTGGGTTTGCTTTAGGTTGTGGGAGGGGGATTCAGAAGATTTAGTGTTGAAGGGGGCTTTAGAAACTGTTTACTAAGGAAATCAAGGGCCAGCAAAACAAACAAACAAACAAACAAACAAACACAAAGTAATTTGCTCAGGGGCATATAAATTGTGAGTAGCAGACAAAGTTGTCAGAAACAGGTCAATGTCATCTATCTTTTCACCACATCATGCTCAGCATTCTTCTTCTCCTTAAGTAGTATAAAGCCATTAACCTGAAATTTTTTAATTTTTTTATTTGCTTTTATCTGTATCCCTAGATCTTAGCACAATGCCTAGAATATAGTGAGTGCTCAATAAATTATCTTTCCTTCCTTCCTTCCTTCCTTCCTTCCTTCCTTCCTTCCTTCCTTCCTTCCTTCCTTCCTTTCTTCCTTCCTTCCTTTCTTCCTTCCTGCCTTCCATAGATGCAAGGCAGATAGTCCTGGACTTAGAGTCAGGAAGACCAAGTTTAAATACTGCCTCAGATGCTTAGTAGCTCTGTGATCCTTAGAAAGTATTTTAATCTTTTTCTGGCTTTAGTTTTCTGATGTGTAAAATGGGGATAATAATGGGGACACCCACCTTATAGGGTTTTGAATATCAAATGAGATAGCACATATAAAATGCTTTGGAAACCTACCTTAAAACACTATATAAATACTAATTGTAATTATTTTATTATGAATTCAAAGTCCTCTGTATATAGTTGTATACAAAAAAAAATTCCATCCAAAAATCATTTTTTACTTTAATCTGTTAAAGACACACATGAAAACTATATAAATGTGTTTTTCTAACCAATTATCTCTTGGCCTTTCTCAATTTGTGCACAATGCATTTCTACCAATGGGTAAAAATACACAGGAAGCAAAACTCTCTCCTATTGATCAAATAACTCTAAAGATCAACTTTGTGTATATTTAACATTTTAATGACAGAGATTAAAAGTCCTGGTAGTATTTTTTGGACCAACAGTAGTTTTATAACTAGAAGTTAATGTAACTCAAAATATGCATTCATGTCTATACCTATATCTATATCCATATCTATATCTACACCTACATCTATCTATCCACCTATCTATGTTCTATAACTGGATAAAAATGGTGCATAATTTGCCTTGCCTGTAGGTTAAACAGGGAGCTGTGCCCTCTTATTCTCCATCCCAGCTCTGTTTCCTTCTACCTCAGTCACCTTGAGTAAGTCATTTATCCTCTCTGAGCCTCAGTTTCCTCACTTATAAAATGAAGTGGTTGGATTAAATATCTTTTTTTTTAATTAAGTGACTTTTAAGTTCTTTTCCAGTCCTCAATCTGTGGTCCTCCAATACTATTAGGAGGAGAGCCTACAACAGATAAAAATGTCATTTTCTACTGCCACAGTGCAGTCCCACAAAATTTTTAGGAGGAAAAGAAATGAATACCATTGTTCTGAGCTCACTTCTGGATATATAATATTCTTCTGAAAGTAGAAACAGCTCAGAGTCATATGATTAATAACTTCCTAACTTCAAGGAGAGGAGCAAATCAGGGGACATTCACTCTGTTTGTTATTATTTCTAATATGGGAGGGCATTGGCCCTGAGGTTTAATAGCTGTTACAATGTTGCAGATGGAGGAGGAAAATCACAGCACTCCTTTAAAATAGAAAGGGGAATCATATTGGAAACAGTTGTTCTATTAAATCTATCTCTCAAATAACATCCAATTTCTTATTCAAGGCTAGCCATCTGGGGAAAGTACAGTAGTCTGAGGGTCAAGAAACCTGAATAAAAATTTTTGTCCTATTATGAACTACCTGTATGGCCTTGGGCAAATGTTTTCACATCTTGGGTCCTCAATTTCCTTCTCTATAAAATAAAAAGATGGAACTAGATCATCTCCAAGGCACCTTCCAGGTCCAAAAACTCAATGACCCCACTTTCTCATTTGTCTTCAGAAATAGAATTGGAGGGGTCCTTGAAAAGTATTTGAAAGGCTTTATTAAAACGTTCAGATGATACGTACGGTCTCCTTGATCCTTTTTAATTAGAAAGTCTCTTTGCAAACACATAAAACAAAACTTAAAAATTATATATACTCAGAGCCATAACTAGCAAAACAACATTTGGGTTGTGGGTAGGGAAGAATGTGGTAACTGGTGCAGTGGATGGAGAGGTACACATGGCAATCCCATCATGAGTATGGTTTTATCAGTTAGTGTTCATAAGTCTACCAGAGTCCAAAGCCTAACACATACAGAGATTAAGGAGGACAGTTTAGGAGCATTTCAGGAGGGCAATGGGGCCCTGAAGGTAGCAATTTAGGGGGTGGGGTGTTGTGATCTGTGCTACTCAAGGACCTGCATGTTAAGGGACAGAAGTAGCACCCACTATGGGTAGGAACAGCATCCCCGGGAGGATGTATGCTCCTTTGGTTAAATCTGGCACCCTGGAACAAAGCTCAGTTTGTTCCATACTAGTTAGGTTCTGTATGTATCTCTTGAACTGTAAAATACAAGTTGAAACAAACATGCTGTCATTTTAAGAAATTATCAGTTTTCCACCTGAACAACCTCTCCTTTGGTTTTCAAAGGGCAGCCAAAGAAGAGAGGTTAACAGCAGTATGTTATACAGTACAATGTCCTCACACTGCCATCTGACACAGCAGAAGGTTAGATTCAGGTTAAAAAAAAGTTTTAGTTTGAAGATTTTTTTTTCATTACAGTATTTATGGTACTTTAGATTTAATGAAAAGTGAATTTTGTTTGAAATAATTTTTATTAAATTGAGATATTAACACAAAAGTTCACAGAATTCTTGGGAATTACTAGCAAGAAAAAATACTTTTGAATGTTATCAATTTTGTTTTGTGTACTGAATTTAGGGGTTATTTCATGGTTACTGTGTTTAGAAAAAGAGATATTACCAGAATTAATATTTTACTATAAAGAATTACATGCAGAAAAGTATACTTTCAGCAATTTCTAATGAAAGATTAGTTTTTGGTGGTTGCAGGAACCTAATCCTCTATTTTCCATAGGTTCAGTGTACTAACCTTTTTTTTTACCTTTGTGACATTTTCTAGGAATGTTATCCCTGAGAAAGTTGTGGATTGATTATAAATCCTGATTTCCTTCCATTTCCTTCCCCTGAAGACAGAAATAGGAAAGGGGGGGTTAAAGCTGACAATATATAACTAAAATTTAGTCAAATTTCCATTCATTGCTTGATGTTTAGTGTTGCTCTACTTATAAGGGTGTGGGTAAGCAAAATTAGAGGGATCTCTGGGCTATGTCTGTTTCTTTGATTTTATAATGTTTTTAAGACGTTCTAACTAGGATGTAGAAATGTGCATGTGTCGGTTTAATTAAATAAAGAGAGACTTGATATTGAATCTTACTCTTATCTGGGTTGAAGAGGAAACAATGTGTACATCTGGAGAGGTATAGAAGTCTTCTGAACCTGTAGAGGTGAGAAAACCAGAGAACAGTGTGGGGGAGGGGTATTTAGAAGGGTGTGTAAATTAAAATTAGGAGTGTAGGGGAGAAGATAAGGTACACAACATGGAAATTCCAGTGGAAATGTAGGTGAACAATTGAAAGGAAAGAATTTCAATAACAAACAGATTCTTTGAATGCTTTTCTTGTAGCACTGAATTTCATCTATTTATAGTGAAGAATCAAGAACTTAAGCCTTTCAGCAAACTGCTCAGAAACTTAGTGAAGTTGTTGTGATTTATACATTTAAAAATCCTTTCCACCCAGGTTAAATTTTATTTAACTTGAAGCAAAAAAGGAAGAGTAATGGCCCACATTCTGATATTCCTGAGATAAAAATTCCCTTCTTCTAGAAAAAAAAAACCTTTGCTTAAAGATTCCCAGACAACAGCTTTGATCTAGTCTTAAGACAGGAGGAGATAATACCAACATAACACAAAATGAAATGACTGACTGTATTGTTTCATTTTCACCCAGATATTTTGGCATTATGTAGACATAGCCATAATCCACCACAATTCCTGCACACAGCATATATTTTCTTCCTCAATAGTTGCATTCTTCACTTAGCTGTTCATCTCCATGATGATCTACAAAATGTAGATTGCATTGAAGAGTAAGAGTGTGGCAATGAACACAAAACTGATGAGTTTTTTTTCTTTATAATCAAATTTGATTGTGTGTGTGAGAGACAGAGACAGAGAAACAGAGAGAGACAGGGATAGAGAGACACACAGAGAGAACAGTAGAATTGGGTGTTATCAGGAAGTACTTAGTTATGTCATTTCCCCCACCCCCAGTTTTAATTGATAAAATTTTAAGAGGTAATAGGCAGATAATGAAGACAATAGGTAGTAGAGCCAAAAATGGCCAGAGTAAAGGGAACATTCCAGCTGAACTCTCCCAATATTCCCCTCTAGATAACTTTTTTTTTCAGTTATAAATACACTGTTTGGTGAAGGAACTTGTTAGAGGTGAGAAGGATCGTTTTATACACAGATGATCAATATTAAGAGATGCTAATTGACCAGACTGGACAGAGACAGACAGACATCTTGTACTCTCCCCCCACCACCTGCGCAGCAGAGCTTGGCATGAGGAGCCCCTCAGTCATGTCCTGGGTTTGATAACACTTGGTCAACTGGAAGGATGGCTGGTGAGGGGCAAGTCCTTATTTGGGAGGGACTACCAAATGCCAGTCAATGCCCTCAAAGCAGAAAGAGGGGCATCCAAAAATGGGTGCTTGTGGCTTGAAGTCTCTGAGAGAGGCCTAGATGGGAATATGGATCTCTTCACATATCGTTGTAGGGTTTTAAGTGCAAACTCGGGCAGCACTAAGGCCACGCAGTGGATGTCTGAATTGTAGTATTTGAGGTTCATTTTTTCTACTTGCTCTTGGGCCAGCTGCTGCACTCATTCCAGGAAGTTAGTGCTCTGGGTCTTGCTGCAGAGAATGAAACCAATCTGGCCTCTGGGGTAGGTGGGTATGGTGCAGTAGGCAAATTCCACCACAGGGAACAGAGACTTGCAGAATTGATGCATCTCCTTGATGAGATCCAGATGCAACCATTGGCACTCACTCCAACAACAGAAGATCCCATCATCCTTCAGCACTGTCTTCATCAGCTGATAATAAGACTCTTTAAACAAACTCTGGGCAGAACCCATGGGGTCCAAGGACTCAGTGATGATGACATCAAAGGTGTCCAGGTTCTGCTGCAGAATTCAAATCCATCTCTAATGTTCAAGGTCAGCTTTGGGCTGGAGTAGCCGATGGTGATGTCTTGCAAGTATTTCTTAGAGACCTGGATCACGTCCTCGTCAATCTCATGCTGTACTACAGACCTCCACGGATGGATGATTCACCACTTCCGGAAGCACGCTCCCATCCCCACCACCAATGATTAGCACTTTCATGGGCTGAGATTGCTGCAGAAAGACATATTGGCAATCATCTCCTGGTGTGAGAATTCATCTCTCTTTGTGCACTGGTTGACTCCATCTAGCACCAGGACATTGCCCTTTGTCTTACTGCAGCAGACCAGGATCTCATGCTAGTAGGAGCGCTGGTGGTGGAGCAGCTCATCCACCTGCAGGCACATGGCATGGCCCGCCACTAGCTGCAGGTCTCCTAGAACCAACCCTTGAGGATGGCTGGGGGCCACACTACAGTGGGATCAGCAGCGCTGGTCTAGCTGTCCTCCAGCCATCCCTCACTGCCAATAACTTTCAAATAATATGTCAAATAGAATTCTAAAGCAGCATAAGACAACAGGTCTAACAGACATTTTTCAAGCCCAGGAAAACTTAGGAGGTCAGAATGAAAAGTATGTGGCACTGGGGTGATGACTAGTCTTGAGTTCAGTGAAGTAGCAATAACAGTTGTGGGCCTTAGAGGTAGTGGTGGCGGCAGCAGCAGCAGCTATACTAAGAGCTCTCAATGCCAAATATGGTAAGGGGACTGAATAGTGATCAAAAAGAAGTTTCAGGGGACCCCTGTACTATCACCGGGAATAGAGCTGGGCACATTTGACAATTTCATTGCCTATTATCCAGTTCTAGTTTGCAGTTCCTAAGAGGAGAGAAGTTGTGGTCCTGAAGTAAAAGCACCCTAACTGCATAAGGACCACAGTGCAGACCAGTGCAGTAAGCAAACCTCTCCCCAGATCATACTACCTTGGAAACACTGAAAACTTACAGGCCCCCCAGAACCAGCTGTGAAAACAGAAGGGGAAAAAAAGCCTAAATCTTGGGAGAGGGACAGCCCTTCACCCCAAGCAGAGACCAAATCTAGCATAAAGTTCAAAGTCAAGAAATAAGCTAGAAAAATAGACTACAGCAAATAACAACAACAACAAAAATTGACCATAAAACCACTATGGGGACAGGGATGCTCAACACAAGAATTCAGAACACAAAAACATGAAAATATTTATAAGCAAAGGCTCAAAGGAAAATAGAAATTGGGCACAAGCCAAACATGAATTCCTAAAAGAGCTAAAGAAAGCAATTTTTAAAACTTAAAAAAAAATTTCAAAAACCAAATAAGAGTGATAGAGGAAAAATTGGGGAGCAGGGATGAGAACTATGTAAAAATGTAAAAAAAGAATTAACAGGTTGGTAAAAGTGGCACAGAAAATATTGAAGAAAATAACTCCTTAAAAATTAGAATTGGCCAGGTGGAAGCAAATGATTCCATGAGGCATTAAGAAACAGCAAAGCAAAGAATAAAATGTGAAATGTCTCATCAGAAAAACAACTGACCTTGAAAATAGATCAAGAAGAAATAATTTAAGAATTATTGAAAGCCACAATTACAAAAAAAAACAACCCTCAGCATCATAGTTCAAGATGTTATAAAGGAAAACTGCCCAGATGTAATAGAACTAGAGGACAAAACAGAAATTGAAAGAATTCACTGATTGCTTCCTGAAAGAAATACCAAAATGAAAACTCCCAGGAATAGCCAAATTCTAGAGCTCTCAGGTCAAACAGAAAATGTTGCAAGCAGCAGAAATAAACCATGCAAATACCATAGTCCTACAATCAGGTTCATTCAAGATTTAGCAGTTACCATCCCATAAAGCAGTTGAGGGCTTGGAATATTCCAGAAGTCAAGGAAGCAACAAAGGGATTACAACAAAGGGACCTACCCAGCAAAACTGAGTGTAATCCCTAGAGGGGAAATATGCATGTTTAATGAAATAGAAGGGTGTCAGAAATTCCTGATGAAAAGATCAGAACTGAATAGAAAAATTGACATTCAAACACAAGACTTGAGAGAGGCATATAAAAGTAAACATGAGTGAAAAACATTGAGGAACTTGATAATGTTAAACTGTTTACATTCCCAAAAGGGAAGATGAGAGATGTAATCTTCAAGAATTTATCATTATTAAAGCAGTTAAAAGGACTCTGCTTAGACAGACTGTATAGGTATGATTATATTATATTGTGATGATCTCCAAAGGAAAATGGAAGACTTAGAAAGAGGTATGTACTGGGAGAAGGGGGATGGGAGAAGAATGGGGAAAATTATCTCACATAAAAGAGGAATGAAGAAACAAGCTTTCATAATGCAGGTAAAAAAAAAGGAGGCAGGTAGAGTAGGTAGTGCTTGAACTTCATTCTTATTTGTACTGGTTCAAAGAAGGAAGAATATAAAGATATACTCAGCTACAAAAATCGATCTTACCCAACAGGGAAGCTGGAAGGGAATGGGCTAAGAGAAAGGAGGGGAGGTGATTAAAATGAAGGTGGATTAACGGAGGCATTGGTCAGAAGGAAAAACAAACTTTTGAGGAGGGGCAGAGTGAAAAAGAAAGAGGAATAAAGAGAAAAAATATATAATGGAGGGAAATTCACAATTAGCAATCATAATTATGAATGTGAATGAGATAAATTCACTCATTAAACAGAAGTAGATAGCAGAATTAGGAACCAGAATCTAACAGTATTTTTTTTCTGTGATTATGAATACAAAATATCAGGATTTCAAAAGAGCTAAAAAAACTACAAATAATACATAAGGCAATGGAAATACACAGTTGATATAAGTAGGTTTTAGAATATTATTAATGTGTTCTCAAGATTATATATTGTGTCAATCATGTAGTAACAATGAAACGTGACCTGCATAAACCATTGTTATGTTAATCAAAAGGAAGACTTCCAGCATATTGAATATACACTTTATGAGAATTTAGGGGGGTAGGGAGGAGAATCAGAGAGATTAAGAAAGCATGGAGACATTCCAATCTGTATCAGTGAAGACAACATACACATTGATGAAATCACATACCCACTTGAGTACCAAATCACAACACATCCATCAGTCCCTGTATATGAACATAAACATAATGTGTGTGTGTGTGTGTGTGTGTGTGTGTGTGTAGGGTGTAGGTGGGTGTGGTTTGATTAGTGTGAGTATTTTATCTAGCATTTAACTGTCTTAGCATTTAACTCTCTCATACCTTAGGAGATTACCTTATTAAATAGCAATGTTCATGGAAATGTATCACTTTTTAGTCAATCTACAATCCATTTCTGAGCATGCATTCATAACTTTTCTTGCTTGGTAAACCTATCAGAGCTTGTATTCTACTGATATAGCCTTCTAAAACTCAGAACTGCCTTCACTCCAAGATGAGGCATAGCAACACTGAATATGTGTATGTTTATGTGATATCTTACAATAATATTTAGATAATGATCTGATAATGGAAACTGTTTTGCTAATGTAGCCTATATGTACTCTGGAGAAATGGAACACCCACTGTTGAGTCGCATACCTAGAGAGCTGGTTAAATATCCTTCTTAGAGCTCTAGGAATAACTCTATGAAATTATGGGGTTTTCTTTAATGCCATTGGCTTGATCCTGATATCTGCTATATTTGGCTTGTAACTTCCTCGTAACATTGATTGGTCTAATGATTATCCCCTCAATATCATTAACGAATTGACATCAATTAACTTTTACAAAAAGATATTTGCTGAGAAGATGTATCAAGAACAGAAATACTAATATAATACCTCTAATCAAGGATACACTCTCCCCATACCATCTCACTATGTGAAGAGAATGAGCTTAAAATCAAAGTGGTTGCCATAAAGATTTTGCACCACAAAATTTACTTCCAAATGTGGCACAGCTTGGTATTTTGCTACTCTCTCCATCCACTACTGAACTACATCCCATAGATCACTCCTTGGAATTTTACTGTCACTAGGCTTGGCTAATAGTAACCCCTAGTATAAACTCTAGTCACTGGACTTCTGGTCTTTCAAACTTTCAAATCCCCAAAACTGTTTCATCTACAATACTTTTTACTTTATGTAAGAGCAGGAAAGAACAGATACAACAGTGACATAATTGATAGAGGCCCCATGTGACTTTAAAACCACACAGAGGCTTACAGGATTCCACCTTCATCAGGCAGGAAACAGAGACAAATTTGGCTAGTTAATAGTTGCACCCTGAGTTCTGGCTCAGTAGCCAATAAAAAGGCTTTTCTTGACTTTGGGGCAAATGGCCAAGAAACTGTTATAGAATACCCATATATACTCCAAACTCCATATGGGAAGATTATATCAAGCAGAGTATCCATAGCATAATCAGAAGAACTGGGCTGTCTTTGGCAAGTGCCCTCTTAATGATTTTCACCAAAACATCTTCTGGTAGCATTTTATGATAAATGGAATAAATTGTTGGGCTAAACCTGAATTCTCCTAAACTGTTCTTAAAGAATAGGATTATTTCTCTAGCACAAAGGTGGGGAACCTGTATCCTCAAGGCCACAGAATTCTGTGAAGTTTGGATTCAATCAAAGGGCCGCACTTGAGGACCTAGAGGGCTGCATGTGGCCTTGAAGCTGCTGGCTACTCACCTCTGCTCTAGTAGTTTGTGTTATCTTCATTCAACACTGGACCAGTCTCTGATTACTTTTGGATCTTTTTTATCTAGTCAGTTCCACTCTTCTACTTCTCCTTGTTTTAACCAGCACTAACGAGTTTTATGATTGATGCATTATAATTTGGTTTGGGACCTGGGATTACCATGACCCTCTTATTCCTGTTATTATTTATTATTTTACTTGATATTCTAATCCTTTTGTTCCTCCAAAGGAATTATGTGATTTTTTTTTATCAAATTGTATATAATTACATTTTGGTCATTTGGTTCTTAGAGTCCTAAATTTAGCAATTTGGTAGTATAACCATTTTTAATTACCAACCATACATAATAAATATCTTTTAGTAATTTGTGTGAACATTATATAAAATCTTTTCAGTTATAAACTTATAATGTCATAAGGATATGAATAATACATAGCCCATTATTAAATGATGTTTTTTAACTTGCCCATACAAAAATGACTTACTCTGCATTCTCAAGACCCTGAAACATTTTGGAGTGCTTTCTTAATCTAAAGACAGAGTTTCCCCTTCCTCATTTCTTTCTTCTTTTTTTTAAGGCAATTGGGGTTAAGCGACTTCCCCAGGGTCACACAGCTAGTTAAGTGTCAAGAGTCTGAGTCCAGATTTGAACTCAGGTCCTCCTGACTCCAAGGCCAGAGCTCTATCCACTACACCACCTAACTGTCCCCTCCTCCTCATTTCTAAACACCACTGAATGAAAGCCTTAAAACAAACTAATGAACTTCATTTCTACCTTTACACTTTTTTTTTACTCAGAGAAGGCATAAATCAAACAGATAGTGATTCAGAGTTATGTATATCATTCTTAAAGATGATTACTTCCACGTCTAAGATGGAATGAATAGTGATGGCTATAGAACCAGATGGAGAATAAGCAAACTAATCTTCTGTTTCTTCCTGAGTTAACAGAACTCCTTTATTACATGAAACTTTCTTCAAAGGAAATTTTGAGGATTGATCACAATGAATCAAGGAATGATTTTTATTTTATTTGAAATGTTATGGATTTCAGAACACCAGATATGAACGTAATCAAATAGAGTCCAAACATTTCAAAACTACTGGATGATTTCTGGATTATCCATTGCCTATGTATTGGGCACATTACTTTTCATTAACTGGGAGCAATTTATTTTTGGTGTGGATTGAAATTACTACTTAGTCAGCTATTGGCTATGTTTTTCCAAGATTCTTGCCTAATTTATTTCTGGATGTAAAGCTGCATTCAAGCCCAAATGAAAACAATTTCTTATTCTTATGACTTATAATTGTTTCTCTGTATAATTACAGCATGGTATAGGCAACTATCTTTTCATTGACAGGACTCCTACTGTTTGAACCAAAAACTACGTAATTACAGCAAGTCAAAAAATTATTTTGTTTAGAAAAAAAATCCTGTATTTTATTACCATGTGATTATTAAGAAAATATAGGCACTGTTTATGCTAAGCTTCCTGATTGCCTACCAATCATGGTATTTTAAACTGAGCCTAGGTTGAAAATACTATAAATGGTATAGATAATCACAGAACCTCTTAATGAGGAAAGTTGCTTGTAGTGTAGTGGAAAGAGAAGTTGGATAACCTGAGGTCAAATCCTAGCTCTGTCACTGACTAGTGACCTTGGACGAGGAGTATTACTCTACAGGCAGTCGGTTTCTCCATTTATAAAATTAGAAAGTTGGACTAAAGTATTTCTAAGCCCCTTTCCAGCATTAAATCTATGATTCTATAAACAAGAGCTGAAAGAGTAAAGTGATGACTTTTCACTTGAAGCTACCAGACTGCCACAGATGGAATTCAAGTCAGCTGAAAGCCTTTCATTTGTAGGCATAGTAATAAGATGGAAAAGAGGTACAGATTCAGTGATGAGAGTGGTGAAATAAATTCTATATTAATAATATCTTGGACTTCTGCTTCTGGGAGCCAAGATGGCAGAGTGAAAAGGCAGTCTCTCTCACCCACCCCTGTCGACCTCTGAAAACCCAGAAAATATCACCCTAGGAAAAAACCCTGGAACAGCTGAACTGTGGAGAAGAGATGGGGAACAGGGGTGCAGCAACCCAGCAAACAGGTCTCCCAGTGCCTCAGCAAAAATGGGGGAGGCAGCACTTCAAAGGGCCCCAGGTGGATAGGCACCCTGCAACATTCATCTGAAAGGAGCTGAAGAGAACGACCTGGAGTCTTCCTAAAGTCTCAGCCTTGCTGATTCCAACCCGACAATTCCAACTGCCAATCAGGAGGAGATCCTGAAGCCCAGGTGGTAGAGCAGGCAAACACCAACACCTGGACCTCCCAGTGCCTCAGTGAGGGCAAACTGGAAAAAAAGTACACTGAAGAAACAAATTCCTTAAAAATACAATTGGCCAATTGAAGAGGGAAGTACAAAAACTAACAGAAGAAAACAATATGTTAAAAACTAGAATTGGACAAATGGAAACTAATGACTCTATGAAAGAGCAAGAATCAGTCAAACAGAAACAAAAAAATGAAAAAAAGATGAAAACTAAAATACCTCATTGGTAAAACAACCACCTGGAAAATCATCCAGGAGAGACAATTTAAAAATTATTGGACTACCTGAAAATCATGATGAAAAAAAAAGCCAGGAGGCTATCTTTCAGGAAATCTTAAAGGAAAACTGCCATGAAGTCTTAGAACCAGAAGGTAAAATAACCATAGAAAGAATACACCACTTACCACCTGAAAGAGATCCCAAATTGACAATGCCGAGGAATATAATAGCAAAATTCCAAAATTACCAGATGAAAGAGGAGGTGCTGCAAGCAGCCAGAAAAAAAATTTAAATATCATGGAACCACAGTCAGGATTACACAGGACCTTGCAGCTTCTACATTAAAAGACCACAGGGTATGGAACATGATATTCCATAAGGCAAAGGAGCTTGGATTGCAGCCAAGGATCAACTACCCTGCAAAAATGAGCATGATTTTTCAAGGGAGAAGATGGATATTCAATGAAATAGGGGACTTCCAAACCTTCCTGATAAAAAGACCAGAGCTCAACAAAAAATTTGATCTTCAAGTCAAGATTCAAGAAAGACATAAAAAGGTAAATGGGACAGAAAGATACAAAATGTTGTTAATAAGGGGGACTGTTTACATCCCTACAAGGGAAGATGACACTTGCAACTCTTGAGAACTGTATTGTTATTACACCATGTTAAAGGAGTATACATAAAGGGGGTGGATATTAGTTGACTTTGATGTAATGATAAAAAAAAATCTAATCAAGTGGGTTAAATGGATCCAAGTAAGTGGATTAGTCTGATCTTAGAAAATGTACTGAGAAAGGAGGAGACAGACATTACATTACAGGAAAAGACAGAAAATCCTATTACAGCAGAGGGAAAGAAGGGAGGGGGGTGAGCATTGTTTGAACCTTGCTCTCATCAGATTTGGCTCAAGAAGGGAATAACATAATCAGTTAGGTATGGAAATCTAACTTGCCCTATGGGCAATAGGAGGGAAAGGAGGAAAGAAAAGGGAGGAGGGAGGAAGGGAGGGAAGAAGCTGGGGGGGAAGGGGAAGAGGGGGTAATAGAAGGGAGGAGAGACTGAAGCAGGTGGTGGTCAAAAGCAAAGTACTGGTGAAAGGGGGAAGGGAGAGAGGAGAAAGAAAAGCATAAACAGGGGGAAAAAGGATGGAGAAAAAGAAATCAATAGTAATCATAACTGTGAAAGTTGAATTGCTATCTTTTTTTTCTCTTCTGTTGAGTTTTGTTTCCTCTTTCTGAGGAAACATTTTTTTTTTACTTACAACTTTACTAATGTGAAAATATGTTTAATCGGAATGTAAATGTATAGCCTATATCAGATTGTGTGCAATTTTGGGGAGGGTGGTGGGGAGGAAGGGGGAAAAAATTTTAAACTCAAAAGCATGTTGAAGTGATTGTTGATGAATCAAAATAAATTAATAAAATATGCAAAAAAAAGCCCAAAAAGTAAACTAACTAAATAGCTTGTTGAAAAAAAAATAATATCTTGGATTTGTATGGATCTCTTAGTTTTCCAAATCTATTATCCAATTTGATCTTTACATCGTACCTGTATATTGGAAAGAACATCAGAGAAATGGGGTTCAATGATACTACAAATATGACCTTAGATAAACCACTTAACATCCTAGGCGCTCAGTATCTTCATTTGGAAAATGAAAAGTTTCAATTTGATTAAACAAATAGTTATTAGGTATCTACTATGTGCAAGGCACTGAGCTAGATACTAAGGGTACAACTAAAAAGGAAAAACAGTACCAGTTTACTTGTGTGGATGAATAATACAACATGTGAATGAAGTAAAGGGGGTAAATAAAAGATGTACTAGATGCTTAATAAATAGGATGTGGCATATAAGGGACAAGGAAAAATTAAGGATGATGCCAAGGATATGAAGTTATCAAGATGGTGGTGCCCTGGACTGAAATAAGAAAATCTGAAAAAGGTTTGGGTTTGAGAATGATGGTAGGGCAAGAGTGGGAACAGATAATGAGTGTTATTTTCATTAGATTGAATTTGAGATATCAATAGGATAGGCTAGCCAGTTTAAAAAGTCCAATATTTTGCCATTTGGACATTTAAAATGTCCAAAATATTTTGCTTGAGTTTTGGAGGGCAATTTTATGTATGGGTGTGTGTGTGTGTGTGTGTGTATGAGTATATATAATATATTACATATATGTGAGATTAAAATGAGAGACAAAATAAAAACAGAGCTTTAGTGAGGGAGAAGGAGTGGTCAAGTTTTGTGTGAAGAAGGTGGATGGTGAGCCAACAGAAAACATCAAGAAGGAGTTCTTGCACAAATTTTTAGGGAACCAAGAGAGCACAGTATCATGGAAGCCAGGGGAAGAAAAAGCATCTCAAAGGAGTTGATGGTCAATACCATCAAAAATTGTATAGAGAATATGGTGGTTGAGTACGGAGAAAAAGCCCTAATATTTAGCAAATAAGAGACCTTCTTGGCCAGAGTAATTTCAGTCAGTCCAGATGAACTAGAAGATCTTGGAAGACATAGTACTAGAAACCCCAAACCCTGACTCCTAAACTATCACTATCACCTTAACTACATTTCAGATTCATGGATAAGTAACAGGGTATATACCAGATGGGCACATGACAGGAGGTTCATGAAAAATAATACTAGAAACCTTAGCCTCTCCGGGTTACTCTGTGAACTCTGAGATAAGAAGTAGTTGTTTTCTGGAACCCTGGCCTGCCAATCCAATGCAGGTTGGGTGAATAACCCCAGAGAGGATGCTGCATAAGTACTAAAGAAATTCACAGGAGAATGTAGTCATAGAGAGTTGGAATAATAAGGAAAACCTATATGGAGATGGGGCTTAAGCTGGACCCTAAAGGAAGTATAACAACAAAATTCATAGCAGAGTTGAAGTGTGTGGCTAAGGAAGGAGTAGACTGGGAGAGCAGGGAAGGAAACTGCATGAGGAAAGAGGCCAGGATGAGCATAGTATATTCAATATACAAATAATTCATCATTTTTACTGGAGGGGATACTTCTGAAGGTAGAGTTATAGAATATTGAATTCATTGGATAGTGCTAGCCTGTGCAGACTAAATTGTATGGTTAATTTCCACTTAGCCTCTTCAATTAGTGCTGGACAGGCCTATTCTCCATGAAAATGAGGGCTAATAAGACAATCATTTTATGTTTTATAAATGCATCTTAAAATATGCAAAATGCATTACTCTCTTCAGAAGAAACATTCAACGTAAATTATGAGATATTTGTCCTAGAACAGGATAGCAATATTCAATTAAAAGTGACTTCATGGTTCTAATTATTTCTAAGTTTTAGTAGTTATGACAAATCCCAACAAAACACAAAATGGAATGAAACCCTTCTCCAACAAAACCCAGAAAAACAAAAACAAAATTGTTTCTGCTTAGTCATTTTATTATCATTCCATCATTCTTGTTCACTACTCTGAGCTGAAACCCTTCAAGGACACCCTATGATACTCTCATCAAGTTCAACCTTCTCACTCTAGACTTTAATTAAAGGACTCCATCATCATCTTGCTCTTACATCTTCTCTTATAGCCTTGATTTGCTTTTCTCTTTGCCCTAATCAAACATACTTCTAAGAACTACCTTATCTCATCTGTTTCTGTAATGTGAATTTCCAAGTTATCTCATATATTATCTCCTGTACCTAGATCCCACTCCACTGCTGTAGCCTCCTTTTCTTCTTCCAGGGTATACTTCAAAATCATCTTTTCTGGGAAATTTTCTCAGTGAAATGAAATTCAAATATGGGAGGTTTTGAGTGGATTTAATTAGCTTTCACTTGTGATTTTCTCCTCTCAATCTTTTGCTGTCTATCCTTCTCTTGTATGTGTGCACATGTGAGTGTATATATATATATATATATATATATATATATATATATATAATATATATATATATACACACAATATATATATATACAGTATGTATTTATATTATATAATATATAATATAATAAATACATATTATATTTATATATGTAATATATATACAATATATATTGTATATGTAATATATATGAATTTATATACAATATATATAAATATACTATATATTATATACACAATACATATATACACACTATATATTATATATATGCATACCCACATAATACACACCCACACACATGTATATACACATACATATATATCCATAATTCTACTCCTCCTCAACATCTCTTTTTTTCATACACAAGAAACAACCATGTAAATTATAGGGCATAGTTATCTTAGAGTCCAACTGTACATTACCCACAGTGACTTCTGGACCAACATCTACTTTTGCATTTTTCTAGAAGGGGAAAGGGCATAGGAATGCCCTGCAGTCTCTGAAAACTGTTTTATATTTTGAAATCATAGGATTTTTCCCAACTTGCTTTTTACAAAGGAAATCAAGCACAGATGACGGATGAGCTAGCTATACTCATCTACGTTATTGCCCTAAATGAAAGAATCAAGTCTTAGGATATCACCTTGCCCAGGTGGTACCATGGCAGGTAAAAGATGAAATGAGGAAACAAAAGTCCAAACTTCCCAGCATACTGATTTATTTAGCAATTCATGGAAATTACCCAAGAAATTGGGACCAGTCACCTTCCTCAGGTTTGGCACTGGCACCCAAATACAGAGGGAGACAGACTTTTATACATTAGGAACTATTAATCAAATAAGACCAATTAATTAAAAGGAAACAATGAAACATTAGGTAATCTGATTTCTAATTAGATGAAAGATTAGGGACTTTCTGAGTTGGAGGAAGAGAGTGAACAGGCGTAATTCCCTAAAATCAGAAAAAGAGGTGTCCCACTCCCCCAAGTGTCCATAAACAATCAAAAGAACATGGAAATAATAACTGGTTGATCAGTATGGAGCCAGTTTTCAGATCAAATAGATGGATTGTTTGAGATGTATAATTGTGAGAAAATTTCTTTCACCACTCTTTGGGTCGGACTGGGTTTTTGGTCAGCATAACCTAGGTCCTTAGTTAAGGGTCTCTAAACAGCAAGTAAAGGTGGTCCAATTTCCCAGCTATTCAGGATTAGATTCAAATAATGCAACAGGATTTTCTCCTAACTCCCACAATTGAAAAAAAATGCTCACAAGACAGAATTTTGACTAGACTCATAAATGAATCAGAGGAGAACTGAGCTAGCTCCAGAACTGAGACACAGGATGAAGTTAGTGTGGTTCACTCAATTCCCACAATTAACCACTTGCTGTCCCCTCAGTTTCCTCAGTACTTAGCTAAATATGTGATTTCACAATACATGAAGCAGGACAGTATATAAATGTAATCTGAGGCAAGCAGTTATCAGCATATTCAGCTGATACAATTCCCACATGGAAAATGGATGAGGAGCTTGCTTCCAAAAGGACATGGTGATGATGAATGGAAGTGACTTGAATAAAGTTGGAGCATGCACAGGTATTCTGTAACTGGTCTGGTATTTTTGATTGATTATACAGCTAGAACATGGTGGTCCATTCAAAAGGAGTAGTCATCTACAGCCAGTCTTCTTGGTCTAACTCCTTTCTGCCTGTTTGAATTCCAGTGAGAAAGGAGAGACAATGCTATATAAGATAGAATGTCTTGGGTCTTGCCCATCTGAGGCCAAAATGTGGCCTGTGAATACGTTTCTTTGTCTCTGCATTTGTTCATTTGACTATGACCTTGTGAGCTTTAAGAAATCACATGGGCAAGCCACCTGTGCTATTGGAGAGGAGTTTGTGCAGTGTTTTAAATCAGGCAGTCCTGCATCAAGCAAGGCCCTGAAGCAAAATATGGCTTCTGGGACTCACCTCATTGGTAGCTGAGACAGGGACTCAATCAACCTTGGTGCTACATTTAGATGTAAACTTGTTAGAACCAGTGTTATGTAGAAACTGTGTTACTGTATGTGTTATGATACATTTTAACTATGTTATGAACCTACTGTCCCTAGGGATCAAGGTACTAGAGGGGAGCATGACACTAAAATATTGGAGGATAAATGTTGGTACTTCTGATCTTGCTATATATCTAAAATACATATTTCTTGGTGAAAGTTGAGTGATTTTCATTGGTTAAGTGGAACTGGGGTGTTACTAACTGATAGTTAACAGTGGGGGGGGGACCATAACAAAATCAGGGATTGAGCCAATAGCATTAGAGATACACACCTCTAGCCCCTCAGGGGTAACTCTTGAACTCTGAGGGAGAAATATAGCTTTTCTTACTCTGGAAGAGTGAGTCTAATTGCAATATAAACATTGTGAAGTACTGTTCATATTATTTTAATGGCCTTGAGCAGCCATGTAGAAAAAAAATTATCATTTAAATGTCTGAGTCTTTGGGACTCCCATCATCATTTATTCAATTTCATTTAAGTTAAATCAAGTCAACAAGTATTTATTAATCACCAACTATGCCCATGGCACTGTGCTAAGCTCTGGGAGAAAAGAAAAATGAAAAACGTCCTGTCCTTGAGGAACTTACATTCTATTGGGGATACAACAGTTAACACTTTGCCATTTGGGGGAGGAGAGGCCACTAACAACTAGGACAATTAAGAAATGTTGCCATAGTCTCTGAGCCAAGCCTTGAAACTATTCATCTAGGTAATGAAAATAGGGATGCAAGAATAGCCTGTGCAAAGAGAGGGGAAGCAGGAGACAAGAGGCTGTTAGGAGACAAGTAGGCTACTTTGCTCATAATGTAGATATATGAAGTAATTTTAAAGGCATTCATTAAGTGCTCACTATGTGCACAGCCCTGTACTAAGTGCTAGAGATAAACATAGAAAAGCAAAAGGACAACTGCTTTTAAAAAGCTCATCTTCTAAGACTGGAGAAAACATATACAGCTGTGAATCAAAGCAAATGGTAATGAATCTTCTTTAAGGTCATCTGCACTGATAAGTCATGTTTCATTAATCATTTGATGGTGCAAAGGAATTTGGAGCCAAGAACTTTCTCTTCTGGGTCTTTTGTGGCTATACTTATCGAGAAGATAGGGACTGCAGCACCTGTAGCAGTTGCTGGCAGGTCCTATCACCACAAGGGTTGCTTCTCTGAATGATGATTGCAGAGGTCACCATGGGAGCAGGGCTGGTGATCTGGGGACTCTTTTATTCCTAGGGCCCTTGGGATTACCAACCCATTCATGGCAATTGGTTGATGATTGGTGCTGATGGTAGCAAGGATAAAAGGAACCTTCTCCACAGGGGTTCCCCCCCATCATAATGGCTATAGGGGCCAGTCTAGAATAAGGTCTGGTGGATGGGTACCATATTGGTACTGTTTTTGAGACTCTTAGGTACACATTTCTGGGTTATAACTACTGAAATCTGAAGAGAAGTAAGAGTAAAGGTAATGGCAGTGCTTTGACCTCCCTTGCATATGCCCTCTCTCTCATTCCCCACCCTAATCTGTTCCTTGGCTGGGCTATTATACAGGAATGAGAATCATGTGAAATAAGTCTGGAAAAGTAGAGTGGAGCCACATTGTGAAGAGTTTTAAATGCCAAGATGAGGAAACTGGAATCCAGTGCCCCCTCCCCCCTGCCAAAGCCAATAGGGAATCACTGAAAATTCATAACTAGTAACTTGACACAGAACAAATCAGGTCATTTGGGGACCTGTAAGATTGTATGGCACATGCCCACCCACCACCCTTGTATTAAAAACATTCTAAAAAGGGGTTTTTATTGAAATGAAAGAATTTCCTAATTTTTCCACAACATGGATACTCGCAGGTGTGTATTTAAAATTTCACAAACTAAAATGAGAAAGTGTTTGTAGATCTTTACAAACATTATTTAGCAATAACAAAAGTTATATTGTGTTATTGAAATACATCTATAAATGACAACACATAAAGGCTCTTGTTAGTTTATAGCATGAATGTCATTTCCCTACTTCTATAGAGATCAGTTTGCTTGTTGGGATCATTAGCAATGAAACACCTCACCACCACAGAAATGCCATGTCTCAAAATATCATGGAGCTTCTGGTTGCCTGGGGTGACACATATTTTCCCACACTGTGACTTCTAGAAGACCCAGAGTTTGGAAAACAATGTCTTACTCTGGCAGCTTAAAATATCCCAAGGTATGAAATTATTTTAGGTGACAGCTATCCCCTTGATAGCCTGTCTCTGAGCGTATTACCAGTCTTGGCTTGTTTTAAAATTCTATAGCCATTTGCATTTATTCATATACCTTTAAATTGAATTTAATTTTAACCAATATGGTAAAGATTGAGGTGACTGATTTAAAAAAAAAAACTTGCCAGGCACATTTTCCTGCATCAGAGGGAAGACACTGATTCCAGGTGATGGTGAAAGACAGCAGCCATTAAACAAGAACAGATATTGTTAAATCTCCAGATAATAAACACACATTTATATAGTACTTGAAGATTTATAGAATTATTTTCTCATTTAACAGCCCTACAAGAAGATATGTTATTCTCATTTTACAGATGGGAAAAGTCAGAGAAGTGGTGACAACTAGCTTAAGTTGGCACAGTAAGTGTTGGAGCTTGGATTTGAACCAAAATCTCCTGCCACAAGTCTGGTGCTCTTTCCACTACACTATCTCCCAAGCAATTATTATTATTAGTTTTCACACAGAGAGGCAATGTGGTGTAACATAAAGGGCACTGAAGTCAAAACCTAAAGACCTAGACTTACATCCTGACATTACCGCTCATTATCTCTGTGATCTAGGGCAAATCATTCTACCTCTCCGGGTTTCAATATACTGATTTATGCAAGAGCGATGGTCCCAATAAAACTTCATCCAAAAACTGGGGGTAATCAAAGCTAAAAGGAGACACTGAGAGACAAAGTCTTTTAGCTGGAAATATGGACATTCCCCACCCTTAAAAAGTATAGGAGGGATGACTGCCTTAACATAAGAGGCTAGCAGGACAAAAAAAAAATGTGCCTCCAGGGCATAGATTTCAGTCACTCATCTTAATCCACTCATCTGCCTAAGATCCTATAGATATAAATGGAGGTGAAGATTACTAATCACCTTAAGGCTACATGGAGTGCTTTGTGGAGGGAAAGGACTTTTGAGCAAGGAAGGATCTGTGAAAAAGCTAGCTGACTTTAGTTGAGAGAGCAAGTACCTAACTTCCCTATTCAGTGACTAAAGGTGAGAAAAGCACTGAAGATTTCCAGTAACCCAGCATGATCTAAGATCTGCAAATCTATGGTCCAGCGTAGATGCCACAATCTTAGAAGACCACAGGGACTAGGCAACTTGCCTAGCCCAGGAAATGTCAATAGAAACTGGTAAAAAGCCAGTGCAGCCACTCAGTGACCTGCTTAACACAGTCTAGCAGCTAGCTGGCCCATCCAGCTGAAACATTTCACCATAACAAGAGCAAATGCAGCTGAACCACTGGTCCAGGGAGGATACTATCCTACTACAAAGAACAACCCCTGCAAAGAGCCATCCCAGCTTTACATAGATGAGTGACTCATAGTAAACTTTTTGAGGACCCACTGGAGAAACCCTGCGGTACCAAAGTCAATAATTGCTTTGGTCATGTGTGTCTTCTCTATGTGTGATTCATTGCCATTGTACTTTTAAGTTCATTCTCACTCTTCCTTAACTATAGGCATGTTGGGGGAAGAATGTCTCCTTGATTTGGGAGCAGGGTGAATGCTTTGTAACTATTGTCTTTACTGTGACATCAGAAGACATATATGTGCTTTTGCTAGGGAAGTGAGTGTATGAGCTGATTAAAGAAAGGCACACCAGTGGGGGCTCATAAACTAGAATTTAGGAAGATAGCTATCCACAAGGTGAGCTCTAGAACTGTGAGAATATCAGCAGCCACCTTCTAGGAATCTAACCTTCCAGTGGTGGTATGAGTAGGACAAGTAAACCCCAAGAGGTGGGAGAATATGAGTGTTATATCTGTAAAACAAAACAAAACAAAAAACAAAAACAAAAAGCCCTGCTTATCTCATGGTGATTTTATATAAGACAATGTATGTTAACGTGCTATGAAAACCTGAAACTGCTATTCAATGTAAATTATTATTGTTATTATTATTGGGAATACTTACATTTATTAAATTACCTATTCCTGCAAAATTTAAGGATCTAGGGTTTAGCTAGGGTGAGGAACCTGCAGCCTCAAGGCCACATGTAACCCTGTAGGTCCTCAAGTGTTGCCCTTTGACTGAATCCAAACTTCACAGAGGCTACAGTTTCCCTACCTGTTTAGTCAGTTAGGACCTTCCATACAGTAGTATATCATAAAAACTCTAAGGATTGGTTTATGCCTTCAAGAGCTGTCTTGACTGAAAAATCCATCACCCTTTAGCTCTCTTAATCCAACCAAGTTGTTGCTTGTATAACAAATACATTATTCAATGCTGGCTCCATTCTAGAAGCCTTTGCAAGACTGTCAAAGCTTTCAATCAGCTAACATAGCTTTGGAAAAAACTAGGGTTACAACAACATTGTAAAGACAAACACTCTTGAAAGCTTTAAGAACTCTGGTGAAAGCAGTGACCAACTATGATTCCAGAAGAACAAAAATGAAGCATGCTACCCAGCTCCTGCCAGAAGGGGTAATATGCTCAGAATGAAAAATGAGGCATACATTTTTGACCATAGGAAAAGTAGCAATTTGTTCTCCTTAACTATGTCTGTTTCTTGTAGGAGGAGTAAGGAGTAGGAAAGCAAGAATGTGATTTTTAAAAATTTTTTAAAATATAAAATAAAATGAAAAGACCCACTTTAACAAAGAGTTTAAAGTCAAGAAATAGTCTGGAAAAATGAGCAAACAACAGAAAAAATTTCTGACCATAGAAAGTTACTATGGTGACAAGGAAGATCAAAACATGCACTCAGAAGAAGATAACAAAGTCAAAGCCCCTACAGCCAAAGCCTCCAAGAAAAATATGAATTGGTTTCAGGCCATGGAAGGGCTCAAAGAGGATTTTGAAAATCAAGTAGAAAGATGGAGAAAAATTGAAAAGAGAAATGAAGATGATGCAAGACAATCATGAAAAAGAGCAAACAGCTTGGTAAAGGAGAAAAAAAATACTGAAGAAAATAAAACCTTAAAAACAGAATAGGCCAAACAGTAAAAGAGGCCCAAAAAGCCAAATGAGGGGAAGAATTCCTTGAAATGCAGAATTAACCAAATTAAAAAAGAGGCACAAAAATTCACTGAAAAAAAAAAACCTCTTCAAAAAGTAGAATTGGCCAAATGGAAAAGGAGGTCCAAAAGTTCACTGAAGAAAATAATTCCTTAAATTTAGAATTGAGCAAATGGAAGCTAGTGACTTTTTGAAAAATCAAGAAACAATAACACAAAATCAAAAATGAAAAAAATATAGAAGACAAGGCAAAATATCTCATTGGAAAAACAACAGACCTGGAAAATAGATACAGGAGAGATAATTTAAAAATTATTGGGTTTCCTGAAGGCCATGATCAAATCTAGTGCCTAGACATCGTCTTTCAAGAAATTGTCAATGAATATTCTAGAACCAGAAAGTAAAATAGAAATTAAAAGATTCTACCAATCACCTCCTGAAGGAGATACCAAAATGAAAACTGCCAGGAATATTATAGCCAAATTGTAGAGCTCTCAGGTCAAGGAGAGAATATTCCAAGTAGCTAGAAAGAAACAATTCAAGTACTATAGAGCCACAGTCATGACAATACAAGTTTTAGCAGCTTCTACATTAAAGGATCAGAGGACTTGGAAAATCCTGACGGCAAAGAAGTTAGGATTACAACCAAGAATCACCAACCCAGCAAAACTGAGTATAATCCTTTGGGGGGGAAAGTGGATATTCAATGAAATAGAGGACTTTCAAGCATTCTTGATGAAAAGACCAGAGCTGAATAGAAATTTTGACTTTCAATATAAGACTCAAAAGAAGCTTTAAAAAGTAAACAAGAAAGGGAAATCATAAGGGACTTATTAAGGTTAAAATTTCTACATTCCTACATTGGAAGATGGTACTTGTGACTCATAAAAAATCTTTCTCATTATTAGGGCAGTTAGGAGTATATAATAGACATAAGGCACAGATGTGAGTTGAATATGAAGGAATGATATCTTAAAAATAAAATTAAGGGGTGAGAAAGAGGAATGTACTGTGAGAAAAAGAAAGAGGGGTAGAATGGGGTAAATTATTTCACATAAAAGAGGCAAGTCACTTCCCACTCCCAAGCCATCCTCCATTCAGCCACTAAAATGATTTTTCTTAAAACACGGGTCTGATCACGTTATTCCCCTACTTACTAAATTTCAGTTCCTTCTTATTGCCTCCAGGATTAAATACAAAATATTCTACTTGTCATTCAAAGCCCTTCATAATCCAGCCATTTTCTATCTTTCTGGTCTTCTTGCACCTTATTCCTTAACATATACTGTTTGATCCAGTGACCCAGGACTCCTAGCAATTCTATAAACAAGACGTTCCATTTCTCCCTCTGGGCATTTTATCTGACTGTCCTAATGCCTCAAATACTCTCCCTCCTCTCTTCTGCCTACTGACCTCCCTAACTTTCTTTAAGTCCCGACTAAAATCCCACCTTTGATAGGAAACCTTCCCAAAACCCTCAGTTCTAGTGCCTTCTCTTTATTATCTATTATTTATCCTGACTATAGCTTGCTTTTGTATATATTTGTTTGCATGTTGTCTTCTCCATTAGACTGTAAGCTCCTTGAGGGCGTGGACTGTCCTTTGACTTTTTTGTGTGTGCTTCCAGTGTTTATCACAGTGTCTGGTATATAGTAGATACTTAATATGTGTTTATTGATTATTACAAAGAGATACCAACCAATCAAGCAGCCAATACATATGCATTGACTATACACTCACACAGTGCTAGGTGCTTTGGAGATACCAAAAAAAAAAAACCTGAAAAGATAAAAGGAACAAACATAAAGCAATTAGAGAAAAATATAAGGCAATATTAAATCATGAAGTATAAACTAAAAGGGCTTTGGAGTTCAGAGAAGGGAAGAATCCATTTAATTTGATCATTTCAATTCTGATTTTGATTCAATTCAAGGACATGAGAGGTCCTCTAGGTCCAACATGAACTGATGAAGAAAAGTGTTATAAATCTGAGTCTCCAAATGTTTAAGTGAATTGCTCTACATCAAGAGTGACCAAATCACTTTGGTTATAAATATTTAAATTAACTATAAAGAATCTATGAATGAATATGCTATCTGTATCCAGAGAAAGAATTGATAAACAGAAATATGTACAGTGTGAATTTATATATACATATATATACATATATACATACATATATTTACACACACACGTGCTTGCATGTGTGTGTGTGTGTCTAATGTTAGTCATCTCCAGGATAGGGGAGGAAGAGGAAAAAAAGAGAAAATTGCATGATAATTATTATACATTTAAAAGACAGTGAAAGTTGTGCATGATAGATTTGCAGTTTCATGTGGAAAAAAATAAAAGGCCAAAAAAAAAGAGGCAGTAATAAAGCCACCCAGGAATTGAACCCAGGTTGTTTGTCCAAGTCCAGATATTTTTCCACTATTCTATATTGCCTCTCTCTCAAGGGAGGCTTTACAGAAGAGGTAGCAGCTCAGTTGGACCTTAAAGCTATGTAGGAATCATTTTCACCTATGAGAAATGAGAAATGCCTATCAATGTTGGATATGAGAGGGCAAAGATAGATAATGTAACAGCCAACAAGTCAGGATAAAAAAGATGAGAAACTTCAGTCAGAAACAGATTGCAAAGTGCCAGGTATGTCTAGGTAAGAAGGTTCTTTTTTGTCTGGTAGGAACTTGGTAGTTGCTTCCATTTGGCAGCAGAAGAATGATATGATCACAATTATGCATTAGAAAAATTACTTTCATAACAGTATGAAGGATAGATTGGAAAAATACCCTGGAAACTTTGTACCTTGAAGTTCCATGTGCTTCTGTGGATCACCAAATTGTATGTTCCTAGCCATGAGCTTTCTTGCTCTTCAATCTCAATCTCTAGCAATATATCTGATGTCCTACATTCTTAACTTTAACATCTATGAAAACCATTGAAAGTTGTATTTCTTTTGCAACCAAGAAGTCATTTTGGAATTGAGGATGTCCTGTTCCATTAATGAATAAAAAATCACCTCTTCAGTTCAGCCCACATGGTTAATTGTGGACCACAGTTTTGAATTAAAGGAGTCCTACTCTATTTATGATATAAAGCCACTTTCTCAATTCATAACTTATTGAGGACCACTCTTGAATTAGGTAGAAGCAAGTAAGGGAAAAGTGGGTTATTCTACAACTTATCACATTCAAAGAGCTAGAAGGTGTCAGTTAGTAATGATTATAAGGCTAAGCTAATGAAGCCACCTAGTAGTCTCTCCATCACATCATGATTAAGCAGACAAACTGGTGACAGATCCAGGTCTTATTTGCAGCCAGAAGTACTGAATGTAAGCATTGCCTTTATCAGGAGTTTGAGTTCCATGTCTCATACTTCTTAAAGATTCACTAAATTATCCGATATGAGGCAACTGTCATCACAGCACTGAAGTTCCCAGAGCTTGGTGGTGAGAATCCTACAAAACAGCTTGATGCTACCATTGCATTTGACCTGAAGCAGGGTTAACAAATGTCAGTGATTAGGCAAACCCCCATGTATCAGGAAGGACCAGCTTCACCTGGGATAGAGGATACAAGGTCCAATTCAGAAGAAGAGCAGTTTTAAATAGAAAAATCAAGCTGGTTGGGTTCAGACTGGTGAGGTCCATAATGCTTAACAGTGGCAAAAATCATTTGCAAAAGCAGAGATTAAAGTCTGAGCAATCTATGCTAGAACAAGAAACTAAAATGAAATTAATGTTTAAGTGGGGCCATCTGATTCAATCTGATTCCTCAAAATATTGAGCTTTTTATTGGTGGTGTTTTGGATTCTTGCCCTGTAGGACACTGATATGATAGTATGTGATAGCATTGGCATGATCAGGGTCTTCCAAATCATCTTCTGACTCAGTCACCTATCCTAGAAAATGGTGTCACAGGATCATAGATCTAGAAATAGAAAAGACACCAGAGGCCACCTTCAGAACCTCAGGGATTCATTTTATAGATGAGAATACTGAAGTCCATGGAAGCTAGGTGACTTGTTAAAATCACAGGAGCTAGAACTTATTTTATTATCTTCTTCAGCAACATCCAGTAGCTTAGGAATAGGAGTCGTAAAGGTGAGGGGGAAAGCAGGGTATGAGGACGTGTTTACTAAGCATTGAGGATTAATTCAATAAGAATAATGAGAGTAGTATTCAAGAACTGAAGTGCATTATGGAAATGGTTGACCAAAAAAATGTCAAGACTATGAAGGAAGAATGTGAGCCTCCAGAGCTTTGTCCTATGAGAGAGGCTTGTGGACAGGAGTAGGGATAGCTTATAATGAAATTACATAGCAATTTAAGAAGAAGTGAGCATGTGAGAGGAATGGAAGACAGGAAATTAAATTTTGGATTCAAGACTTTAGTGCTAGAGTAGTTTAGAGAGATCATCGATCTAAAGTAAGTGGGTAGGTGAGTGTTTAAAGTAGGCAGGGAAAGGGATCATAAGAGTTAAGAAGGTTAAGGAAATGAAAAGTCAGATTTATTGACATGAATATTGTGGTCACCAAAGATAAAAGTAAAGAGAAAAACTGTCATATGGGTGCTTAAGTCATTAAGAAAGGTTGGAAAATGTCCTGGAGGTTAGTTGATAATGGCCTTTTGGAAGAGAAGTGAAGATTCCATGATGAGTAGGTGATCTTCCCCAGGATATGTATATGGAGGTAGGGAGGAACCCTTAGGAATGTCCTTGTTGCTGCAACTGGATGGACTGCAAGGGGTGGGTGGGCAGAGAAGGAAAAAAAGAGATCTCTTTTTTTCATTCAACAGGATCTTATAAAGAGACACAGATGAACATAGCTTACTTTACCACTTTGTTGTCATTCTATTCTTGTTTATCCTTCATTTTTGGAGAGGACCAGTTGACATTGTTCAATGATATCTTGACTTGCATTTGAATTGGATTTAAATGAGGCAGAGGTACACAAAGTTGTCAGTTTCACTCTCTTTTCCAGAGTCATGGAAGTGTGGTAGCAAGACAAAAGTCAGGATGACTAGAGATGGCCTGGGATGCAATGGATGACTGACCTTGGCATCTCCATTGTCTGACCCAGCTATAAGTATTCCACATGCTTCAGCCTTCATGGTCATTAGAACAAATTGTTCTCATCTTCCCATTCCCCTGGGGGGAGTCTTCACATGCTTGGGGTAGACATTCCCCTAACTCACTAATGGATTTGAGGCCTGCCAGATATTCTTAACCTGGTTTATCCCATCTTCCAAGAGGGTTTACCAGGGTGTGGCCTCTGCACATGCTACAGCTCATTATGGGAGCCACAGGTAAGAGTTGGGTGAAGGTAGATAACAAAGGTAGATGAGCAGCCCCAAAAAAGGCTCAGCTAGCTCTCACACCAGAGATGCTAATCTTCCCTGAAGACACCATACACCCCCCCTGTCATTCTATATGAGTGCAACAAATGCCATACAATCTCTCACACTTTTTCTAAGTCCTGGGGATCATGTTTCTATGGTTTGAAGAAGTCATAATTACACTGCACTCCTAATGGGTAGCATTGGACCTATGGTCTAGTGAGTGGGATTTAGATAATTCAAGAGTATAAACCAAATAACTTTTTTTCCCCTTGGCAAAATATAGTTTTATAACATACATAATAAACACTAAAAATGGAAAGGAATAAAATCAAGGGTCTATGCTCAAAATAGTAATAATTAAGTTATTGCCTCAACTCTGGAGTGCTTCTATGATCATAATACTGTAACTCTAGGTGCCTTGCTTCAGAGACAAAGACATGTGGTTGTACACTCCCTCTGGAATAATGCTCACCTCAGTATGCTATGTTCAAACAGTCCCTGAAGTTGCTTGGAGATAAATGCCCTCAAGGTGTATAGAACCTTGAAGGCCGAGAACAGGATTTCTGTGCTTGCCATATCTCTTCTTGGAGGAAAAGAAAAAAAAACCTTCCTGTTTTCTGCCCACTCTAGGCATCAATCCTTTAATTAGCTGCCTATTCTAACACCAATGTCTGAAGTATACTTTGGAGTCTGACCTTTCTTGTTTATTCCTATTGTTCAGAAGGGTCAAGGCTAACTAGCAGGCTGCAATGCCCTGATCCTGCCCCATTCTGGCCTGATTTTAAAAACTTCTGCCTGTATGTGAACTTTAATCTCTGTGAAACTTGTAAGCATAGCTTTCATGTTAAAGCACATTTCTATACTAGTCATTTTGATAACTAATCTACAGGCTTTTAGCACAGTAGTATCCTGGACTGAGAGTCAGGAAGACCTGAATTCAAAACCTGTTTTGGACACTTAGAAGCTGTGACCCCTGGAAAATTACTTAACCTCTCTCAGCCTCAAATGCCTCATCTGTAAAATGGGGATATAAATAAAACCTCCTTCCTGGGGTTGTTGTGAGGATCAAATGAGAATAGAAGTATTGTGCTTTGGAATCCTCAAAGTTCTATATAAATATTCTTATTAATCCTTTATCTTTTAGTGCATTTATATTTTGTCTCCCCAAGACTATAAACTCCTTAGAAGCAAAGACCACATTTAATAGAAAAAGTCCTGGATTTGGAGTCAGAAAAATTAGGCTTCTAATTTTCTATTAGCCATTCCACAATCTCTGTGAGCTTCATCTTTAAAATAGTGAGACTTACACTACATACGTCATGGGATTATTGTGAGAATGAAATGAGGCAACATTGATAAAGTTTTTTAAAAAGGTATTTAAATGTGAATTTTAAACTTTTTAAAAAAATCCTCCACAGTGCTGAGGGCTCTAATAGATGCTCACAAAATCCTTATCTGGAGTAGACTTCTGCTAATATTTTAAAAGTTTCAAGGAGTGCTTACCCTATGTACTCTATTCATGTTATGTACCTCTTTTTCTTGATCTCTTGATATCTAATCTAGCTAAATAATAGTCCATATTGGGAAGACAACATTGTAGACCTGTGTTCCAGGCTCTCATTCCTCAACTTCTCAGCCCATCAGAATATAAATGAATGAAAACCTGCCCTCCTTTTAGGGCCATCTACTAAGCTTCTATTTTATTTAAAGATGTTTCCAACTCTCAATTCATTCTCAGATATAACAACTAATATGTCTTAAACTCCCTGCTAAGACAATTGGTTTAGATGACCAGCCCTGACCACTTCCTCAGATTCTCTTTGCTGACTCACCACTCAGTGCCATAGGAAATGGATGGAACTCTACCCAAAGCTCTTGATATTATATTTTTAAAGGGAGGAGTACTGGGGAGAAAATTTTTACTTCATCAATGTAGCAGACTCCTATTGGGAAGCTTCTTCCATCAATGCAGATCGGCCAGTCTCCTGCAATTTATAGGCACTAGGAAATTAAGTGATTTGACCAAGGTCACAAAGCTAGTATTTGATAGAAGTAGGAATTGATCCCAGATCTTTCTGACTTTAAGGTAAATTTTCTACGTATCACTGCATTCATGCCTTTTGCAACATTCTTAGAGAGTCAGAAGTTTTAATTATATAGTTAATAATTATTTTCCATGAGGAGAAGAGGGGAATATTCCTCACAAATCAATATCATGAAGTACAAAACAGGTGAGGGAAATGCATTTGCAGAGGCTACTTGCAGGTGCCAACAGGTAAGTGGGATTAGCCAAAGGCAAACAGAGATATCTAGATCTGCTGGCAGAGCAGCCCTTCTGGTGTTTGTTGTTTATGCACCTTTTCTCTTCCATACCAGAGACCACCAGAAACCTTTGAAGATTTGATTCAAAGACAAAAGCAGTCCTGTCACACTTGGATACTGATTTTATGTAAAATAATAACTTTGGAATATTAGAAAAAGTAAGTTGTGGCTTTGGGGAGTCATCTTGAAATAAATAGCCTGTGGGAAACTATGATTGGTGTCTGGGACTTGTAAAATCACCTTTTGAGAGGTAAATGCTGTGTTGGAGGACAGTTTATTTTTTTTCATATGATTACATACAATGATTACTCCAGCCAATTTACACCTGCTAGAGCAGAACCATCTCTGTTTATACACAATACAGTAGTACCATATTGTGTCTCCTATCTGCCTTCAGATATTTTCCAACAAACCTACTGAGTCAATATCATTCCCTCTTCTGTAGCCCCAAAGTCTCAAAATTAGAGGAGGGGAGAATTAGAGAATCCTAGCAAATGCATAAAAACAAATTTGGTACCCAGAAGAAGCAGCCTAATCATACCCTTAGATCGACAATCCAGGGAAAGGAAATTCCAACACTGACTCCATGGGGCAAACCAGGGGACACCATCTCATTGGAGGAGAAACTCTAGACATTGGTGCCATTAGAGAAATGTCCCTAGGATAACACTCCTTGAAAAAAGGAGACAGAGACTTTGAAACATCAACTTCTGTTAGGAGAACTGTGAGACACTTCTAGGCTATGGTAGGAGGGTGAGATGAGTGTCTGCCTGTGAAAAAGTAAGATGGGTCTTAGGAAGTACTCAACTGGTGTACAATGGCCAGGAAGAGAATGAGCATCATTTAGAAGTTTCTTTGTTATTCTTTAATTTCTATTCTGAAGGAGTAAAAATATTGTGGAATATAAATATAACAAATCTACAATTCTGTCTTTTAAAATCATTATTGTAAGTATCTGTGCCCTCCAAATTTCTGCGCCCTGGGCCAAAGTCCCTCTTGCTTCACTCTAGTTTCAGCACTGAAAACCATAGTTGAAACACATATATGTACCAAAGAAGGTAAAGAAAGGTCCTGGTTTAAGTGAAGAGCCTTTTTTGCTTCATTCTTCCCTTCATTTCTTCCTTCATTCTTCCTTCCTTCCTTTCTCCTTTCCTTTCTTTCTTCTTCCTTCCTTCCTTCTTTCTTTACTCTTTAATCTCCCTTTCTTTCTTCTTTCCTTCCTTCCTTCCTTTTGTCTCCTTCCCTCCATTTCTCCCTCCCTTCCTTCCTCTTTCCCTTCTTCCCTTCTATCTTTCCTCCCTCCTTTGCTTCATTCTTTAATTACTTTCTTTTTCCTTCCTTTCTTCCTTTTCCCTCCATCTTTCCCTCCCTCCTTCCATGTTTTCCTCCCTCCCACTCTTTCTCTTTCCCTTCCTTCCTCTATTCCTTACTTCTCTCCTTCCCTCCCTCCCTCTCTTTTTCCCTCCCTCCCTTCATTCCTTCTTTCCTCCCTCCTTCCCTTCCTCTTTTCCCCATTCCTTCCTTTCCTCCCTCTCCCATTCTTTTCTTTTTTTCCTCCCTCTGTTCCTTCCTTCCTTTCTTCCTCCCTCCATTCCTCCTTTCCTTCCTTCCCTCCCTCTCTATCTTCCTGCCTTCTTTCTTTCCTCCATCCTTCTTCCTTTCTTCATTCTTTCCTTCAACTTTCCCTTCCATTCTCCCTCCCTCCCTTCCTTTCACCCTTCCTTCCTTTCTCCCTCCATTCCTCATTTCCTTCTTCTCTCCCTTCCTTTCATCCTTCCACAGAAGTACTGCTCATCACAGTACTTCAGATGCTCTCAGATTCACTCTGTTTAGAATGATTCTATAAGATCATTTGTTGAAATATAAGGTTTTTAAAGGGATCAAGTACATCAATCCACTCTCTAGCCTTAATAAATTTGTTTTTAATTAGGTAATTAGATGAGTAGATTGTTTACCAGTACTCCAGGGAATGAAACATTATAAAGTAAGTTTTGACAGGATGTGGAAGGGGGGCAAAGGAGAAGGGAAGAAAGAACAGTAGAAAGGAAAAGCGGTCCCAGTGCCCTAGCTAGCACAGAGTGCCAAATGACCTGGGGAACTTTGGAGAGTCATGAGATAGCATGAGGGCATGGTAGCACCTGGTCGGAGGAAGATGGTGAACACACAGAGGATAATGTATGGTATTAACAACAAACTCACCACTTCACTATTCTCCAGGACTATTAGCCCAGATGGATTTGTCAAATTACTTAGTTGTTTCCTCAAATATATGGATTGAAAAGGTTGAAACACAGGACAGGAAGTTTGACTGGGTAGAAATCACAGAATCGCATAATTTCAGAGGTGGAAAGGATTTCAAGTAACCATCTAGTCCAACTGGGAAAGGAATTCTCATTACAACATACCCAAAATGGGCAATTTTGTGCTGCCTGCTGGCTCATCAGAAAAGTTTAAAAGATAGCCACATTCAAACTTAAACAAGCTAGTGAGATTTTTGGATATAGAGATAGAGCTAAAATACAGCTGTTGTGGTACTCCCAGGTGGGAAAGTCAGAAGTGCAGCCTAGAGAGAAATGAGGGGGAATGATATAAAATAAGTCTAGAAAGGTAGATTGGAATTGAATTGTGGACAGCTTTAAATGCTGGCCTGCATTTTTTTTCTGCAGACAATAGAAAGCCACCAAAATTTTTGAGCAGGGTAATATCATGGGCTTATGTGTATCTTAGGAAGACAGCTTTTGTTAGCTTTTGTGGAACACGAATTGAGGAAAAGAAATGCTAAAAACAGGGAGGATCAATAAAGAATAAAGATCAATAAGCAAGAAGTGATGAGGACAAGCACAAGAGGGAGAATAATAGACAATGAGGTTGGAAAGATAGGTTTGGTCTAGGTTGCGAGCAGTTTTATAACAAAGGAGTTTATGTTTTATCTTATAGACAATAAGAAGCCACTGGATTTTGTTGAGTAGGGGAATGACATGGTCATATCTGTATTTTAGGAGAAAAAACACTTTCACAGCTATGTGGAAACTAGACAGGGAAGAACAGAAACTTGAGGCAGAGAAATTGAGTAGGATACTACTGTGAAAAATCTAGGAAAGAAATGATGAAGGCCTGAACTAGGGTGGCATATGTGTGACTATAGAAGAGTCAAATGGGAGAGATAATGTAGAAGCAGAAATAGAAAGATGGCAACAGTAAGGGAGAAGTGAGAACATGGGGCAAAAGACCTCAATTTTCTTGCAAAGTAAGACATGAGGTCCTCAGCTGAGAAAGTGGAAGGGAGAAGTGGGGAGGCCTGGAGAGAGAAGAGAAGGTTTGTAAGAGAAAAATCAGTTGAGAATCATGTCACATAAGCTGAGAGAGGAAAAAGAATATGAAAGAATGGGATTGTTAACTATGAAAAAGCAAAGAGGTCAAGGACATTGAGGACCAAGAAGAGGATGTTAGATTTAGTAGGTAAGATAACCTTACCAAAGTAATTTTGATAAAGTAGTAAAGATAGAAATTTATGAAAATAAGTATCAGATCTATGGGAACTTAGTTATCACTTCACAATAAGTGATTCTTTAGGGTTAGGAATTCTATCTCACCAAGGCAGATACTTCCTTCAGTGGCACAATTCATAACTCATCCATGCTTTTTCATCCTGTTTGATTTTTGTGCATGTCCTTCCATAATGCCTCCAATTTTGATAGCAGTAGTGGTGGTGATGGTGACACGATCAGATCCCCAACACAGCAGAAACTTTCCTGACAAAGGTTAATTTCGAAGAATCTAGTTGAACTACTTCTCATTGGGACAGTGACTAATGAACAGCATAAGCAAATCTAAACACAGGTGACACAATTTCCAATCCATTATGCATGCCTACACCCTTATTTCCCTAATATGTTTTAATTTTAATAGATCCATTGAGAGTGCTAATAGGTAAGTGAGCATCACCCCAGCCACACAGTGTAATGCTGTGTTTATTTTGACCTGCATGTATGTTTTCAAACCTCAGGCTGCTTCTGATACAGACCTGTCAGCTGAAATATCCTGAGCTGTTGATGGGAGCATAGCTAACAATAGTTTCCAGAAGGATTTAAACAAGTAAACCTAAAACAGACAGAATAAAGCAGCAGAAGAAAAGGAAAGGAAGGGAAAGAAGAGAAAAAAGAAAAGAAAGGAAAAGAGAAGAAAAGAAGAGAAAAAGAAAAACCAATAACAATGGATCAAGTGATTGGGTTCTATTTTGATTCTCCTATTATCTAACCACATCATCAGACAACAAGTCATCAAGCATTTATTAAGGGTTTACTATGTGTCAGGCAGTATACTAAGCACTAGGAATACAAATACAAGCAGAAAAGAAAGACAGTCCTGCCTTCAATGAGTTTACATTCTAATGAGTGAAAACAATACCTAAAAGGAAGATGAAAAAGGGGGAAGGTACTCATACAGAGCCTAATGGCAAAGTCATGATTTCAGCCTGCTGAGAATAAAGAAATGGCTGGCCTAGGCACTTTCCTTAAATAGAGGTTCTGGAAGAAGACATCTTATTAGAGGGAGGTGCACAAGGAAAGTGATACTTCTGAGGTGTGAATTCCAGGGTTCAAGTGATCTTTCAGGAAAGTCTAAATTGTAGCTCCATGAAAAATGTGTAACATTAGGCATTGAACCTCTTTGTGACAGCTTCTATAAAATGAGGTTAGACAAGATGATAATTTATGACAACAATAATAGCTAGCATTTGTCTAACACTTTAAAGTTTGCAAATTCTTATTTTATATGTGTTATATTATTTGATCTTTACAGCAACTTTGTGGGGTAGAGGCTATCATTCACTCCATATCAGATGAAGAAACTGAGACTAAGAGAGATTAGGTAGCTAGCCCATATCACATAGCTAGTAAGTGGCAGAATTCAAACTCATGTCTTCCACACTGCAAGTTCAACACTCTATTTGCTGCACCATTTAACATTATTACATTATAACTCTACCACTCCAAGAATGGTTAAGTTGTTCACTGAAATTCATATCATCAGTTTTCCTACCACCCTTTGGCAATGTTCCTTGGCAACTAACTTATTTGTAACTACAAGCTCCCAGAATGACTATATATTATATAGTAGCAGATTTTATTCAGATAAAGAGCTTTCCCCCTCCTTCTGCTTATTATAGTCAGGTAGAAAATAGTTTGATAAAAGTCCAACCTTTTTCTATGTATTGGAAATAGACAATGTTAGAATAAATTACTCCTAGATATCTTGAGTCCATCCCACTAATATCATACAACAAAGATTCCTGGAAGGCCTTGTAAGCCATTGCAATAACTAAATCGCTATTTTACCCATCAAACTGATGAGATGAGCAATATCTACTCTGTGATATTTGGTGTCCATGACACGGCAAGCAAAACTAGCCATTTTCCTATAAATAAATATGATTAAGTGTGACTCTTTAAAATGATCAGTTATCATACAAGCAACCATATTACCCTGTCATGATAAAATTGGATTTGAAGAAAGCTGAAAAAACCAGATCAGCTAATTCTCAATGAGAACTGAGAATTACTTCTCAATGTATACACTTTGATACTTCAGTGAATATTGTGAGCTCATCAATGTAGGTACTCCCTCCAATGATGCAACTCCCAACTTATTCATGTTTTTTTCATTCCTTGTGATTCTTGTGCATGTCCTCAAACGAATTTTCCACAGGTGTCCACTCAATGTTCAAAATCCTTTCCTTTGTATCCCTTAACATTGAATAGGTTACAATGATCACAAGGCACAGTCTGTCCATTTCTTATCACTGAGTCTTACTACATCACTAGTATATCTTCTTTTTTGGCATACATCTCTCTGATAACATCCTTTATACTACTTGGCCTGTGTAATTCTTCACTGAAAATATGTTGTAGTCTATTCACTCTATTCATATGCGCTTTCTTTTTACCTTCTGGTTTTGTTTATTGTAAGAATGTCAAGACTGATAGAATTCAGTTCATCCAATAGTATGTCCTTTCATTGATTTCAAGGGGCTATAATTTGAAGATGAAACAAAAAGGAGAAAACTATCTACTTATGCCACTTATATCATGCACCATAGAAAATTATAGTTAAAATATAAGAAGAGTATTAGTGAGAAGCCCAGTAATTCACAAGAGATGATATCCATGAAGAAGCACATTAATAAAACTCAAGGCATCAGAAGTCGATACTTGGAGGAATCGGGATTTAAAGGATGGCTTTCAAATTCTTGAGTAAGAAATAAGAAAAATGAAATAGGTCAAGATTGTAAATTCGACTTATTTATCATTCAGATGTGGTAGGAAACTGATCTATAATTGAATCATTGTCACTAAAAAGTATAATGTATTTAAAAGGAACAAATTAACAAATTAACCTCTAAAGGAATTAGAGGGGAAAGAATTATGGAGACCATCTCAGTGAATACTAAAAGAGGGAGAAGCAAAGAAACTCCTGTGATGGTGATTTATTAGAGACTACTAATACGATGAAGGAAATGGGTTATGAATTGCAAAAGCATCTCACAAAGCTGTAGAGAGGCATGAAAAAGAAATAGTAAAGGAATTCAAGTATCCAGACATCTTCTAAAGCTCTGTTAAAAAGCAGTGTGACTAGTGAATTCTTGACTTGTGTTGATAATAGTGTCATTCTTGAAAAGGATGATGAAGTGATAGGGGTGAGGGAGGGGGAACTGCTACTACAGATTTTATTTTGACCAATATGGAGCAAATGGTTGGAGGAAGTATCTATGGAAGTGATAAGAATAAGAAATCCATTAATAGTTTGGCATATGCGCTAGATTTTTATAGATTGAAGGATTTTCAAAGCATGTGCAGAAAATAGAAGCAAGGACTGAAAGCTGAGGAAGAAGTCAAAAGAGTTTCCATAGTCATCTAAGGCATATGGCTCTTTACATGTCCTTTGGAGGGGGCCTGGGAGCAGCACCCACATGTCTCAAGGGATCCATTCTTCGCAAAAGAAAAGCAGACATTTAAAAGAACTCCCCTCTTCACTCAAGCAATTTTCAGACCATTTTCTCAGACTCTTTGATGAGTAGCTTCCCCCACTCTTGCTTTAATATAATAGGAGGTCAGTAGTTTAGCAGTCAGCATTGAGCTAAGAGAAAAATATTCATTGTTCTTAAATTTTCAAGGATTGTGGATCACTGTGGATCATGTAGCCCACACAGTAATGTAGACTCATTTACAGCCTGAGCAGCATACAGGGATCAAAGACCCTAGCCTAAGATGTCCCTGATGGCAGCAGTTTGATGTTGTGGATAATGAACTTCTTAATGACCTTGTCCTTAAGCATGTAGCAGACACAATTGATGCAGTGTGTAAGCTAAAAGTGGCAGTCCTTTTCGACTTTTTCATGGTCATTTTGTGATAGAGTTGTTCAAAGAGCCTCTAAGAACAGTATCAAAGACTTTAACATATAGAATGGAACTATGACGAATGCTGTTCAAACGTTTCAGTTGTGTCGAGCTCTGTGACTCCATTTGGGGTCTTCTTGGCAAAGGTACTGGAATGGTTTACCATTTCCTTCTCCAGTGTATTTTTATGGAGGAGGAAACTAAGGCAAACAGGGTTAAGTGATTTGCCCAGGGTCACACAGCTAGAAAGTGTCTTGGGCCAGATTTGAGCTCAGGTTGTCCTGATTCCTGGCCCAGTGCTCTGTCCACTGCACCACCTAGTTGATGAATGCTGAGGACTATTATTTTCATTTGTTTATTAAGGCTATTTAGGTGATATTAGGAGCAAGATAAAGATTAGGAAGGCATCATCATTAGGAAGGCCTTGGAAGTATGGGAAATGATAACAGATGGTAGTGGGAAGGTAAAACTACTCAACTTTTTCTTGTGCCTTTTTTTCTACTGAGAAAAAATGTCTTCAATTTGGGTAGAATAGAACAAAAGTGGTTATTTGTAGTTAGGCTCATCCTAGCTTGAAGGTATTGAAGTAATTTGTAAATGTGACTGCCGATCCAATGACAATCATTTCTGAAAAATCATGGAGAATAGTAAAGATAAAACTGGACTAGCGGCTGGCAAAAGCCCTGATTTTTTAAGCACAAGATTTAATTCTTCAGCCTTTAGGTTGGTGAACTTGACTTTGATTCCAGGAAGAGATATACTTTTTTTGGACCTAGCCATTGTATGGATTGTTTTTTCTTTTGATTGCTTATTTGTTATAGGCTTTGTTTGTAAATTTTCAATTAATTCTTAGTGATAGTGATCTCTAAAAAAGAAGACCATGCCATTCAAGGAAGGGGGCATAGCAACAGCACATCGCAAATTATATGACAAAGGAATAATAATAATTAATTAATCAATTAAAAATTGGGGCAGCTAGGTAGCACAGTGGATAGAATGCAAGGCCTGAAATCAGGAAAACTTATTTTCCTGAGTTCAGATCTGGCCTCAGACACTATCTGTGTGACCCTAAGTCACCTAATTCTGCCTCAGTTTGATGCCTCATCTGTAAAATGAGCTGAAGAAGGAAATGGCAAACCACCCCAGTATCTTTATCAAGAAAACCCCAAATAGGAACATGAAGAGTCAAACATAACTATGAATCTTAGGAGTACTTTCAAGGATTCTTTGGAAAAGACGGGCTCACTAGAAGGGCAAAGGGTTTCCCCCAACAACAACCCCAAGTTCAGTTCTCTCCTGGGGAAAACTGAAGGCTAGCTGAGTGCTTTGTATGTTTTCTCTATAGCTTCCCAGGAGTTTTGTTAAGTCTTTTGTAATTTCTGTGTGTTGAAATAAAGACTATCATATCTCTGATAGGCATTTGAAAACTTTAGAGCTTTATGACAGTTGAGGATGCCATTTACCTACAGTTGGGGAAAATTGAGTAATGAAAAATAAGTATATTGGGAAATTTTCCTAGAAGAAAAACAGGTAGGGGCAATGAAGAAAATTGAGAAACTGACCTTATAGGAAATAAACTCTGGGCCATAAATTCCATGTCCAACTAAAACCCTCATTTTTTTTCTTTTACTTGCTTTTAATCCATATCTACCTCATCCCACACTTATATAATTAACATTTTGAACCCAAAGCATAATTGGACATTTATCCACTAATTTGAACTTAATCTTATTTAGCACCAGGCCGTAATTTTGGTTTGTTAAAGATAATTTTTGAACTTTAAGTAACCAATATATTAGATATCTCCATCAATGTCATTTGTCACCTGCAAAGTTGCATTCTATAATTCCATGCAAATAATACCTCAAAGAATACCAGGAATCATTTCCTTCCATGTTGACATCAGTCTATAGAATTATTCATATAGCTGTAAACCTGCATACTTAAATAATCTTCCCAGTCCCCCTTTCCTCATCTTGTCCATAAAGATATCAAAAGAGATTTTGTCAAATACCTTACAAAATGTCAAAAACAAAGAAAATGTTAAGTTGAATTAGGACAACTCTAAGGTATTTTACAATCCTAAATTATTTTTATCAATTTCGCCTTTTTGTTCAGTTCTATATTTCTAAATCATTTTGCATTTTTTTTTACATCTAACATCACAGAAGGACTGAGACTTATTAGTAGTACCAGTGGACAGAACTATCATGGGTAGCTAAGGCCAGCTAATATTTAGATGTGACTGTCTGCTGGCACATTTTACTCTCAGAAACCCCTCAAGGGAAATGCACAGAAAGTGACTGACTGAAAGCAAATGACTAAATTAAAGGATGACGTTGATGGCTGTTCTGCAGACTCCTAAGGTAAAAGTAATGACTCCCTATGGAATTCAGTGCTATTTGTTAATAAAATCAACTATTCATTATCCATGAACAGGTTGTATGACTTGGAGCATTGCCATGGCAACTCATGTTCCTTCTTGCCTTATGGTTCATGCCAAGGTAACCAACAGCAAGAGTGAGGCCAGATCAATCAGGGAGAGCATAGAGCAGATAAATGTCTGATAATGTGTGCCAATATGTTTTTTCTGTCTACCATCCAAAAGCAAATATAGATGTTCCTTTCAATAACCCATTATTTTCACTTAACCATGCTTCTTCTTGCTTTTCTCAGCATAGATAAATTAGAATTTATGGTTTGCATATGCCACAAAAGGATCATTTAATGTCCACATACTTTAAAAAAAATGAAAATGAATATTTGTGCATTGTCAATATTGAAATTCACTTCTGAAACCTGGGTGAAAATAGACAGTGGTTTTTAGAGAGGGAGAAAACTCATTATGATAGCACCAGCTGGAAATGCTTCTTAGAGTATACATAATAGAGCTTACAGAAGAAAAAAAAATAAGTGTCTAGCCAGACAGTAATTCTTTTCTAGGATATGAAGTACAATGGATCGAATCTTTATGATTCTCTGTCTACAGCACTGTGACCAGAGTAATGGGTAGCTTCACAATCTTCAGTTATGAGTCAGTAACATAACAACAAAAAAAGGATACTTTTCTAGATTGGCAACTGTATTTCAAAAGGTAACTCAGAAAAGACATAAAACTTATTACCTTAGCCAAGTATTCCCAACATAATTAATCAAAAAGGCATTAATAGCAAATCAATTAAGAGGACTTAAGGTCCTCTCTGCTTCCCATGGGGCCCAGGAGTCATTTAACATAAGTAGGCTCTGAGAACAGAAGGTAACTTAGGTTCTACCCTGAAAATGTTTTGACTCAAGCATGAAGTTAATTTCTTCACCCACTGTTATCAATAATAATTAACACAAAGAACAATGAACACAATAGGTAGTATAGTACAGTGGACAAAGAGTTGGTCTAAGAGTCACAAAAACTTGGGTTCAATCCCACTTCTGACACTTGATGATTGTGTGACCCTAGACTAATCACTTGAGCTCATAATCTCAATGCTACTCTTTAAAAGTATAAGTTGCAGATGAGATGCCTATCTACATTAGTACAGGGAATTCCTTACCCCAATGAAATTACAAGTGAGATCTGAAACTTAACCATTTACTTTAAAAGTCTGAGGAGCAAACATTTGCAGATATATAATGCTGTGGGTATGGTGGTTCATTATACAACGTGCACTTAAGAATTTGTATTAGTTGAAAACATGTAAGTTTCTTTACCATGCTACTTCTAGGTTTCCTCTCACTGGAAATCTTAAGGCAATGGTGTATAACCACTTGTAGTGTGTATTGTATTGGGTGTGCAGAGTATAAATTGAATTAGATAGCTGCTAAAATCCCTTCCAATTGTAAAACCCATGATTCTGATTCTGTGAACAATCTTTTCTCACTCACTATGTTGTGCTCTGGAAGCAGATAGTATGAAATATATGGATAAATTTATATAACATTGTTCCAGAAAGAGAGCATTTATAGCTTTAGAAAATTATATTCAAGTTTTTGCCTCCCTCTTATGATTCTAGTACTTCTTTTTTGAAGGTTACTAAAGTAAAAATGTCAATTAGATACAAAAAAAACCCAAGTTGTTGATAGCAAATTATGACCAATTTTGTTCCTGAACATGGGAATATTATGTCCTTCTGTTTCTATGGCAATCATGTGAGAGATGATACTGAATTACTGCCTCCTCAAATCCATATCCAGATTTTCACCTGTTTCTTTTCTCACTCTGGCCAGTACAACTTCTCTCCATCACTGGACCATACTAATTATCTCCCAAAGGAAACAGTGCACTATTTTTATATAGAGAAGGAGCTGATTTGCCTAAGATAGGCAAATTATTAGGTGAAAATGAATGTGAAAACTTGATACATTTAAGTAACTTTAATTAAGAACTTTGTGAAACAGGAAATAAGAATAGCAGACTGAATAATAGAAATTATCCCTTGCAGGGAGTGGACCAGCAATGAGTGTACTTTTGACAGGAATCAGCTCCCTGTAAGTAAAGTTAATTGCAACCTTGAGACAGGGAATTTAGAAATCAAAGAGATCTACAAATAAAAAGCAGGTCATCCCTCTCCCTCCCCAAGCAGAACTGTCCCCTTGTGAACATTTTTATTCTTGCTTTTGTGATTTTAAAGTAATTCTAAGAGATGAGATGCCCATTGCTTCTCTTTGGGAATTGATTACACTTTGACCAACTGCATCAGAAAGATTGTCCCGACACAAACATTGAATTCCTGCATTATATTCCTTCACTCCTACTTGCCCTCTAGTGACAACAGTTGCCAGGTCTGCACATAAATGACACAAACTAGTACATGTAGTCAAAAGATAACAGGAAATAATAGGTAGGGGGCTGGACATGGAGTGAGAAAACCTGTGTTTGGATACTGCTATCAACTGTGAGTCTCATTTACTTTATCTGTAAAATAACCATATTCATTACCCACTTCACAGAGTTACAAGGAAAGGGCTTTGCAAACCTTAATGTACTATATAAAGGTAAGTCTTTATTATAGGTATGTAAGTCAATGGGACAGCTACATAGCACTGTCCAAGGTACTTGCTAGTGGCTCTGCACTAACTTAGGTTGAAATAGCTACCTGGATACTCTGAAATCTTTGGCTTTTACCTGGACAAGCTCCATGTGGTTTCCTATTCTTGCCTAGACTTTTTTCACAGAATTACAGGAAGAAAATGATAAGTATAAAGGAGTCAGAAAAGTCCCATTTCCTTTCCTCAGCACATTGTCCTTTCCTTTCATTGAGTACCTTGGAACCACCTGAATGACTACCCTCTGGCTGTAATATTTTCAGTACTCAAGGGCTTGAATCTTTTCTAATTCTAGTAGAGAGTGACTGTGTCCCATCCCATTTGTATTTGACAAATAGATGCCAGCATCTTTGCATTTGATACATGTCAAGGTGTCTAAACACAGGTCTTCTCAGAAATTCTTTTTGTCTATAAATTGTGTGAGAGTTGCTGATCACTGATAGAGAAATTCCTCATTGGGAACTCCCTCTATCTGTGAAATTGCATGTCAAGTCAGAACGTTAATTGGTGATTATAGCAACAACTTTTATTTGGGCCCCGGTTTCCCTACCTAAAAATGAAGGAATTGAACTAGATCAGGGGTATTTACCCTGAGGGTCCATAGATTTCCAAAGGAGCCATGAGGTGATTTTAGGGTGATGAGGGCATTTATGAACTTGGATGAGAAAAAGTTATCTTTATTTTCACTAATTTTATTTAAAATTTATCATTTCCTTAAATTATTTCTAAAAGAATTATTATAATTAGAAGAGGTCCAAAGCCTCCTCCAGACTATCAAAGGGATCTATGATACAAAATGAGTTAAAAAACCTTTGGAATGAAAGATATCTTAGGCCTTTCACCCTATAAATCCTGTGATCCCATGACATGGGTCCTAGAGGCTTCTAGATGGTGCAATGGTTAGAGTTCTGGGCCTGGAGTCAAGAAGACCAAAGATTATATCCGACTTCAGATACTTACTAGCTATGTGACCTTGGGCAAGTCATTTCACCTCTACTTGTCTCAGTTTCCCCACCTATAAAATGAGAATAAGCATAGCACCTACCACCCCAGGGTTGTTGTGAGGATCAAGTGAGATTCATAACACACTTAGGAGATTGCCTGACACATAATAGGTGCTATATAAATACTATTATTAGTTTTACTAGTTTCAACTCTCTTATTAATACATATAAGAGTTTTGGGCAAAACACTTCCCTTCTTGTAACCTCAATTTCCTTATCTATAAAATGACAGAATGGCTGAACAAGTTGTACTGTATGATTATGATGGAATACTCCATGTCATAAAAAATTATGAGTTCAATGATTTTAGAAAAAAACATGGAAGGACTTGCATGAAATGATGAAGAGTGAAATGAGCAGAAACAAGAGAATGTTGTATATAGTAACATCAATATTGTTTTAAGGACAACTTTGAGCACCTAAAATAAGTCTAGGATGTAAAAATTTTCAAAGGCCAAGGTGAAGAGGAATGTATTCCAGGTATGACGGACAGACTTTGCAAAGGCAAAGAGGTAGAATTACAAACATTCAAGTCACAATGTTTTCTCCCCATTTCCCACAAGCATTCCTGCCAAGAAGTGACTTTTTAGGAAACATTTAAAAGGATGGATATAACTCCTGCTCCACAGGATTTATGGGGTGAAAGGCCTAAGATATCTTTCATTCCAAAGGGTAGTCACAAATGATGAAGTTTTAAATAATTATGAAAATAGCTATATAATAATGATTAAAGCTAGCATTTTTAGGGCCTTTTAAATTTTGAAAAGCACTTTACATATATGATCTGGTTTGATCCTCACAATAATTCTACTTATAGGTGCTTCTACAATTTCCATTTTACAGATAAAGAAACTGAGGCTGAAAGAGGTTAAGTGACTTGCCCAGGGTCACATAGGTAGTAAATGTTTAAGGCAGCACTCAAACTTAGTTCTTCCTGACTCAATTTTAGCATGCAATCCACTGTGCTACCTATCTATGACCAAGATAGCTTATATTCTGTGATTTCTTTATGAGCTGTGGAGGGAATAGCAGAACTGACTAACCAAGCAAGCTAATCGCACCCCTTGGTGTGATTAAAATTCCTCTAATAACATGAATTTAAGCAGTTGCTTCTGACCCAAAGCCATCAGCCCAGGGAAGGTCTACAGTCTCAGGAGTACCTTGAGGAGGGAGACTCTTGAGTCTGTATCACAGGACAGCAAATGGCGGGGAAGGGAGATAGAAGAGTGAATCCAAAGGGAGTATAACATTCTCACTGATAGTACTATTGGAGAGATATTACAACATTACAGGATAATTGTGAGGATCAAATATATACTATTTGTATTTAGCACAGTACCTGCTAGGTGCTTAATACATACTTCTTCCCTTCCCCTTATACTTATACCAGGTGATAAATAAATATATATTGAATATATAGTTGCCTCCTCCCTCTCACTTGCCTTCCAATTATTTATTCTTTTGTTACGATGTCTTTTCCATCCATTCTTTCCCTCTCATTCTTACTGCCACCATCTTATTCCGGGACCTTATGATCTTACATCTAGACAATTTGCAATATCCTCCTAATAATCCCCAATTTTCTTCCCCTCCAGTTTCAGACAACACATGCAGCCTAGAGCACTAAAAACACATAAAGAGACACAGATGCAGATTCACAGAAGAATAGCCACATAAAGGAAGAAACCGTTTCAGGGAACATGACCTTCTCACAGTGGATGGAATTACTGGCATCTTTGGAAAGGCACTAACCCTTAGAGCATAGTAGAGGGAAACGAATGAGGACTCTGTGAAGGGAAAAAAGGAAGTCCACTAACCAGGAATTATGAATTACTTGTTTGCCATAAATGAGCTTAAATTTTGAACCCACTCTCCCCAGGAACTTTGTATGTATTGGGGGAGAGTGGGTCACCCATGTGGAGAGAATATTTTGTACCAGCTATTCTGACTATACCACCCTAGTACTTTTGCTAAAAGCTAATTGAGGCTCTAGACCTTAGTGTGAAGCACACCAGAAGGGATCTGAGTACAAAAACCAAGTCCCTCAGGCTAAGCCCCAGAACACTAATAGTGAGCAGCAGCTGCTTTCTGAGGACTCCAATCTGGGAGCACGAGTGCTGAGGTGTAAGTGGTACCAGAGAAGGGTACTGCAACTTGAGGCCTCCCCTTCTCCCCAATAAAACATTTTCCGACCACATTTCCTATCACATTTTCCATATCATTCTTTTCTCTATTCACTGAGGGAATGGGGGGAAATGTTGTATAGAAGACGAAACTAAATTTGAATGAAAGTCAAAATCATGGGTTTTAGTCCTGGCTCCACCATCACTACTCACTAGTTGTATGACCTTGGCCAAGTCACTCAGCTTACTCAGGATTTTAATTTCCTCATTTGAAAATTAAAAGATTTAAGTAGGTCACATTTTTCAGGTTCCCTTCACCTTTATTATTCTGTCAATCTGGAATTTTAATCACAGCGAAATGTGTTCTAATGTATGCTAAAAAAACAGAAGTACTTTAAAATAGGTTTTCCCATTGACTCAGTCTGTACTGCCTAACAATATCTTATATTTTGGACACTTAGGTTGACTGAAAATTTGCATGATATATTGGAACCTGATTCATTTTAATTTCACTGAAAATTATATATATATGTAAATAACTTTCTGGTGTTTGGCAAGACATTATGAACACAGAGAGGGATGAATAACTATAAAAGACCTACCTCAATGATTGATTTTGTTTTTGTCCTACGAAAGTCACTGGATTTTTCTGGGCCATAGATGATACATGAACAATGCTCTTTCCTTATTTCAGAGAGATGATACAAATTTAAATTACATAATAAGACTAGTCTATCTTGGGATTTCTCTGAAGAGAGGATTAAATAAAAACAGGAATTACTAGAGACTTATTTTGCCCACAACATGAGAAGGATGACTTGCTTACATATGTTTATAGTACTAATACAATTCACCTTTTCTTAGATCATGAGAAATATAAGGGCCCCTTTGTTTCACATCAGCTAATTTAAATTGTGTTCAGTATGATTTATTTCAGAGAACTGAAAGTATTTTTCCCAGCATTAACTTGTATTCAAATAGGAGGTCAACTTATAACAACTTATTTATGAACCATTTACAAGGGACTAACATTCCTTGTAAATATTTATGTGATTATAAATGTTATTGATATTTCACATTTCAATTCTATATAATTATAAAACATGAAGCCTATATTTAGCATTAGGAAAATGTTTGTAACTAGACAGGTTATTAAATATCACAACAGATTAAATGCTAAGTAGTTTTTTTTTGTTGTTAAGTCATTCAGTCATGCCCAATTCTTGGTGACCCTGTTTTTATGGGGTTTTCTTGGTAAAGATACTGGAGTCATTTGCTCTTTCCTTCTCCCATTTTACAGTTGAGGAAACTGAGGCAAACAGAGGTTAAGACACTTGCCCAAGATAACACAGCTAATAAGTGGCTGAGCGTGGATTTAAACTCAGGTCCTCCTGACACCAGGACCAACACTTTGTCCACTGCACCATCTAGCTGTGTGCTAAATAAGTTACAAACATGTATTAAATGTCTACTGCATGCAAGGTACTGTGTTAGATACTGGGAATACAAAGACAAAAAAATTACATAATCTCTGATTTTTAAAGAATTTAGATAATACTAACATTATATAGTGCTTCAATAGAGACTTTCAAAGCACATATAGGTATACATGGATAAATACAGATATATATGTGTGTATATATATATATATATATATATATATGTATACATACACACACACACATACACACACACACACACACACACACACACACACACACACACATACATTTACTCAAAAAGTATTTATTATGTGCCAGGAAGTGTGCTAGACTGGTGAAATGAGGACAAACATGAAACACACTTTCCCCTCCAGGAGTTTTATTCTATTAGAGCAAACAATATGAAGATAAACAAAAACAAAACATATACACAATAAACACCAAGAAATTTGAGGGAGATCCTAGGAGCTGGGGCGGGGCACCTGAAAAGACATCAAATAGGATGTGGCACTTGGACTGTGTTTTGAAAGCGGAAGAGATAGAGGAGAAGGGGTGTGCAAGTCAGTCATGGAATAGATAGGGGAGGCAGGAAATAAAATGTATGAGAAATAATGAAAAGCCTAATTTGGCTGAAACATAGAGCTGTGATGGGGAGTGTTTAATAAGCCTGGAAAAGCAGGTGAGAGCCAGATTTCTTTTGATTCTCACCACAACCTTGTGAGGTAGGTGCTAATATCATTTTACAGATGAGAACACTAGGGCTCACAGATGCTATGACTGTCCTAGGATCACCTAGTTAAGGCTTTTCTAAGGTAGTTTTTGCACCCTTGGCCTCCTGATTTTAAGTTTAGCAATCTTTCTACTATGCTACAGTCTTCTATGTTGCTGGGGACAGTATATTATGTATACAGATAAGTATAATAGAAGGCAGGTTGTGGCAAGGACAGAGGTCTATACAAAGTGTATTAGGAAAATTCAAGAAGAGAGAAAGAAAGTTTCAGATGATGTAATCAAAGAAGGCTTCCTGGGAAATATAAGGCCTGATCTGAGCTTCATAGTTTTTCCCAGTAGCATTAACATTCACTTCAACTGCCATATTCATAACCTTAGAGCTATCTTTGTTTCTTCCCTCTTTCATCTCTCATGCCTAATTAGTTACTAAGTCTTATTGATGCCACTTCTGCAACATGTTTCGTGACCATTCCTTCCTTTCTATTCCCATCGCTGCTACTGTAGTCTAGTTCCTCATTGTCATCACCCCAGATGCTTGAGGTAGTTCCCAATCAGGTCCTCCTACTGTTATACTCTTTCCCCTCCAATCTGTACTTTATAATGGTGTAAGAATACTCTTGTTAACACGTATGTCTGACTATGTCCTTTATCTGATTCAAAAATTTTCAATTTAAGTAGAAGGGGAAGGGAATAAGCATGTATTGAGCATCTACCTCTTTTGCCTTTTTAGTAAAACAAATAGTCTGCCTAGAATTCAAAGCCCTCCAGAACTAGGCACCAGCCTACCACTCCAGGCTTATTTATAATTTCTTTGTCTCTTGCCTTATCTCTGATTTCTGCACTCCACCCCTATCTCTCATTTCTTCTTGCCATTTATTTAATGCTCCATCCAAATGCTCCAACTAAACAACTGGCTAACTTCAAAACTTAGTGCTTGACTATGTATTGACTAAAATTGTATCTCCCTTCTCCTAATACTGTGCTTATCTAGAAGCAGGAGCACTTCCCTAGGTGACACAGTGGTTACATGGCTAGGCCTGAAGTCAGGAAAATGTAAGTTCAAATGCATTTCAGATATTTAATAACTTTGTGAATCTGGACAATTCACTTAATCCTTATCTGCCTCAGTTTCCTCAACTGTAAAATGAGAAATCTGATATCTACATTACAGGATTGTTGTGAGGATCAGGTATGTAATATTTGTAAAGTGTTTAGCATAGAACTTGGCACATAGTAGGTGCTCAATACATGCTTATTCCCTTCACTCTGTACTTACAGATATTTGAATAAATATCTACTGAATTAATATTTACCTCTTCCCTCTCATTTGCCCTAACAATTATTTATTCTTCCTTTATAATGTCTTTTCCATTCATTTTCCTTATCATTTTCCCTGTCACCATTTCATTCCAGGACTTTATAATTTCAAACCTAAACAAATTGCAATATCCTCCTTAATAACCTCTAGTCTCCTTCAGTTATCCTGCATAGCATCTAAAATTATCTTCCTGAGACACTGTTTTCATCACATTATTAGTCTATTTTTTAAAAAAGCTTGTAAAAATCAATTTTCAAGACAATAAAGTCTGAAATTGCTTGCCTTAGGTTGACATTTAAGTCCCTGAATAATCTGAGCCCAGCTATCCTTTCAGATTTATCAATTCTCTATACCTCCCTCGATATAACCCTCACATTCTAATCTAACTGGTCTACATACATTCTCTTGAAAAAGGTTTACACTTTCTTGTCTACACGTCTTTGCTTATGACAAACTATTACCCAGTATTATTGATTATGCCTTTATAATATTTCTTTCATAATACTCCTTCTCTCCTCTGACACTACTACCACCCTGGTGAAGGCCCTGATCACTTCACACTTGGCCTAATGCAATAGCTTATTGACTAGCCTTCCTGCTTCAAATCTCTCCCTACTCTAGTCATTCTACCAAAGTATCAAAAGGATCTACCTAAAGCACAGGTGTGACCATGTCATTACCTCTCTCCCCAACTCAATGACCTTCATTTGCTCCCTATTACTTTCAAGAAAAAAAAAGTCCTCTGTTTTGATTTTAAAGCCATTCGTAATCTAGGCCCTTCCTAGCTTTCCAGTCTTCTTACATTTTATACACCTTCCCCCACCATGTACCCTGTAATCCAGTGTCAGTAGCCTCTTTGCTATTCTTGATAGAAGACACTCATCTCTGACTCAGAGCATTTTCACTCGCTGTTCCATGTTCTTGGAATACCCTGCCTCTTCATCTCCATCTCTTGGCTTACCCGACTTCCTTCAGATCCCAGATAAAATTTCATCTTGTGCAGGAAGCCTTTTCTGATTCCTCTGAATAATAGTGCCTTCTCTCTAAGATTCACACCAATTTACTCTATCTTGTTTGTACATAGTTGCTTGTGTGTTGGCTCCTATATTAAACTGTGAGCTCCTTGAGAGCAGAGACTGATTTTGTTTTGTTTTATTGTTGTCTTTCTTTGAATACCCAATGGTTTTTCTATTACCTGTCATATACTAGGTCTTTAATAAATGTTTCATGACTTGACTTCCAACCTGGAATGCTCTGTTTCCTCCTTTCTAACCTTGTAATTCCTAATCAATCTTAATGGTCAGTTTATATACACATAAACACATATATACATACATACAGATATATATATGTATATATATATATATATACACATACACATGTATAGATATATATAGATATATAGATATATAGATATATATACCACAATCTTAATGGTCTCTCTCTATATAATATACATACACACACATATCTAGATAGATATATGTATGTATGCATGTATGTATATAATTACAGCTATCAGATAAAAATTTAAGATCATAAAATCATAGAATTTTGGAGTCAGAAGGAAAATCACAGGTCATTTATTCAAACATTTATCTAGCATAGTTTCTCTCTACAACATTCCTATAAACAACCATCTATCCCTCTGCTTGCAGACACCCAGTGATGGAGAGCTCATTACCTTTGAAAGTGTACCATACCACTTTCAGCAGCTATAATTATTAGGAAAGTAAATATAAATATATATGTAGCTAAAGAGACACACATACACATACAATACAGTATAATGTGATGTGATGTGACATGGTATGATGTGATATAATATAGTCATGTAATGTCATGTAATGTAACATAATATAATAATCATACATATGACAGAACTTGCTTTCTGCAGCTTTCATCCATTGCTACTAGTTGTGCCAAGCAAAATAAATTTAATTCTTTTCTTACATAATAGCCTATCAATTACTTAAAGATAGATATCATGTGCCCTTAATATGTCTCTTCTTCAGGCTAAATATGTTTTATTTTCTTGAACTCTCAGTGTTACTCTGGTCTCCTGATGCTCCCTCACCCTACCTTCACATCTCTAACATCTAATCCCTTCTCTCTACTTACTCAGGCACTACCTTAGTTCAGGCCCTCATTGGCTCTTGCCTCAACTGTTGTAATAGACCCTGAAGTGTTCTTCCTGCTTCAAATCTCTTCACACTTCAATTTGTTCTACACTCTGCACCCAAAGTAATTTTCCTTTAGGCAGGTATGAGTATGGGACTACCTTCTTCAATCAACTCTCATGGTTTCCTATTGCCTCTAGATCAAATTTAACTTTTTCTATTTAACTTATAGAGGCCTACATAGCCTGGCCCAACCTAACATTCCAGTCTCATTGGAATTTACTAGCCTTTTCATACTCTGTAATACAGACAAGCTAGCCTTCTCCCTTCTTCACTCATGATAATCTTTGTGCCAATGTATTTATTTATTTTGTTTCACTTCTCTCCCATTAGACTGTAAGCTCCCTATAAATAGAGATTGTTTCATTCTTTGAGCTTGGATACCTAACATCTAGCAAAATGTCTGGAACATAGTAGAAGTGAACAAATACTTGTTGATTGATTGGTTATCATTTCCTTATTTTACTGGATTTCAGGTCATTCCCTTTTATTCAATTTTGTTCTCTCCACTCTGGTCTGAAGCTATCTTAATGCTCTGGTAGAAAAAAAAAAGTTGAGTATTCCTTTCCATCTTTTCTCCATCATCCATTATCATTATTCTATCCATTTTAAATAGTATAGCCCTACCCCTTCTTTTATATGTTTGACTCAATATCACTAATAAAAATATCCATTTTAAAATTATCATTGATTGTTAGTTTAGCTCATTCTAAGCTTATGTCCCAACTTATCTAGGACCATTTTACTCCTTGGAGACAAGGGGGAGAAAAAAGCAACAACATGGGATTTCAAGTCAGAGGACCTTGGTATAAAGTAGTATTTCTCAAGTGCTTAGAATGATGCCTAGAACAGAGTAGTTATTTAATAAATTCTTGCTCCTTTCCCTTTGGTTTGAATGCTTGCTCTGCTACTTATTACCTGTCTGACTTTGGGCAAATCATTTTTTCTCTCTGGGCCTCAACTGCTCTTCCATAAACTGAGGAGGTTGAACTGGATGGCCTCTAAAGTGCCTTTAACTTTTTTTAACTCTGCATTTATCTCAGTTATCCTGAGTACTGCATGATAGTATAATGCTCGTAAAACACTTTGCTAACCTTAAAGCACTATAAATGTGAACAATTATATAATGACCAATCATTATTAGGTTAAATGTTTTGTAACTCTGTTGGCAACATCTCCCTCATTTCAGGTTGAAGCCTAGCTAATAGTTGTTTTCTTGAATCTACTTTATGTAAGGGACAAAAAAAAAGGCAGGATTAGATCATGCTTTGGATTTCCTAAATTGGTGCCCCAGATAAACTGAAGATATTTTCTAAGTTCCCTAAGATACTAATTAAGAAACTGAGGTAGACTACCCGTATGAAGCAGATTGGTAGGTTCCATTTTGCATTGAATGGAACTTTCAATGGTGGAACATTTAGGAGAAGTGATGTCACATGACACAAGAAAGATTCCAGTTTATGGGAAACATATGATTAAATTGGCTGCTCAAAACTTCACTACCCAGAAATGTGAAGTCACCCTGCAAAAGCCAATTGATGAATTCCCCAAAGACTCCATAAACAGTTTAATCCTTCTGAAATTGTTATTTATCTAACTCTGACCTAAAATCTTCTCTGTAAGTTAAGAAATTGTGGCTCCTAATGCTGATTTAGTCTGTTCTATAAACTAATAATCATATTGAAAAAGATAATGGTAACTTATCAGCTTCCACAAAAGAAAAACTTATATTAAGGCAAAATCTTCCCATACTTGGAAGCCAGTTTTCTCATCTATAAAACAAGAGGGTTGGACTAGATGACCTCTCATGTCCTTTACAATTCTAATTGTTTTGATCCTCTGTGATTCTGTGGTTTATTCTAGTTGAGTGAATATTTTATATTCCGAACCAATGATAATTCTTTTTAAAAAAAAAATGCTATGTACTCAGTAAATTCCAGGGACCATGCCTAAAGGGAATCTGTAGAGAAAAGAATGAAATCAGAAAAAAAAAAAACCTCTGCTTTGTTGTTCTTTTATGACAGAGGGGAAAAATGAAAATAATTTAGGAATTAGTTTCAAAATTGATCAAGAATTATAGCCTATTTTTCAAAACTATGGGCTGTCAGGTTTTTTTCTTTTACCTTTTTAAGAAATCCATACCCATTAGCCTTTATAGAAAACTTAGATATGCATAGAATTTTTTACTAGATTGTTGTTCTCAAATTTGGGTCTATTTTCGTTTTTTCTCACAATGCGGCAGGCAAATTCATGAAGATTTGGTTGCATTCTAAAAGTTGATACTCTTCCATATTAAGATGTCACTTTACAAATGAGCATAAATTAAAAAGTTAGTCCACAATCTGTAGATTCTAAAGTTGTGAGGAGAAAATTAGGCCAAAGAGAACAGAAGCATAGGGACTGGGTTTTTCAGCATTTTTATAGTGAGGGAGATGCCAAGAGCTTGGACACATTTTAGTCTAACTCCTTTATTTGGGAGATGAGAAAATAGAAACCTAAAAAAGTTCAGGAATTGACCTAAGGACTCAGGAATACTTATTTAATGAGAGACCAAAACTTCTGGTCCAAGCTCATATCTAGTCAGCAAGCATTTGAAACAAGCAATTCTTAATAAAAACTGTGTTATATTATTATAAAATCATGGTATTTCAAATATTACGGAACTGATATTTCTACCCTAAATACAAATCTTCAATAAAACATTTGGGCCACAATGGACTTTTTGATGGGATTGCTGTAAACTCTTATTTACCATTCTGGTTTATTTATTGGGGGGGGGTGAGAATATGGATCTCTGAGACATTGGCATTTGGGGGAATATGATTTAGATGTCAAAATCATTGCCTTCTTATTCATTTATAGGTCTTAGGAGAGAGAGAGCAAAGGAAAAATTAAGTAAGAATCCAGTTGAGATTACTCAAGTTGACTAAATTTTTAAAAGTCATAGAATTTCAATGTCAGAAGGAAATTCCAAAATCATCTATTCTATACTTCAAAAAGGAATTCTTCTCTTACAATATACCAAATGAGTGACCATCCAGCCTTTACTAGAAACCTTCCATTGAAGGGAACTCCACTATTTCCCAAGACAGCCCATTTCACTATTGAAAAGCTCCCTTTACTGTTTTCTCTTACATCAAACACAAATTTGCTTCTTTTCAATTTCCATTCACCCTCCTATTTTTATCCTCCAGAGCCGAGCAGTAAAAATCTAATTCCTATCCCATGGGATCCCTTTTCAAATACGTTGAGACATCCTAAATCTTTGCTTCTTAAGGCCAAATAACCCCTGATCCTTTGACCAACATCCAAGTCATTCTCCTTCCTTTCTCAAGGAATTATTAAACATAATAGATTGTTAAAATATATGGTTCTTGGCTCAGATTCCTAAAATCTAGCCATTGCTCAGATTCTTAAAATCTAGCCAATAGCTTACTAATGTTCAGACTCCTTAAGAGTCTGCCCAATATGAGGGACATTCTAATAAGCCTTGTCTTTGGCTGGAAAAAAAATATATGGTTCTCAAGGGGCAGCTGGGTGATGCAGTGGATAGAGCTCTGGCCTTGGAGTCAGGAGGGCCTGAGTTCAAATTCAGCCTCAGATGCTTGACACTAGCTGTGTGATCCTGGGCAGGTCACTTAACCCCATTGCCTAGCCCAAAAAAAAAAATAGAAGGGGAAAAGTAGACTGAGTTACATAGGAAATTGTAAAGTGCTTTTAATGATCCTAACCTACTTGTGAGTGAAAAATTCATCTTTTAATACTAATATCAACAACCCACCCCAGTAGTGCTATCTAATTGTGAATCTTGGAATACCACAATCTCCTCACACTTAGGTGACTGAGAAAGTAATGGAAAGACATAATGTATGTGCAAGTAGGCCAGAACATATTTCAGTAGTGACCCATGCACAAGATGGTACATAACTATAAATGATATTATTAAGGAAATTGAAAGCAAGGTAGGATAATAGATGGGTAGCTGCACTGGTAACCACGAGATGTAAAAGATATAGAGAAAGGCCTCCATCATGATGAATAGAATATCTGTTGAGGATCTATAGGATTATCTGGACAAGAATTACACAGTAGGTGAGTAGGTAAATGGGGGGAGTTGCAATCTGCACTGATGGAGTAAGTATCCATATCTATAAAATCACAGATCTTGTGAAGTATTATTTTTTAATCAGGTAGAAATTTTTAGGATGGCTGGGAGTAGAACACAAGTAGAAGGAAGGTCCCATCAAGAAAGTGTTACAATGTTGAAAAAGAAATAGATTACTGTACATTCTTATTCTTAGTAATAGAACTCCTGATTTAAATGTGTGGGCTTCAAATGAACTTTAATTCTTAATCTACTCTCATTTATATACTTGTTCCCTATAACATTATATTGTGCACTCATTAAAATGAAAAGTAGAAAGTAGAGAGAACATTCATTGATGTTTTTTATTTCTCCTTTCCCCAAAGGTGGTGGCAAGATGAAAGGTTTAATAATGAGAAAATATGAGTACAACATGGTGTACATAAACCCAATATTCTTTTTCTTTGGTATTGTTGATTCCTTATTATAGCAGAAGGAAACAGGGGAGTGTATCTTATCTTTTACACCTTCTTTTATCTTCAGCATCTTTAATTATTTTCAACACTCTCATTACAACCTACGGAGAGGGGCAGGAAAAATTGGTATGTCCATCATATTATCCTTTGGAGATTAACCTCAAGTGCAGTTGAAATCTCTAGAGCTGCCTTATCTTTTCTATCCCATCTTAAAATCATAGTCAGGAGGGAGAAGCAGGCCACAGGATTTCTTTAAACCACAATACCTCAAAACTGGTTCTGAAGGAAAGGCACTAACTCAATTCAACCAACATGCAATAAGTCTCCACTTATGTATAAATCACTCTGCTTGGTGCTGAAAAAAGGATTGTGCCTGTCAGCCTATCAGACGTAGTTGATAGTTGAAAAGCCAGCCCTGATGCTTAGTTCCAAAAACAATGCCGTTCCTTTCATGTAGCTTTTTTTCTTAGCTACATGAAGTCATTTGAAAAGTGGTAGTTGTTAGCTGAGACAGCCATTTTGAAGATATTGGCACACGAAAATGTAGAGAATAGCCATTTGGGAATTATCCACAGAATCACGGAGCCCCAAAATTGAAAGTGTTCAAAGACCATATAGTTCAGCATGCACCTAAAGAAAAATTACCTTTACAACATCCTCGAGAAGTGTGCCTCTGGCTTCTGCTTGAAGACCTCCCAAGTTGGAGAACTCTACCTACCATTACAGCCCATTCCATTTTCCAGATAGCACTAATCCTTAGTCTTTTCTTTTTCATATGTCAAGCCTAAATCTGTTTCTCTCCAGTTTCCATCCATTTTTCTTCCTAGTCCTATCTTCTGTAACTAAGCAGAAGGACTGATATCTGAGTACTGAACACAATACATCAGATGTCTTCTGATCAGGTCAGAGTACTGCAGCCTCCCACATTCTGGACACAAGGGCTTTCTTAATGTAATCCAATAATTCTGACCTTTGGGTTGGCATATCACACTATTTTTATCATAGCATTTCAAGGGACTGTAGTCTAACCTATGCCTGAAAATAGATCCCCTCTATGGTGCAACTAAAAAGCTTTTGCTTAAAGATCTTGAAGGGGAAATTACTACCTTTCAAAGCAACCTAAATCACTTTTAGATAAGGAAATTACATGGTTAGGAAGATTTTTCTTCTTTTATCAAATCTAAATTCAACTGCAACTTCCGCCTACTGTTGCTAGTTCTTCCCTTTGGGACCAAGCAGGATAAATCCAAGCTCTCCTCTCCATATCGCTGTGGTTGATGAGTCATTTCAGTCATGTCCAACTCTTCATGACCCCATTGGGGGTTTTCTTGGTGAAAAAAAATAGTATAGTGGTTTGCTATTTTCTTCTCCAGCTCATTTTACAGATAAGGAAACTGAGGCAGAGTTAAGTGACTTGCCCAGAAACATACAGCTAGTAAGTGTCTGAGGCTGGATTTGAACTCAGGTCTTGGGGACTCCAGGCCCAGCACTCTATCTACTGTGCCCTCTAGCTTCCTTCTTCAACTTGATAACCCTTCAAATACTTGAAGACAGCTAGTGTGCCTCCTATCAGTTCTTATCCCCAGACTAAGCATCCCCTGTTTCTTCTGCTGGTCTGCACAGGACAACAATTTGAAGACTATCTTGATTGCCTTCCTTTAGGCCCTCTCCAGCTTATCAATATTCTTCCTAAATATGTCATTCAGAAATGATGATGATACCATTCAGTTGGACTATCATCTTCCTATTCTGTTACATTAGACCTCTTCAGTCCTGTAAAGTTTACAATTCACTAAAATCTCAGCTATTTTTTAGGACTGTTATCTAATAATTCCTCTCCCATTGCATATTTCTGAAGTCAATTTTTTGAAGTCAGTTGCAAGACTATATATTTATCCTATTGAATTTCATTTGTATTAGATTCAGCACAATGCTCTGGCCTGTCAAGATCATTTTGGATTCTAACTCTGTCATACTGTTTAAGAGCCATCCCTCCCAGTATTGTGTCATAAGCAAATTTCATAAGCATGCTATCAGTGCCTTATCCAAGTCATATATAAAAATGTTAAATAGCACAAAGCCAATGACAGATTCATCCCAATTAACTTCTATAAACTTTAAATCTAATTTGTTCAATGAGTTTTCTTTCTATTAAATTGGACCCTTTACCCAACTTCTCTTTTTCTTCATCATTACAATCACTTTTGTTGGTCTCTTTAGAATTTAATTGCTTAGACTTTCCCATCTCTTTTGGACAAATTTTCCTGTAGGTTTTTAAGACATGAGATCCTAGCTACCATTTCTCTAAAACTTTTGAAATCTGCTTTCCCAGTTCTAAGATTCATGTCAGACTATCCCCAGCTTTTGGATTATCATTAATTCTGAGATAGAGGATCACTTCCCTGTTAGAGTGTCAATCACTTGAGGTCAGGGACTACAATGTATCCTGTCTTTCTGTCCCTAGTGTCTAGACCAGTACCTTTCACACAATATACATTTAATAAGTGCTTTTTGGATTGAATTGGGTAAGACAGGATTGGATTCCCCCACTCCCCAAAAAAACTTCAACAAAAAGTTTTTTCTTTATTGGCTATAGTCAGCTTCAGAATAAACATTTCCCTTATTTTCTCTGATTTTTGAAGGATGAGATTATCACTATGACAAATCAAAAATAAAAGCTTCTTCACTTTTGGCAAAGAGAACACTCTGGCAGATGTCCAGATAATTTAACATGCTATTTCAGGTCTCTGTGCCAAGTTGGCAATCTGTTTCTTGAATTTCTCATCCAATCTTTTTTGTGTACAGTGAACAGAGTGCTGAGCCTAATGTCAGGAAGACTCATCTTCCTGAGTTCCAATCTAGCCTCAGACACTTACTGTTTGACCCTGAGGAAGTCACTTAACCTTATTTTTTTCAGTTTCCTCAACTATAAAATGAACTGGAGAAGGAAATGACAAACCACTGAAGGATCTTTGCCAAGAAAACCCCAACTGAGATTGCAAAGAATCAGACACAGATGATACAAGTGAACAGCAACAAAATCACATAACAATTGTGCAGCTGATTCCTACTAATAGTAATTTTACCTAATGCTTAAGAGCTTGTAAGGGGCTTTAAAAACATATTTATTGATTCAACTGGTATTTAATAACACATTTGAGCCTCACAACAAACCTTTGAGGTAGTTACAACAAAAATTATCCATATTATACAAATGAGGAAACTGAGGCTGACAGAAGTTATATGACTTATCCGTGGTCACAAGTTCATTTGCTGAAACAAAATTGGAACCTACGTTTTCCTAAGTCCAGCTCTCTCTCCTCTTTACTACCATGAATTTCATTAAGTTTCCCTTTATTTATCTTCAACCACATGCTGTCTACCACATTTCTCCCCTGTGGTTCCTGGATTTCGTTTCATGAGAACATCTTTGCCTCTCTCTTTGCCCTCCCAATCCCTTCATCTATTTGATTATTTTTAATAAGGTACATACCCTTTCTATCACTCTACTCCAGTCATGCTTCAATATCACCAAATCTCAGTGTTACAGCACTTAGAATAGTGCCTAGCACATAGTAGACACTTAATAAATGTTTATTGAATGATTGCTTAAGTGATAATAGCAGGTCAAACTTACCTGCTTGTATTAGCATTTCTATTTCATTCTACTTAATATTCATACTTTCTGTCTAATGACATCTTAGAACATCAGTTTATTAATTTGTTTACTGCTGGATTTTAGGCTTTGTCTATGAATAACTTTTACTCTCAATACCTATTCTTTCTGTTTTCATTGCTATTCCCTATGAGACTTAGTTCGACAGAAAAATAGGTGGTTTTCCTACTCTCTCTTCTTCAAATTTAAGTTCCTTTGCTCACATTCACAAGACACTAGCAAATTTGAACCTGTTCCTACTGGCCTTTGCTATGTTCATTCAATCCTTGGCCAAAAGCTTGGGTCCAGTATACTTAAAGATCTGTATGGAGGGCAAGTAAGGTGGCAAGTCACTTTAAAGGACACACTTCACTTTCACATCCCATTAATTCATATTTGTAGGCCATCTTATCTGTTTGCCTCTGAAAGTGTACCACACCAGCCCCTTCTCTAGGCATGCAAGTCAAATCAGTAGTACCATTTTGCTGGGGGGGGAAAAAGGTCAATTGACTGTTCAGTGGATCAGCTCACTATACCTGTGACCCCACAGACCAAAACTCATATTAAGTCCACCACTTCCCTTCTTAGAACGTAAACTCCATAAAGAGAGGGACTGTCACTTTTTGTAATTGTTTTACAGAGGCTTAACAAAATACCTAATATATCAATAAAGACTTTTTTCATTTGTTCTTCCAGAGTGTCCAATAGAGTTAGAGCAGTAGTCTTTAGACATTTTGAACACACAAATCTATCAGTAAAATATTTTGAGCACATAGAGTGAATATATTTATTGGAGCTTGAGCCTTAAACTAATTATGAACTAAGGCAAGTGACACCAGGGATTGAACTACTAGGTAAGGGGAGTCTAGCAAATTTTTACATCTGTACATTACCTAAAAATTAATGAAGTCTTGGCATGTCAAAGTCATGTTTGGGAGGGTAATGTTCCTAAATTTGTGATAGAGTGGTGACAGTGGCAGAGGGACATCCTTTCTGGCTTTGGCAGTTGTGGGCCTCCATGTTGTCCATAGCAGCATTATTAACAGCTGAAAAACCAGTGGGAACTTTGTTCTTGTGCTGGGACTGTTCCAGTGGTAGCAATGGTAGCAGAGACAGAGGTCTCACTGGCTTTACTGCCAGTCTCTTTCCTCCTGTGCCACCTTCACCAGGTGCCCCAGGCAGTCTTAAATGTATCCAGGCTCTCAAAAGAGTAGATCAGTAGCTAAACGGAAAATCCTCCCACCCGCAGAGTACATAGACCCTGCCTTCCGGTGGCTTTGAGCATCCTTAAGAGACTGTTAAGGGTGCATTTGTGACTTTCACTGTGATTGACTATTGCAACAAAGTTGCTGTGAAACCCATCTGTTTGTCTCAAAATCTCCTGGAGTTTGTGCACTCCATCTTGAAGATAATTGATTTGGAAAATATGAATTGAGGAATCAAAATGCAAAGGAGGCAGAGTACTGGTTCTAAAACTGTGACTGAACTTGCATGCTGAAGTTCTATGCTTTTCACCTCCTGCAGCCCCATTTTCTCACATTACCCTCACCTCATTCTCATATCCCCATCCTGCATGCAGAGTCTCAATAATTGTCAAGGTAATGGAAACTAGCTATCAGTTGAAACTGCTTTTATCATTATGATATCCAAAGAAAAGGTGTCCTGAAAATCCCCCAAAGCTATCATGTCTTTCCCCATCCACCCCAATCTTGTGTCTTGCCACAGTAGTTGTTACAGTTAAAATTTTTAAATAAAACTTGTTGGAGAAGTCTTTTAATTTCAGAAGAATAATGAAGATATTGGAGGAGATTGTCCTGAGGGTGAAATGATTGTTAATGTATCTATTTGCCACTAAATGCAATACCTGCCAGAAGCATGCTTTTAGGGGCCAGATCTCCTTCCATATTCCTGGCATAAATTTCTTTACAAGTTCTTAAGTAATTGTGAAAATCATACAGAAGTACTCTGTCATGGAAAAACATGTCCCCTCTTCTTTATCAATTGGTTTGCAAGCTTTGTGATTCTAATTCTGTTTTATTACATTGTGGAATACAAAAAGGGAAATAATCTTTTTTCATTTTTTAAAAATTGAACTGAAAAAATTGTTGATTTGCTGTCAGAGAAGAATTTAATAGATGTAAAAATATTCAGACCCTAGTTTTCATCTAACAAATACCAAGATAATTTCAATTGCATGTTATTCCATTCAATTGACTTTTCTTAGACTTTATTTGTGTGCATATGCTAATATGGCAAATATATTTTACACTCTAAAAGTAGTCCTAAAATGAACAATGGAGTAGGAGCCATATCAACCAAGTCTCCCCTCTCACCTAATAAGATTATTAAATTGGGTCATCCATGCATACTTGGTCTATACTGTGATATGTTTTATACTAAATTCCCCAGATCTTCTTAAGTATCTAACATCTAATTACTGTCCAATGTTATGTCCAAATTATCCCCTTTTTACCATAACCTAAAATCAGTGTTCTCATAACTTTATACAATTCCTATCTCCTTGTACCTCTGCCTAATGGATACACTTTTTTTTCATAAGTATAATGGAATGACGGGTCACTGAGTCCAGTTCTTATGAGTGTACATACAGTGCTACTAATACAATTCTCCAGGTGGAAGAGGTTGGCATTCTTGCTTATGGGAAAGTGATGATGATGCATTAGGCATTCTGTAACTGGCTCCATTCTATTGACCAAAAAGTGAAGGTGATTGACTGTAGTTGTATAGATAAGACTGGGAGGAAGGATACATTCAAAAGCCTCTCTTGCTTCCTGACTTCCCTTCCACTGACTTTTTGTAGGCTGTTGTTATTCTGAGGAGAGAAGGGAAACAATGCTATAAGGGGTGAGACCTTGGGCCCTCTCTATCTGAGGCTGATAAGGCCTCAGATACAGGCCTCACTTCTTTACCAGGGTTTTTGCTCTTTTTACATAAGTGAAGAAGATGACTATACCTTGTAAGTTTCAAAAAATTGGAAGAATTTGAAGGTCAGGAGGTCCAGGACTTAAGCCCATGCTAGCTCAGCACTGATGCCCTGAGGAATGAGGAGTGACCTCTAAGAAAACTACTCATCTGGCTGTGATGCTTCATTTGGATTCGGACTTGGTAAGACAAATGTTAGATATGAACCGCATTAAGTCTTAGTCCACTCTCCCCAGAGATTGAGGTGATATAGGGTAAAGTATACCCCTTGAGTATGTGGGGCAAAATGTTTATACTTCAGGGCTCCATCTGGGGATCTCTCTATAGTCTTTCAGTGGTTGTCTCAGATCCCTCACACTTACTTATCATCTTTATGATACTTAGATCTACATAGCTAGCCCTCAACTCTCCCCTGAGATCCAAGCCTGTATCTCTAGTTGCCCTCTTGAGTTCACCTGAAAGCCAATATCTAACCCAACATGTCCAAAACAGAATTTTTTATCTTTCCTCCTAAACTCAACTCCACTCCAAAACTCACTGTTTCTGTTAAAAATACTATGGCCCTTCCAAGCATCAGAGTTAACAACTGCAGCATAATAGACAACTCTTCTCTTTCTTTTTCCACCACCATCCAATCAGTCATCAATGTATATAAGGTCCATCTTCTCAACATCCTTCATCTTACTCATACTATAGTCTCTCTAGCTCAGGGTTCCCTCTTCTCACACGTGCTATTTCAACACCTTCCTAATTAGTCTCCTGTATCCAATTTCTCTCCTTCCCAAATCCATCTTCCACACAGATAGCAAGCTGATATTCCCAAAGAGCCAGTCTGAAACACGCACCTGCCCTGCTCAGCACACTTTAGTGGTTCCTCATTTCCCTTAAGATAAAATAAAAATTACTTTGTTTGGCACTTCACAATCTGGCTCTGGCCTGTCTTTCCAGAATATTTACAGATAACATTTCACAAACTCTATATTTCAGCCAAACTGACCTACTTGTTACTCATATATGACATTACGTTACATCTTCTCCTTCTTTCTCTTTGTGCAGGGTATGTATTCCCTATTGCTAGACTACGTTTCTTCCTCTCTTCCACCTATCAGATACTCTAACTCCCTTCACGACTCAGTCCAAATGCCAGCCCCTTCAAGAAGCCTTTCTTGAGTATCCTAGTTGTCAGCACCCCATCCAACAATGTAGTTATTTCATCTTTGTCCAACTTCTTTTACCTCTATTTATCACAGAAAAGTAGTTCCAAACTTAAGCTGTGATGAGTTCCTTCTTGATTTCAGTTCCCGTTGAAATAGAGCAGAATAGGAAATAAGGCCAAGTCTACAGAAGCAGGTAATTACTTTCCTATCTATTACTGCAATCACCTTCCCATTACTAAAATGATCCAAAGTCACAGAGAAAACATCAACAACAACTGTTTGTGGTATGTGCGTATGTATGTATATTGAATTTTTTAAAAAATTTCAGAGGCAGACAGTGGATGGATAGGTATACTTGTCTGTGAACATGCTGTGTCCCCTAGTAAGTTGTCCCTCTATAAAATGCTTAAGGAAGGAGATGTTTTGTCATTGTACTTGTATCCCCCACAGCTAGAATAGTTCCTTGAACATAGTAGGCATATAATAAATGCTTGTTCCTTGATAGCTTGATTTAAACCTTACTCTGAGTCCAGCACTCCATGTGAGTCTCCATGCTGCTAACTCAAAACTAAATCAAGAAGTCAGGCGACACCTCAGTTAGTGTTGCCCTCAAACCACCTTGATTTTCCCCCATCCCGACTAATTGAATTACTCTGAATGCTTCCCATTTGTGTTTCATTCTACTTATATCTGCCCACTTTTCTGTCTTGTCATATCATGAAACTTTAATTTCTCCATTACTGTGGGCCTGCTTCAGCCATGGATCTTACTGAGGTTAACAAGCACTCTGCACATACCAGACTTGGGGGAAGAGGGAGGGGGGGCAAGGAATCTATAAGAACTAAGGAAGTATAAATTTAAATGGGGGAGGTAGGTGAGAAGGATACAAAATTAAGATTTATTTGGGAGCAATTAAAATAAGAATACTCCCCCAGTAATTCAGCAAAAAAAGGAGACAATTGCTATAAAAGCAATCACATTGGAAAAGGAGCTGACAAGCAAAATTAATATTTAAGTGAAATAAGACATGTTTATGACAGCTTTGGTGCTATTACTGGAAACCCATATTTCAAGTGAGCAAGTAAATAAAAATAAGATGGAGGATAAACATATGACTAATTCTAGAAGTAAATATGAAGTTAATTTAAATATGTTACAGTCCCTTTGTTGAGCAACCCTGAAAAGCAGGGACTCAGAGCAAGAGGAAACTGGGCTAAGTGGTGGTAGGCCTGTGAGCAGATAAACCCTTCATTCAACATTCTTTAAGCTCCAAGGGGTTTCAGATGTTACTTGAAGATAAACTCCCTGGAATACCTTTCATTTGACCCTGACTTTGATGAGGGATGGAGGGGTAAGATAAAAAAAAAAGAGGAGGGGGGAAAATAAGCAAGAAGTACAGACGCAAGCAGAATGGAGATGGGGGAAAAAAAACTGTGACCTGAAGGATGGAAGGACAATGTTATCTGATGATATTTTGAAGAGCTCCTAAAAGAGCTAACTACAAATGCAAACCCTTCCTGGTTGAAAATGTAAGGTAGCAGTGTTCTTCAATTTAGGGTTTTTTTTTTCAGCTGAAAACAAAATCTTTACTTCCTTTTACCCTTGTGTATCTCATGCACTAACAAAAGTTCTAAATGTAAGATTTGATGAATTTGTTCTTGATTTGAATTCTAATTGAAATATAACAGACTTAGTAACAAGGCCAAGTTTACAGAAATAGATAATTGAGGCTAACAAAGCCTTCCCATTACTGAAGTTATCTGAATTACTGAAAACAAAAAAAGATTCAGTATGTTATGGTGTATATATGTACATCTGCATTAAATTGTTTAGAACTTTCAGAGACAGACATTGTAGCATCATGAATAAAGCCAGGAAGACTTGCATTTGAATCCTGCTTCAGATAATTACTATGTGACTTAGCAAATCATTTCACCCCATTCATCCTCAGTTTCCTTACCTGGAAAATAGTGACAATAATAACACTTCATAGAGTGGTTATGTGGGTCAAATGAAATAATACAAAAAATATTTTGCAAATTTTTAAGCATGACATCTAACCAAAGATGGCTGCTTGAATGAGAAGCAGACCACTTGCTCTCACATGTCTACACCAGCAAAACCCCAAAGATGCACCAGACTGAATAATGACCAAGAAATCAAATGATAAAGTAATATAACTGACTATTTCCACCCCAACTGTGCAAAAAATATCAGCCAGAAGACTGAAGGTGATAGGAAAAGAGTTTTTTAGTAAAATCAGTGTCAGTACAAGGTATCCTGTCAGCATGATGGGCTAAAAACCCTTGTTGCCTACAAAGATCGATATCCAAAGACAAGAAGAATGAAGGGTTCCCCCCCAAAAAACCCTGCAGATTCATCAGAAAATCCCATGGTAGAAATTTTAGAAGCTATGGGGAGCACTATGGCATTTAGAATGGACAACAAACTACATAATACCACCAACACAGTGTGGCAATACTTAGATTAGGACATTCTGGGCCCAAAGGTTCTGATATCCCTAACACTCTGTCCTGAAATGCCAGAGAGGATTTTGAAAGTCTACCTCTCTGAACATCAAAGATGGGGGGGGGGGCAAGCCCAGAAGATAGGAAAGCAAACCATGATGAGACAGTGGGTAGCTTCACCAAAAATGCTATAGGGTACAGATTATAGTTTTACTACAAAGCTTTAATTCAAGCTGGAGAGACAAGTAAATCAAAGAAAACACCAACCAGGTCAATTATTATTTCAAATGTAGAGATCCCCAAAAGAAGATATAATTAACTTGGTGAAAAAATGCAAACAGAGACAGGGAAAATAGATTTTCCATGTGGACTATATGAATACTTAGAAGAAGCAATGCAAGAGATTTAAAACACAAACCTCCTGAGGAAAGAATTTGAAAGGAGAATAAATAGCTTGAAACAGAAGGTAGTAAACCTTATATGAGTAATGGACACCCTGAAAAGCAGAATAGTACAAATAGAAACTAATTCCAGAAAAAAAAACTGTTTTGCTCTAAAAACAAAATCCAATATTGAAAAATAGAAATGAAACATTTCAAAAACAACTTACTTAGAAAATAGGTGGAAAGACAAGAAGAAATACATTTTTAAGCATGAATGCCATATTTTTAAAAAATCATACATTAAAACTGCCTAAAACCAAAGCACAAAGCAAAAACATAATCTCACCACTGCCAAAAGAACTCTCAGCCCCCCAAAATTCTCCAGAATATCAAAAGCAAAATACCACAAGCATCAAGTATCAGTTTAAGTACCAAAAAAATTTTAGTAAGGATATTAATAGTAAGGATCACACACATGCCCTGGTAGCATCTACTATAAATACGAAAGGATCTTGGAATATATTCCAAAAACAAAAGCTAGAATAATTTATACTACAAAGCTGGACCTTTAATAGAACAGATGATTTTTAAGCATTTCTGATGAAAGGCTAAAGCTGAGTAGGAACTTGGAAATACAAATACAAGCATCCAGAGAAAGCCAGAGATATAGATTTATTTGGTTAATTAGTAGGAGCTATATGATACTGTAGTGCTGGCATTCTAATAGGAGGATATAGATGAAATATTACTTCAGAACCATGATGTTTTCAAAGGGCATTGAGGGAGTTAAATAAACAAAATAAATGACCTGGGGGTATGTTGATCCTGTTCTGATGGTTTTAAGATAGGAAAGAGAAGAGAGGATAAAAGGAATACTAGTATTGAAAGGAGGAAGAAGAGTATGAAGTTGCTATTTCTCATAATTGGGGTGTCTAAGAAAATGGACATATAAATAAAGTAGGCATTTGATGACCGGCAAACCTGACTTTAAAAAAAAGAGAGATAGATGTTTACACACATTTTGTGCTATAGAAATATATCAGAATCAACAACTGGAATAGAAGAGAGTTGAGGAGGGACAATACTGGGTTGGGCATAGATGCAGGCAAAACAAACTTCTTGATGTGAAGAAGGTGGATATTAAAAGGGAAAAAAAGGAAGTAAGGAACTAGAATTGAAGTATTGCCTTAAATTGCCTCTTAGACAACCATAGAATTGCTGAACAAATTGCTGTAGATGAATATAATCACATGATATTATTCCATAAGAAAAGAAAGAAAAGATCATTTCAGAGGATTTTGGCTTGTTTGAAGTGACAGAGTGAAGTGAGCAGAACCAGGTAAACAATTTGAACAAGAACAGAAACAATATGAAGAAAAACAATTTCAAAAGACTTATGAACTCTGATCAATAAAATGGTGATCTATGTCTCTAGAGGACCTATAACCAAGCATATTACCCACCTCCTGACTGAGAGGTGATAGACACAAGACGAATAAAGAAATACATACATGTTTTGGACATGGACACTTCAGGAATTTGTTTAGCTTGACTATGCTTATTTCAACAACTTTCTTTTTCTCAGTTTTAATTGATGGAGAAGAAATCTCAGGGGGAGATAGTGATAGCAATAAGGATGCCAAAGAAAAGATAGCCATTGAAATATTTTTAAATGGACAGAAGTGAAAATAAGGAAGTTAAGAAGAAAGAATAGTTTTGAAAGTAATATGTAGAATTTATGATTATTTTTAAAAAGAAGAGGTATGAAATGGAAATGTACAGTCTCATCTAGAATCATCTTTTTGTCTTCTGCTGTACACACTGATGCACTCTTACTTGGTGTTTAAGTTTAAAGTAAAATAAATCAAAAGTAAAAAAGGAACACATTAAAGGATTAAAAATGTCAAATAGTATTACATCAATTTCCTATTTAGTAGCTATTTTACGGCACAGTGTTTGGGAGGCTCCAAAGGAATGTATAGGAGAAAAATGATATTAGAGTGACTACCAAACTGAAGGTCTACAGAGCCCTTGGGCTGACTTCATTGTTGTATGCCTGTGTAACCTACACATTATGCCAGTGCCATGCCAAAAAACTAAATCACTTCCATTTGAATTGTCTTGGGAAGATTCTGAAGATCACCTGGAAGATAAAGTACCAGACACTGAGGTCCCTTCTCAAATTAAACTGCCAAGCATTCAGACTCTACTGCAGAGAGCACAACTCTGATGGACTGGCCATGTTGCTCAAATGCCAAACATATGCTTGCCAAAAAGACTATTTTATGGAGGACTCCATGCTCACATGGTGGTCAGAAAAAGTGATACAAGGACACTCTCAAGGTTTCTCTTAAGAACTTTGAAATTGGTTATGTGACATGGGAGATACTGGCACAGGACTGCCCAGCATGGCATGCCTTCATTAGAGAAGGTGCTATGATCTACAAGCAAAGCTAAATTGAAGCAGCTCAGAAGAAATGAGAGATGTACAAATTTAGAGAATCCAACCCAAATGTTCACATGGACTATTTGTGCCCAACCTGCGGTAGAGCATTCTGAGCTTGTATTGTTCTGATCAGTCACAGTTGGATGCACTGTAATTTGACTCTAACATGGTGATATCATTTTGGTCCTCTTCAAGAATAAAGGACAAAAACCAAACATTTAATTCCATATATTATGACCCTGACCTAATGAAAAACAGCAAATTTAGGTCTACATAGAATAGAGAAAAATATAGTATAAATGAAAGATTGAATGAAACCTGGGAAGCAAACCTGAAAGTGGTCTTCTTATGAATACTTTCCATGTCAACATTGCTACAAATACATGTCTGAATCCAAGGAGGGGGGCAATATTTTCTTTCTATCTCTACTCTTCTTCATATAAGGTCAGCTGTGGGACAACAGGGAAAACAGTGTCCACATATCAAACTCAAGGCAACCAAAGTCTACTGAGCCAATAGTTAAAGAGAAAATAATAAAAGAATTGAACTGAAGCAGACATTCCATTGCAGGCAAGTGGTTAAGCCTGATTCCCTCCTGTTTGTCTCCATACAGAACCAGAAACCTGGAACCCAGAGCTCAGCCAAAAACAAGAAGAACAACAATAATAACATTTATTAAGTGCCTGCTATGTGCCAGGCACTTTGCCAAATGCTTTACAAATATTTCATTTGATCCTGATAACCATCCCAGGAGGCAGATGTTATTATTATCCTCATTTTAAATTGAGGAAACTGAAGCATGCAGAGGTTAAGTGACTTGCCCGAGGCCACAGAGCTGCGAAATGTCTGAGGTTGGATTTGAATTCAAGTCTTCCTGACTCCAGGCCAGATACTCTAGCTACTGTGCCAACTAATGGCTCTACATAGCCTGAAGTACTCTACCAGCAGCAGCTTTCAGAAACCCTGACAGCCGGTGCTGTCATATGGTGTAGTCATATGGTATAGTCGAAAGAGTGGAGGGCTTAGTCATCAGAGACCTTTATTCAAATCCTACCTTGTCACTTACCTGATGTGTGGCCATGGGCATGTCACTTAATACTGTCTTCCTTATCTATAAAATAAGGATAATAATACTTCTCTCTTAGAGTCATAGAATTAGAGCTGGAGGGGAACTTAGAGGCCATCTAATCCAACCTCCTTCCTTTTATAAAAGGGGAACATCTCAGAGATATTAAGTCGCTTTCCCAAAGTTACACAGTGACCAAGAAAGGATTTGAACCTAAGCCTCCTCACTCCATATGGCATCATTTTTCCACTGTATAATGCATATTGTTTTGAAAGGGTGGGAAAAGAGCCCAAATAAAATAATGTGGCCTCTATAAACTTCTTAAGGGCAAGGATTGTTTCATTTCTTTTGTCTTTGTATCCATAGCATTTAGCAATGTGTCTGGAACATAATAGGCACTAAAATAACTTGAGTTGAGTTGAATGTATGAAAAATATTTTATAAATACTCTATGTATTTTTCCTATGGAATAGTATTAAATTCAGAAAGCTGAGAGCTCACTTAATTAATAAGACTGTCCTCAGATACCCAACAAATCCCTTGCCTATCCCTGGGGTCCAGTTGATCTCCATTAAGCATTTCACTCCTCTCAGAGCCTAATAAAAGAAGGACCAAATTTGGCTTTCATTGAGAGATTTCAATATTGTTACATATCACGTTAATATTTAGAGCTAAGTAGAAACATGTAATATTTTGTGACTGCATTATTTCTTACCTGACAAACATTAAATATGTATTTTTGTTAAAATGGCATGCCAATCAATTAGTTCTTCATTTATTCTGGGATGGAATAATTATGGAATAACCCTTTATTTTCCTGTGTAGTAGGCACTAACATTTTTGAATATAAAGCAAATTTGCTCATTAATTGATTGATAAAGCTGGTTGGGGTTTTAGTTCAATCAAGCATTTATTAAGTAGCTACTATGTTCCATAAACTATGCTAAGCTCTAGAGATGAAAAGAAAGGCAAAAAACAGTCCCTGTTCTCAAGGAGCTCACCGTCTAATGAGGGAGACGACATGTACACAACCATGTACAAAAAGGATAAACACATGATAAACTGGAGATAATTCCAGAGGCACTGAGATTAATGAGGTCTGAGAAAGAGTTCTTGCAGAAAGTTGGACTTTAGCTGAGACTGAAATAAGTGAAGAAAACTGGGAGATAGAGGTGGGGAGGAACAGGGTTCCAGATATGGGGGACAGCCTGAAAAAATGCCTAGAATCAGGAAATGGTATGTCATGTGCAAGGAATAATAAGAGAGTCAATGTCACCAGAGTACCAAATGCCTGTGTTTGGGTGGGGGAGGTGACTCAGCATCAACAACAGCAAGGTGCTAAGGGCCTGAACCAAGTTAGTGGCTAAGTTAGAGGAAAGCGTACGTACATGAGAGAGATATTTCAAAGGTAGAAACAACAAGACTTAGTGACTGACAATATATAGGGGTGAGAGTGATTGAGTAGTTGAGGATGATGCCTACATTGTGAGCTGAGGTGACTAGGAGCGTGGTGGCACCCTCAATAGTAATGGGGAAGTTAGAAAGAGAAAAGGATTTGAGGGAGCAGGAAAGATGAATTCAGTTTTAGACACAATATGTTTAAGATGTCTATAAGACATCCAGTTCAAGACAGGAAAATCATCTGCATAGAAATGATAGTTGAATCCATAGAAGCTGATGAGATCATCAAGTGGTATAGTATAGAGAAAGAAAAGGGCTCCAAATATAGCCCTGGGGTACCCAAACCTTTGGCAGGCGTGACCTGGGTGAAAATACAGCAGAGGAGACAGAGAAGTAATGGTCAGACTCATAGGAAGTAAACCAGCAGAGAACAATATCAAAGTTTAGCCATGAAAAGGGAGAAGAGATATAGGACAATAGCTACACATACATAATAACATATGTATAATATATACTATATACATATATATATATACATATATATACACACCTCCTTTACCCACATTCCTCTCTACCTTGTATAGTTTTACACACATAAATTGATGGTTTATGATTAGAGATATTCTAACACATGATCTTTATTGCTTGACAGGTAGTGTAAGAATTCCTAACCTAATACTCAGAGGAGAAAATCAAGGCACATAATGAAATGACTTTCCTGAGGCCTTGTAGTGGGTGCGCCAGAATATGACCCCAAGTCTAAATCCAAGGCTAATGTTTTATGAGCCCCTGATAAATTACACTGCCTCTATTCTAGCAATGAAGTTTCTCTTCCAACAAGAAAATTGCAATGACTTTTAGTCACATGCTTGATATGCCTAGGGTCTGTTTTTCCATGTGATTCTCTAGGCTTTTCTTCTGCCCTAGATGGATTTCCCACATTTACTATACTGATCCACCTTTCCCACTTAATGAACTAACCTTCAACAAAGGATGAGTTGCAGCTGAAATCTTTCCAACCTTAGTAAACTGATATATGCTTTTGATAAGATAATTCTTTTCTAGGAAGTTTCCCTCCTATCTCACAAAAGGTAAAAAGTGTATTGTCTTCAAAAAGTTAAGTGATAGTGCGTAGGCTAATTTTAACTAACACAGTGTTATTTTCTTTGGCCATTTATCAGTTGAGGAATGACTCACATTCTTATAGATTTGATGAAGTTTTTTATATATTTTGGGCATGATTATCTGATAAACTGTCTATTGAAATCTCTTCCCAATTTTCTACTTTCCTTCTGATCTTGTCTACATTTGTTTTATTTGTACAAAACCTTTTTAATTTAATGTAATTGAAATTATCTATTTTACACCTAACTTTACTCTCTCTCTTGTTTATTCATAAATTGTTCACCTATTCATAAGTCCAGTAACTAATATATTCCATGTTCTTCTAATTTTCTTGTAAAATCTCTATACTTGTTATTTTCCATTTTTGAAGTTTGTCAATTATTAGCAAAGAGGAAGGGCATACACTTAACTTTAATAGCAAAGAAGCAACACAGTTTACTGTTCTTCATCTGTTTTGTTACCCTTTCGTGCTATATTTATGAATACTACTGTAGTCAAATATATTGTAAGGCCTTTAATTAGAAGTCACTTCTCATTGAACACCAGAGAATTCAAACTGGAGAAAAACCTTATAAATGTGGTGAATGTGGTATGGCCTTCAGTCGGAACTCAGCTTTATTGTACATAAGAGCATTCAAACTGGAGAGAAGCCTTATCAGTGTGAGGAATATGGGAAGGCTTTTCACTGGAATTCATTCAACACTGGAGAATTCACACTGGAGAGAAACCTTATGAATGTAAGGAATGCGAGAAAGGCTGTAGCCAAAGCTCAATACTTACTATGTCCCAAATAATTCACACTAGAGAGAAATCTTATCAATGTAAAGAATGTGGGAAGGCTTCTACTTGGAGTTCAGCCCTTACTGGACATCACAAAATTTATACTGGAGAGAAACATTATGAAGAGTGTGGAAAGTCCTTCAATAGGAGGTCACATCTCATTCCACATCACCATTCTCACTGGAGAGAAATCCTGGAAGTGTAAGGAAATATGAGCAGAATTTTATGGCTTGATGCAGAGAAAGCACAGCCAAACTACAATAAGTAAAGGCCAATAATCAGTTTTCTACCATAAGTCCATGGTTGTTATTTTTCTCTCTACCCCCTAGCAATTTGGATTTTGTTTTTGACACAAGTCAAGAAATCTTATGAAAGAAGATGTCAGGGTACCAATGACTCATTCCATACTCTAGAAAGATATAGTGGGAAGAACTGTACATATACTGTTTCCCAATTGTTCTTTGAAGCCACCAACTGTAATTATTAGAATAATTAATCAAAAACCAGGATCCCCACTTCTGCAAAGCACATCAAGAAGAAAATTCCAATTGGAAGAGGAACACAGAGTCTTTGCTTTGGGAGGCCTTAACTTATTTCTGCACATAAAGAAGTCCAGAATAGTCTCCTATCATGTGACTTCTCACTGAGAGGTGGCTTCTAAAACAAAGTCAGATTGTCATTAAAAACAAGTAGCCTCTATATTTTCTAAGAGCAGAAAGAGAGAATAAATGAGAAAGCTTGTGAATAGGTATGTTTTTCAAAGAATATTGTGTTTTATCTAACAAAATATGATGGTTTGTTTTCTAATTCTAAAACTTTGTGATAAAATAGATGCCCAATGAGTTATCACAATCACTTGTAATTATCGAAATGTTATTGGGATGACAGGAAGGGTTTGGTTTGTTTTCTTATTCTATGAGCCTAGCTTATGCATCTTGTATGTCTTTCCACTTAGTAGTAAAGTGCTGTGGCTGGACATTCATCTGCTGGAACTCAAAAACCAAAACAAGAGAAGAATTGACTTTCTCGCGAAGCTATTAAAATCTAAACAGGAATATCTTACTTTTCAGAGGACAAGGAAAGCATTTTGATATTTCTGGGATGCCCTAATACTGTGAATACAAAAGCTATCTTAGCAATAGATTCTTATTTTTTAAATAGAATAATCTATGTGTATTAATAAAAATGTAGTTTTCAAAAAGCCAAATAAATTTTTTTTGCGGGTGGGGGCATTGAAGGGGGTAATGAAAGGGGAAAGTCTTTGAAGTTGTTTTTTATAGCTAATAATCATACCTAGCATGAATAGGTAGAACTTTATCATGATTCCAAAGTCTTTTACCTACCTTATCTCAATTGATCTTTCCTAAAGACCTTTATGGGGGTGGGGAAGGGTAATCAATAAATCAATCAACAAAGATTTATTAATCCACTACTATACCTGTGCTAAGGGCTAGGAACATAAAAAAATTGCTCCCTGCTTTCAAGGTGCTAACATTTTATTGTGGAAAACTAAATGTACATGTAATTCAAATACTACTATTTTCACTATATAGTGAAGGAAACTTAAGTTCAGTGACTTACCCGTGGACACACACTATCAAGTAGCAGTGACAGCAATGAAATCCAAATCTCCTAATGCCAAATCAGATGCTCTTCTCAGCATGCCATGTTCCTTTGCCTGCTGTTACACATAGCAACAATATTAATTGAATTGGGGATGCTCACACTTTAAGGCATAACCACCAGATTTGACTTGAGAAATGAGTTTGCATTTAGAAATGTAGCCTTTTAATAAATATCTTGTAAAATAATCAATGACATCAAGCTTTCATGGCATCTTATGTGTTAGGACAACTGGAAATGGCCCAGGATGCAATAGGGAACCTTGGCCCTTTTTTTTATTTTTTACCATGTGTTTTTAAAACTTTGGGTTACAAATTTTCTCCCTTCTCTCCTCCCCACCCACCCTCATTGAAAAGGAAAGCATCTCGATACAGGTTATAGATGTGTAGTCATGTAAAACACTTACATAGTAGTCCTGTTGTGAAAAACTAAGTATATTTCCCTTCATCCTATCCTACCCCCCATTTATTCTATTCTCTCTTTTGACCCTGTCCCTCCTCAGAATTGTTTGCTTTTGATTATCCCCTCCCCAATCTCCCTTCCCCCCTATCAACCCCCTGTCCTCTTGTCCCCTTTCCCCCTTATTTTCTGGTAGAGTAAGATAGATCTCCATACCCCATTGTGTATGTTATTCCCTCCTTAAACCAAATCAAGAGAATAAGATTCACTCATTCCCTCTCACCTTCCCCCATTTCCCCTCCACTGTAAAAGCCTTTTCTTGTCTGTTTCATGTGAGATAATTTACCCCATTGTACTTCTCCCTTTCTCCTTCTCCCAGTATAATCATCTCTCACCCCTTAATTTTATTTTCCAGATATCAGCCCCTTCATCTTCAACTCACCCTGTGCCCTCTATCTATCTATGTATACATACATATAATTTTTTTCCCTCTTACTACCCTAACACTGACAAAGGACTCATGAGTTACAAATATCATCTTTCCCTGCAGGAATGTAAACAGTTCAACTTTAATAAGTCTCTTATGATTTCTTTTTCCTGTTTACCTCTTCCATGTTTCACTTGAGTCTTGTATTTGAAAGTCAAATTTTATATTCAGCTCTGGTCTTTTCCTCAGGAATGCTTGAAAGTCCCCTATTTCATTGGATGACCATTTTTTCCCCTGAAGGATTATACTCAGTTTTGCTGGGTAGGTGATTCTTGCTTGTAGTCCTATCTCCTTTGCCCTCTAGAATATCATACTCCATGCCCTCCAGACCCTTAATGTAGAAGCTGCTAAATCTTGAGTTATCCTGACTGTATTTCCACAATACTTGAATTGTTTCTTTCTGGCTGTTTGCAATATTTTCTCCTTGACCTAGGAATTCTGGAATTTGGCTACAATATTCCTAGGAGTTTGCCTTTGGGGATCTCTTTCAGGATGTGATTGGTGTATTCTTTCAATTTCTATTTTGCCCTCTGCTTCTAAAATATCAGGGCAGTTATCCTTGATAATTTCTTGAAAGATGATGTCTAGGCTCTTTTTTAAATCATGGCTTTCAGATACTCCAATAATTTTAAGTTCTCTCTCCTGGATCTATTTTCCAGGTCAGTTGTTTTTCCAAGGAGATATTTCACATTGTTTTCTATTTTTTCATTCTTTTGAATTAGTGTTACAGTGCCTTGATTTCTCAAATTGTCACTAGCTTCCAATTTCTCCATTCTAATTTGTAAGGAAATATTTTCTTCAGTAAGCTTTTGGACTTCCTTTTCCATTTGGCCAATTTTGCTTTTTAGGGCATTCTTCTCCTTGTTGGCTTTTTGGACCTCTTTTGCCATTTGGGTTAGGCTATTTTTTAAGGTGTCATTTTCTTCAGTATTTTTTTGGGTCTCCTTTAGCATCACTCTCATTTTTTCCTCTACTTCTCTTGCTTGCTTCTCAGAATCCTTTTTGAGCTCTTCCATGGCCTGGGATCAATTTACATTTTTCTTGGAGGCTTTGGATGTAGGAGCTTTGGCCTCATTGTCTTCTTCTGGTTGTATGTTTTCATCTTCTTTGTCACCAAAGTAAGAAAATATAGTCTGATTCTTTTTTGCATTGCTTGCTCATGATCCCAGTCAATTACTTGAGTTATAAATTCTTTGTTAAGGTAAGAGTCTGTTTCCAGTGTGGAGAATGTACTGTCCCAAGCTTCAGGGGTTTTGTGCAGCTGTTTTCAGAGATACTTCTAGGGACCCGTAAATTTTCAGTTCTTCCAAAGTGCTAGGATCAAGGACGAAGTATTTACTCCTTTTCTGGCCTGTGCTTTGCTTTATGAGTGACCACAAGCACTCTTTTCTGTCTTGGAACTATGGGAAGGGTTTCCTCTTCACAGCCACTACAAGCTCTACCATGCCAGCGCTCCTCTTCACCCCAGGACTGCCACCCAGAACTGTGACCCTGATCCAAGCACGGGCAAAGCAAGACAATCCTGCACCAGCAAAGAAATCCCTGCAATCATCCTCTGATCATCCACTTGACTCCCCCTCAGTCTGTGGGCCAGAAGCTCAGGAGGCAGCCACTGCCCCAGGGCTAAGCTTGGGAACTGGAGCTGAGAACACCTCGCTTCTCTCTCTCACCACAGACACAGACTTTTCCCACTGACCTCCTAAGTTGTCTTTGGTGTTCATGGGTTGAGAAGTCTGGAAACTGCCACAGCTGCCCATGATTCAGTCCTCTGAGGCCTGCTCCAGGTTTGCTATGGCCTGCGCACCCATGCCGCGCTGCGCTCCTCTTCCTTACTTGTGTGATATACCTTTCTGATCGACCATCCAGGCTGTCTTGGGCTGGAAATTTGTTTCACTCGGTCTTTCTGTGGGTTCTACTGCTTTAGAATTTGTTTAGAGCCATTTTTATAGGTATTTGGAGGGGTTTGGGGGAGAGCTCAAGCAAGTCACTGCTTTTACTCTGCCATCTTGGCTCCTCCCTCCAACCTCGGCCTTTCTAAGCGAAAATCTTCCCCAGGTCTCATTTTGACTGAGGCAATGCCCATTCACTAATTAAGGCTAGGTAAGAAATGAAGCAAAGAATGGCCTCTTTTACCTACTCACACACACAAAAAATCAATCTGGGAAGAGAAGACCCTCATGGTTTCTGGCCAAAACAGATACAATTGCTATTTACATTTATTCTGAGCCAGTTAGGGCCCAAACAAGGACCAAATAGGGCTTGGCCTGGGGAGGTGGGGAGAACCTGTTGTTGACTAATCAATGAGAGCCAGAATGATTTGATTTGGGTTTATTGCTTGGTCAGAAAGGAAGGAAAGAAGGGAGGGAGGGAAGAAGAGAGAGAGAAAGAAAGAAAGAAAGAAAGAAAGAAAGAAAGAAAGAAAGAAAGAAAGAAAGAAAGAACGAACCATATTGCCTGAGTAGTTCTAGTTGGGTTCCCAGTAGGGCAGTCCTATTTCTACTCACAGAGATTGTTAGTTCTTTCTTTTTTTCTTTCTTCCTTGGGCACAAAGTGGAAGGCTGTTTGCATGGAGTTTTCTCACAACAATGAGAACACAGATGTGCTGTAATACTGAGTTTGCTCTTATCACTTCTTCTAAGTCTTGAATGACCACATACGGATTCTTTTGCTTTTCTCAAAAAACATCTATTTCAGTTGTCCTATCTATAAAAATATCAATGAAGTTACCTGCTGGAGATATATTTTTTCTTTTTGTGAGGAAAAATCACTAACTTTTTTTTAAGAATTATGAAAAAGAGGTAATAATTCATAGATTTTTTCACATAACAATAACGTCACTGGCACTGATATTAACAATTTCCTTTCAAGTACTGGTTAAGATTAGACTTGAGGAAATAATACATCTACACACAATAGTTTATAAAACTTAGAATCATAACCACAAAATTATTAAGACATAATGAAACTCAGAGATCATCCACTCTAACTCCCTTAATTTTAAAAGATGTAAAAATGATCCCTAGAGATGTTAAATGACCTTCTCAAGATCATATAGTATACATGATTCCTGTGGAACCAAGTGCCTATCATGTTTATAAGCTACCATGAGTGTTAGCCAATGTGATTAGTGGGACATGTGATATATGAGAAACTTTTTATCAGAGGTAGCCATTAGTTATTTCTTCTTTTCTGGATCCATTCGGATCCAGTGGAGAGATATAGATCAGAAAGAAGGCAAGGCAGGTAATGTACCCAGAGGGTAAAGCCAACTCTGGACTGATTAGTAGAACAAATTGGTAAAACAAATAGGAGGTTGATGCAAGACTGAAGGAGAGGTTTGGAATTGTTGTTGAGACTACGAAAGGAGAGTTAAATGGGCTTGCAAATGATGGTTGTTGTTCACTCATTTTCAATTCTCCATGAACCCATTTGGGGTTTTCTTGACAAAGATCCTTGAATGGTTTGACATTTCCTTCTCCAGGTCATTTTATAGTTGAGGAACTGAGGCAAACAGGGCTAAGTGACTTGACACAGCTAGTAAGTAGCATTTTAAAAGATCTGAGGAACATGATTTCTGGGTAATTTAATCATTTTCTCAATAAGGTCAGTAAATTTGTTAATAAAAAAGATGATTATTTTGCTATCTCTCTTAGACCAAAGACCCCTCATGGCAATAGGTTAGCAGTTTAAATGCCCATTGAAGAGTAGGTATTCCTGAAGGACAGCAATCAACTCTGATTGGCTAAAAATTAATGAGAAAATGAATATTACAGTGAGAAGCTGAACTATATTACAATGAGGGTCTTGGGCCATGTGACTTGAATCACCCCAATCTTGATCAAAGAGACTTATCAGTTTCCATATCACCTGATGAAAGGGAGAAACAACACTTCCCTAGACCTGTCAGAGCAAACACAATGAGCAGGAATGCACCCATTAGCCCAAACTTAGAATTTATTTTACTGTGTGATTAGATCTTGGCCTGGGTAAAGCTTTGCCTAAGATTTTCCACACTGGTTGATTTCTGGGTGAGGAAGTAGAAAAAGTGAAAGACTTTGCTCTTAATACAATAATTAGTTACTAAGTACAACAGAGAAATGCTCATTTCTCATAGTTGAGAACGGATTTGAACCTAGGAAGATCAGTCTTCTCTATTCACTGTCCCTGCAAATGATAAAGAAGGTTAAATTGTGTAGTGACTTGCATCAAGTATATGATATTTGTATTTCTGCCACAACTGATGTCAATATTTCAAATGTAGGCTCTCCTCAGTGTAGAACTTCTCCTTGAGGAGAATGTGAAAGGATTTGAAGAACACTACTCCACATTCTAGTTTTTTTAGGGAAAATGAAGGGCTCCTAAGGGAACAAAAGTGAGAGTTCAATTGGGGGAAAAAATGGATCTGAGGAGGAAGATGAAAGACTTGAGCCTTTTTAGTATATTTGAGATTGAAAGAGGTTTACATGAAGGGCAAAGGGAAGGAAAAGTCCAGGGGTGCATACACAATATAAAAACAAATCTGAGATGCTCTGTAAAGAGGAAACTTCCTCCAGAAATGATATGGTATAATCACATAAGTTACAAGGCAGAAGACCAGCCATTAAATGCCAGAGGAGGAAGACAAGAATAGTGGCACTTGATAATTCCCAGCTCAGGGGTATTTTGATGTAGTTATTTGTTGACCTGATAACAACAATTTATTGGTGTTGCCCCCTCAGTATGTGTATCCAAACAAAACATAATAGAGAACTTCCCAAGACTTTTCAAAACATATGACAAGCACCTACTTTTCATAATTCTAGTGGTTATTGTTATTATTTCTATTCGGAAAAAAAGAAAGATCAAATAAGGAATAGGACATTTACTTGGGTGGATTTGACAATAGGTACCAAAAAAGAGAAAACAACCGTTTAGTGTTTATTTTGCTTCCTGTTTTCTCTGACAAACAGAATAACCTTTACACAGGAAATGACAGAATGAAAACTATTTGATATGCAAATTCAAGTTAAGCTGAAGGCCAACAGAAGTAAGGAAGTAATAAGAGCAAAGATGTCTGTGATGAATTCAAGTCACTTAACTTAGAAGAAATATATCTCTTGTAATGAAAGAATTGGCAGGTGCGATTACCGAGACCCAGCTAGTGATATTTTAAAAGATCATGGAACTCAGAAGAGGTACCACAAGATTGGAGAATGGTAAAATGTTACTCTAATGTTCCTTCAAACCCAAGGTCCATAAGATTAACTTTGATTTTGGGGAAATTACCAATCAGATCACTAAAGAGATGCTGGCTGCATATTTTAAAACAGAAATAGTGACGACAAAAGTCTCAAATGGCTTTAGACATTATTCCAAACTAACCTCATTTCCCTTTTTAATAGGACCACTAAGCTAACAGATGAGGCAAATTAAGTGGATAATTTTTACCTAAATTTTAGCAAACTTTTTGATAATATATCCCTTACTCTTCATGTGGTAAAAGTGGTGAAAGATGGGCTAGAAAACAGTGCAGTCAGAGAGGTTCAGAATTGGTTGGTTGACCTAACTCAGACTCAAAAGGTAGCTGTAGATAATACCAATGTGTTAGGAAATCTCTAGAATAAGTACCTTAAAGATCTGTGCTGTATAATATTTTTGCAAATGACTTAAAGTACAGATGGAATGCACATCAATTTTTCTGAAGACAAATAACTGGAAAGTTACCTAAATACTGTACAATACTGCCAATGTCCTGAACAGAATTTAGCACTGGGCTGAATCTAATAAAATGAAATTTAGTAGACAGCAATGTAAAATCCTACACTTGGGTAGAAGATACTAACTTTGCCCATAGAAAATGGCATGGGTAGTGTTGGATGGAAGTTACTCTGAAAAAAAAGTGGGCATTCTAGTGGACTGCAAGCTCAGTTTGAATCAACAGTGTGATGTACGAAGTCAAAAAAAGAAAAAGCTAATATGGTCTTGGACTAAATCAGGACAGACAGAGACACCAGAAACTAGAAGGTGGTAGTTCCTCTGAACCCTGACTTTGTCAGACTGTAACTGGAGTATTCTGTTCAATTCTGAGCACTATAGTCTAAAAAGGACATTGATAAGCTGCAGAGTACCCAGAGGAAGGAAACCAGGATGTTGATAGAATTTGAGTCTATTTTATATAAGGATTAATAAAGAGAACTGGAGATAGTTTTCCAGGGATGATGAGACTCAGGGGATAGCTACCTGATAGCTATTTTCAAGTATTTCGAAGATACTCATGTGAAAGAAAAATTCAACTTTTTCTATTTGGCTGCAGAGGATAGAACCCAAACAGTGAGTGAAATTTATGAAGATACAAATTTAAGTTTAAAGTTTTGGGGAAAAATTTAACTGTTGAAACAGTTCAGAGGTATTACCTTAAAAACAGTTCAAAAGTGTTACCTTAAGAGGTAATGATTTTCTCCTAGAAATTCTTTAAGTAGAGAATACATGACTTGTAGGGCACATTATAATAGGATTCCTTTTGTATATGGGTTGGGCTAGATGACCACTAAAGTCCCTTTCAGGTGACTGGAAAAACAAAAACCAGTATTCTACTGTGCATTTTAGGCTATACTCCTTTGACTGGCATGAATTTCATTTGAGAAATGCAATTATGAGGCTTAATATAATTAGCATAATCTCATCTACAAAGCTGAGCATCTGGAAAATTTCACTATCCCAACTGCTCTCTAGTCACACCTTTCTTATCTTATACTCATGAATTTGACTTTGTAAACCCAAGTTTAAGACTTTGAAATAAATGTTTTCATATTTGATTTGGTCCAATGTTCTAGGCTGTTAAGCTCTTTTTGAATCCTGTCTCTGTCTTCTCATGTATTAGTTATCCATCCCAGTCTTATAATATGAACAAATTATGATAAATCACCTATTCCTTTATTCTTGAATAAATGCCATATCCAAAATATCAGCCAAAAAAAAATACCAAAGAGCATCAGACCAAGAACAGAACCACAGAGTGATCTGCCAGAAATCTTCTTCCAAGTTGACATCAAATCATCATTAATTGCTTGATCATCCAATCAGTTTCAAATCCTTCTAACTACATAGTTACCTAGCCTACATCTCCCCATCCTTTCCATAAGAACATCATAAAAGATTTTGCAAAATATTTTGTTAAAATGTAAGTAAATTGTGTAACAAATATAACATAAAATACATAAAATATGTCATTAATAGCAATTGTATTTTGTTATACAAATGTTGATATGTATCTTTCCAATTTTTAATGCTTTTTGTTGTCCTTATTCTGATTTCATTTTAAAATGCTCTTGTAATGATTTGGAGTAACTGGGTCTGAGGTCAAACTTTTTACAGACATTTTCCACTCACTTATCAATGTTTTATGAGTTAATGTAGTATGTGGTGTTTCACTTTCCTCCACTGTAATATTTTTCCAATTAGTTCATATTTTAAATTAATGTTGGTTTTGACTGCCACACCTCCTCTTTGACAATAGGATCAAATGTTTGTTGACTGAGTCAGTGTCTAGACTTCTTTGGCCTTCACATTGTGTTGATTGCTTTTCATTGGTTAAACTTCCATCCCATGGTGATCCTTATACTTTGTCTGTTTTTATTTTTTTACTGTTGTGAGAGATGATCTCTCAGAAATGAAGCCTCCTCAAAGGGTGAATAGTTCTTATTAATAGTTCTTGTATTGTTACTTTCAAAACCCTCCCCTGCTCAGACCCTGTTTTTAAGCACATAGCAGAAAGAATAGCCCTACCCCCAACCTGAACTGCTTGCCCTTGCAAAACTTCCCACCTTTTCCAGTCTCTGGGCAAACTTGTGTAACTGCCTTTGTTCTCTGTTGCTGGGGAAGATTTCTGGAATAGATTGTGCCCTCTGAAATCCAGCCAATGGGATGAGGGGAAGGGGGTTAGGGAGGAGGAGCTCATGTTAGGGTATAAATAAGCCTTACTTTCTGTAACCAATTTGTACCCCTGCTGGCACGCCATTAGTGGGGCGAGGGGTGGTACCCTTTCTCATGAGAAAGCAATAAACTCCTTTCTGCTTTCAAGGTATCTAAGTCTTCGTTTTATTTTGAGTAGTGGTCTCTGTCCCACACACTGTCAACAATACATTTTAATAGGTCAGGTTAGAATTGTTTTCAATATGGGGTATATCATCTTTCTTTTAATTTGGTATCGATATTGAACTTTGTCTTAACAAATTGATGGTCTGACTATCCACTGACCACTGATTCAGAAATGCCTCTCCCATATCAAAATCCATTGTTTCCTATTTATTGAGATGGAATCAACTTAGATTTTTTGTTGTTATTCACTGCTCACTGCATCCAATACCTTCTTGAAAATATTGTTCATGATAAATAAACATGAGTTTTCTGTGTAGTCCAGAAGCTATTGCCTTCTTTTGTTTCTTGAATATGAGACAAAATGTCTTGCATTTTGTTTTGTTTTGTTTTGTTTTGCCTTCTTCCCCATTCTCAACTTTGCGTTGCAGTTACCAAGTTTTAAGTATATATTGATATAACTTGCAGGTTCTACCAAGTTTTCCTTTTCTTTTGTAACTTCTTTACCTCCTTATTCTCCATAATGGGTGATGACATCTAAATTGCAACTGTCTCAAAGTTTTTTTTTAATTTATGATGACTATAAGCACTATAAGTTGAGATGACCAAATATTTTATGCTATGATGTCTCTTGTATATACCATTAAAAAAAACTTGACAACTTCTTTATTCACTTCTCTCTAGATAAGTCACCTATTTAGTTGCAAATTTCTTTTTTTTCTGCTCACTTGTAGTCAAAATGTAAAATTTTAGATGATTTTGATCCCCTAGTGTAATATCAAATTCTTGGTCATTAGAAAATGTTCTTATATTTAGAGTACCAGTGGCAATTTATGCTAAAAAAAAAACATGATTTTTTTGTGCCCTTTATGTCATTCCACCACCATCGCCACAGGAGCAGAAGGGCATGTCCAGAACCATTCTGTATTTCTCTTTGATTCATGGGTTTCCATGGCCAAAGAATTCATTTTCTTGTGGACAACCTAATATTGAGGAGCTTCTCCATTCTTACCAAGATTGGCCCTTAGCCAACAGTCATTGTCTATCACAATGACCATAATCACATGGTCACATAATCACATAATTAACATGATAGAACCTGGCATAATTTGCACACTAGTCTGTGAGAACTCACAGTCAGTTCCTTACCATAATAATATACCAAAATTGGGTTTTTGTATAGGGAGAAATACAACATAACATGAGTTCTTTTGTAATTAAATGCTTATCTTATGTCTATCATGCTGTCATTCATTCAATAAATATTTATTAAGCACTTAGTGCAATACATGTTCTGACATCTTACTTAATTTTTATCCTCGCGAAAGTACATTCAAATGAATGTGTTGTAAGCTATTCACATGATAATGAAAATAACTGTGATACAGTAGAATGTATCTGGAACTTGGAATCAGATGATCTGGGCTTTGATCTCAGCTCTGTCACATATTAATTCCATGACCCTGAGTGTGTAATTTAATCTCTTTTCACTTAGTTTGCCTGTCTTTAAAATGAGGTAATAGTGTTGGTCCTACTTAAGTCACAGAACTGTCATGAGGATCAAATATGATAATATCTATAAAGTACTTTGTCATGAAGCTATTATTGCTATCCCTATTTTAACAGATGGCCAAATAGAGGCAGCAAGGTGGCATAGTGGTCCGAGTGCCTGAGTTGGTGCCTGAGTTCAAATGCAGCCTTAGCTACTTACCAGTTGTGTGAAGCTGGTCAAGTCAATTAATCTTTCTCTCTGTAATTTCGTCTGTAAAATGGGGATGAAAATAGCATCTACTTCACAAGGTTGCTGTAATACTAGCTAGCATTTATATAATGCTTTAAGGATTGCAAATTGCTTTACAAATATTATCTTATTTTATCCTCACAACAACCCTGGGAGGCAGATGATATTAATATACCATTTTACAGATGAGGAAATTGAGACAGAGGTTGACTTGCTCAGGATCACAGAGATAGTAAATATCTAAGGGCCAGATTTGAACTCAAGACTTTCTGACTTTAGGTCCAGCAATCTATCCAGTGTGCCACCTAGCCTGAGCAAATGAGATAATGTATGTAAAAGTGCCATGCAAAACTTAAAGTACTATATAAATGTTAGTTACTATTGCTAAAGTAAAAAAAGCCACGCACTGTGTTGTCTCCAATCATGATAATGGACCTGGGATTAAAAATCATGTACTTTTTCTGTTATATATGTTGCCTCATAGAACATGAAATAAAATATGGTTTCTTCATTTAGAAAAAAAAAATGACAGTGTTCCCACTGGGGAATAGGCAGAACATCAGGAAGCTTTGGGAATATGAGGAATCAGGAGGGAACAGAGTTTGAGTATTGCTAAGTCCGAGCCAGAGTCCCCTGTTGGGATTCAGTCTCTAGTAGCAGAAAGGGAATAGGTGTGCCATGGAACAAAAGCATCAGAGGAGGGACACCAACTGATTTGCCAGGCTTACTTTCAGGAACTACAGGGGATGATGGGGAGGAAGCAAAATTAGAGTGAGTTTGCTACATAAGAAATGTTCATTTGCCCGAAGATCGCTGAGAGTTACCTAGTTTTCAAGCCTTGCTTGCCTACCCCAGGCTAATGAGACTCATCTAGCACTGAAGAAGCAAATTTTCAAACCACAGAAATGGCAGAAAATAGCTTCTGTTAACCATTAGAAGATCCAGATATAGAAAAGACCATGAAAGAAGCAAAGGAAATTTCATGGAAAGATCACTAAAGGCAAGAAATTAATCTAAAAAAATGGCTTTTTAATCCAAACACTTGGTTCTATGGGTATAAGGGCCAGAAAAAATGAATCATTCTTTTATCACAGGAGGGCATGATATGATTCTTAAGGATTAATAAAGCTCATTAAATAATTGATAGGACTGCAAATTAATCATAAAGGTCAAATGAGGTAAGTAACTATGATTAGTTTTTAAAGAAGTCCAAAGTACTGGAACCACTATAAACCTGTAAACATAGATGTAAATAAATGAACTAATGTTCATTTAGTGTGAATTAATTTTGCCCTGAAAGATGGAATTGTTTTGAGAGGGAAGTCATAATTATAATTGTCCTGAAAGGACATTATACTTCTCCCTTGCATAAAATAATATAGACACAATGACAACTCCCCTCACAGAAACTTAATTCGTAGATCCAACATTTCATCTCTATCAATACCCTGATGCTTTCATTTAGAGTATTTTCCATTTGTTTTTCTCTCTGAATATCAAGGTTATATTTGCTCTGAAAGTATTAATATGAAAGATTTGAGAGCTATTCTAAATTTTAAGTTAGCTTTAAGAATATATTCTATGAAAATAGGCAGATGATATTAGATAAACTCTTTAAGGAGAATGTATACTGCTCTCTTGCCCCTTTGTCTTATTGATTCTCACACCCCAAACCTAGATCACTTGCCCTAGATGAGAAATCAGGAATAATATTGAGGAATCAAGAATAATCAATAGTCACAATCAACAGTTATTAATCAATGATTAATCCTAGATCAATCCCGCCATCTGCCCTCTCATTTCTACTCATGTTCTTTTTTTTTTTTTTTTGGTTAGGCAAAGGGGTTAAGTGACTTACCCAGGGTCACACAGTTAGTAAAGGTTATGTGTCTGAGGCCGGATTTGAACTCAGGTCCTCCTGAATCCAGGGCCAGTGATTTATCCACTGTACCACCTAGCTGCCCTTCTACTCAGGTTCTACTCAAAAGAACTTGAGAAGATCACAAAACCATTTCAATTAGGTCCTCACCATAGGAAAGCACTCTTTATTCCTCTATAGTTGAACTTCTATCCCACTCAACCACAGAAACTATTCCAAACCTTCTCTTCTCTTATCAGACCTCCCCTACCACTCCCTGCCCACCCACTATATCAGCTGAGGACATGACTTCACACTTTACTGAGAAAATAGAGACCATTTTCTGTGAGTTCTTTCTTCTCACCTTCTCTATATTTGAAAACCTTTTTTACATTCCCCATTATATCTTCCTTAATTTCAGTATCTCATAAAGAGATGAAGTCTTCCTGCCAAGGCTAACCCCTCTTTGTGTATCTTTGATCATCTCTTGATTTCCCCAGATGATTTTCTTACTCCTCATCTTCACTCTCTCATTAATCTTCAGTCTCTCCCTATTTGTTCCTATCCTACTGCTTACAAACATGCCCAAAGCTACTAAAAACTTTAAAATCTCAGTAGACCATCATGCTATCATCCTTCATCTCCCCTACTTTTTTCAGTCAACCTCTTAGGGAAAAAAGTTGTTTTGCCCATAACACATAATAAATGCTCCATTCATCCATTCATAATAATTGTTTACAATTGTTTACAATTTTTCTCCCCATATTCAACCCTTTACAACTTCTATCCCCATTACTTAGCTAAAACTATTCTTTCCAAATTTAACAAAGATTTCCTAATTATTGTATCTAATGGCCTTTTCTCAGTTCTTATCTTCTCTGAAACATTTGATGCTCGTGTGATCTCCTTTTCTCTGGGTTTTTGTGTCCCTTTCTTGGTTTCTCTTTCTGAATTCTGGTTTCTATCTCAGTTTACCTTTCTAGGTAATAATCCATGTCGTGGCCCCTAATTGTGTATGTACATCAAGTCTGCATCCTGGGCATCTTCACTCTGAACGCTTTCAGTTGGAGTCCTATCTATTACCTCAAATTTAATTACAATAACTCTCAGAGATATACAGTCTTTCTTAGTTTCCTGAACCTCAGTCGCACATCTGCAACTGTTTTTGGACATTTTAAATTGGATATTTCGAAGGCATATCAACATGTTTGAAACAAAATTCATAATCTTTGCTCCTGAAATTTACCTCTTTCCAAAACACCCCTATTTTTGTGTAATGTTCTACCTTCATTATAGTCACCCAGGTTTATAAGCTCAATATTATTCTTTATTACTTAGTCTCAACACACACACACACACACACACACACACACACACACACTCACACACACACACTATATATATATACACACATACATATATACACATATACACATATATAATATACACACATACATATACGCACAAATACACATGCATGTGTATATATACATACATGATATATGCGTGTATACGTGCAGTTTTCAGTTTCCAAATCTTATCATTTCTACCTCTACAATATCTCTTGTACCCATTCCCTTCTCTCTACTGATATGGCTTCTGCTATGATTTAAGTCTTCATTACTTCACTTGGAATTAGTCTCCCTTCCTGCAGCCTTTCCTCACTTCAATCCATCCTCTATACTGCTGTCAAACTAATCTTCTTAAAGCACAGGCTTGATCATTCCACTGCCCTACTCAATAAACTCCAATAGCTCTCTATTGACTCTAGGATTAAATGTGAATTTCTCTGGCCTTTAAAGCCTTTCAAAATCTGGTCCTGATCTATCTTTCCAACCTTATTATACATTACTCCCATTACCTCCATTAATTCTGCAGCTGACTTAAAACTGGCCTTCTTGTTGTTCCTCATAAATGTCACTCCATCTTCCATCTTCATGCTTTTGCACTCACCATATGTTCCTGATAATTAGAATGTGCTCCCTCATCATTTTCATAACTTGAAATCCCTTGTTTCCATCAAAAGTTAGTTCAGATGCTACTTTCTACTTGAATACTTTCCTTTCTCCTCCAGCTGCTAGGGCCTTCTGTAAAATCTAATTATAATTCCATTACAACAATTCTAACCCTAACCCTAACCTTAAATTTGTAATAGATATAGATACATAGATAGATAGAAAGATAGACAGACAGATAGATGAATTCCTTGTGATGAACATATATATATATATATATGAACATGTTATCTCCCCTGATAAAATGTAAGAGCTTTGAGGGGGGCAGGAAGATATCTTTTCTGTCTTTGTGGCCCTCACTTCTGTGTGACTCTTTTGCCACGATGATAACTTCATAGTAGAAAAGGAAACAAGGTATGAAGAATCATAGTTTAGGTATGATTCTATAAGCATTAGTATAGATTGGAAGTACTCTAAATGTAAAATTTTTGGCCAGCAATTGAACAGCATATATTAAAGGAAGTGAATGTCAATCTTGACATTCCTCCTATAGAGGAATGAGTGGATGAATAATGAAAAAGCTTTTCAGGACTTACTGTGTGCTAAGCATTATGCAAAGAATGGAAGATACAAATAGAAAAAAAAAAGCTTGACAGTTCATTCTTAAGAAGCTCACACTTTAGTTGGGAGAGACAACACATAAAAGAAAAATTAGCTGCAGGGAAAATGGTAAGACTCTGAAGTCTAAAGGGTCCAGTACTGGGATAGCTGGAAAGACCCAAGGGTCCCTAAATTACATAAGCAGGTCATATGACAGTACTAAATGTTGGCAGAGCATATGGTAAGGCCAGGAGAAGCTCAGGAGAAAGTTACAAAGCAGATGAAAAGGTCTCATGGTCACTCATCTGACCATAAGGAATAAGATTGAAGACTTCCATCTCTCACACACAATGTGAGGATATGTTCTGGATATGTTAGGAAAGTAGTTTAAGGGAAGACAATAAATGACTCCTCCAGTGATGATGGGTTTTCCCTGGTGCCTAGAAATCCTAGATATGTTCTGGGAAGCATTGTCAAGGAAGTGGACAAGGAGATGGGCAGGGAGAAGATAAAAGGGTTAGAATGGTGGTGAGTCAGTTCTGGACTAGCCTGCAAGTGGTGGGAGGGAGAAAGTAACAGATGAAAGGCAATTGGGGAAAGGCACATCCTCCCATTGGTGCTGGGTCTTTTCAATGCCTGGTCATCTGCAATAAATTCTGGGATAACCATGACTGGAGAGCAGACAAAGAAGAAAAGCAATGGGGGAACAAAAGCAGAAAACAAATAGCAATTTCAGCTTAATATGCCCATGAGTATAACTTATGGTTTCTCCTTAGAAAGACACGTAATAGAATTGGAAGGATTAATGTTATCACACAACCAAAGACAAAAAGTGCCATTTCATTAAACACTTAATTATATTTTATTGTGGTTACTGCATAATAAGCATTTGCCAAAAGGCATTCATGAAACCATGAAGACAAATGAAGATTACACAACAAATATCAGGTGTTGAGGCTAAGGTAAAGAAATTATAAGAATTTGGTAAGGTTCCCTAAAACCAATCAATATAAAATTTTACACTTAGTTACTATAATTTGAAGATGAACGTAAGGAAGTAAGATGAAAAATGTTGGAATATATGGTACAGAATTAAGAAATGAGAATGGGCAAAAAATTTGGAGATGATACAGAAACTTGCCTTCTAAATATTAAGAAGAAAGAAGACATGAAACATGGAAAGCACCAAATAAAAGCACAATAAATTTAATTATGTTTTAATAAACAGAAATCTGCTAGTTACCAGCTTTGAGATTAATTTCTGAATCAATTATCTACATAATAATGTCAAGACCATGAATTTGTAAGATCCAAGACATGACAATATTAAATTAGAAGAAAGACTAAAACTAAGATGTTTGATGTGGTATGCAATTATAACAACCTGATCTATTGAAGCAAGCTATTGACAGCGAAAAATTGGAAATGGATAAAGAACTGACATAGACTATCCCTGTAAGTCAGCAAAATGTAGTCCAAATCAATTATAACAAAGGGAGCAAGAAAGCCCAGAATCAGCTTGTACCAAAAAAAAAAAAATGACCCCTTGCCAAGTAGAGAGATATTGTGTAGCATCTACTGGTAATACCAGCTTAAAACATAAACTCATTAGTTTTACAGAAAAGAATTGTAAAAAGATTATGAGCAATATCAATTTGCATATCCCAAATTCTCCCCTCTTCTTATCTTCCATTTTTCATTGAGGAAATGACTATCTTTTCAGTCATCCAGGTTTTCAGACTCAGAGTCAAACAGACCTATTCCACTCTCCCACTTGCCTGTCTCCTCAACATATTTAGTTTTGTTAGATAGTATATGGCAAGTGCCAAATGAATTATATGGTTAACAACTATTATATATTTCAGATGACTGAAAAAAAAACATGGGCTGGAGCTGTAAAAGGGGAAATGGGTTCAGGTGGAGTGATTTCATTGAGGAGGTAAGACGAAATAGTCCTGAAAGCAAGGGTTCTCAAATTTTTATTTTATTTTATTTTAGTCATTTATTTATTTGGTTGTGGCACAGCATTAAGCTTTGACATGAGGAATCCTGGCATAATACAAGAGACCTAGGAAACTTAATATCTGCACATATGATTTCTATTTTAAGTTTCATACAGTTTGACACACAGAATATTTCAGTATTCTCTTTCAGAAACACTGCTTTAAAAAATGAATAAAACTTGGCTAGATGAAGAGAAAGTAGAGAGGATATTCCAGGTATAGAAAACAAATAAGATATAATTACAATTATAATAAGTAACATTTATATAGATCTTACTATGTGCCAGTCACTGTGCTAAGCATTTTGATCCTCACAAATAATAACAACTTTGGGAGATAGGCAAACCAAGGCAAACAAAGATTAAGTGACTTGCCCAGAGTCAAATAATTCATAAATATCTGAGTCTGGCTTGGAACTCAGGTCTTCCTGAGTCCAGATCTGACAACTTAGCTGAGTTAAGGCTTAGAGGAAGATGTGTACCTGGTGCGTTCCAGATATGGTTAAAAGATCAGAAGGGGCCAGCTAGATGGCACAGTGAATAGATCTCTGGCCTTGGAGTCAGGAGGATTTGAGTCCAAATCCAGCCCCAGACACTTAACACTTACTAGCTGTGTGACCCTGGGCAAGTCACTTAACCCCAATCGCCTCACCAAAAAAAAAAATCGGAAGGTCTAGAATGGGGATTTGGGAACTTTGGATGCTGAATGTATTGTGCCTTTAATACTGGGTTTTGTTTTTTTTTTTTTTTGATCCAATAGGTAATGAGGGTATTAAGGGTTTCTAAGCAGGAGAGTTGAATTAGAAAAACAATATTTTAAGAAGATCAATATGTACACATGTTTCTCCTCCAAATTACTTGTCCTAAGTCTCCCACCATTCTAACTCATTCTACACATTGCTGCCAAAGTAGTTTTCCTTGAATGCAAATCTGACCCCACTCAACCAGCTCTAGTGGTTACCCATTGACTGTAGAATAAAATATAAACTCATTTGTTTCACTTCTAAAGCTCTACACAGCTTGAACCCAATCTAGCTTTCCAGTGTCAATGGGCCTTATTCTTTCTCTCATGTTCTGCCATCAAGTCCAATGGGACATCTCTGTTCCACACTCACGAGACTCCATTTCCCACCTCTATGTTTTTGCAGTGGCCTGCCTGGAATAAGGGCAGTGCTGGGAAACATTTAACAACTACTCTCCAGGGAAAAATAATGCATACATGACACACTTTTAAGTTAAACCTATGTTATTAACATTTTCTCCATCTGCTGCATAAGTCTGAGCCAGGAGTGGGGAACCTGCAGCCTAGAGGCCACACATGGCCCTTTAGGTCCTCAAGTTCAGCCCTTTGACTGAATCTAAACTTCACAGAACAAAGTCTTTTATTAAGGGTATTTATTTGTTTGTCCTTTATTAAGGGGATTTATTCTGTGAAGTTTGGATTTAGTCAAAGGGACTTGAGGACCTAGAGAGTCACATGTGGCCTTGAGGCAGCAGGTATTCCACTCCTGGTAGACAACTGACAAGACAATAAATCAAGCTCAGATCTGTAGCATTTGCCAATTTCTGAGGTGTAAATACAATGAAAATTTAACAATCTGCTTTCATGAACCTGTATGAGCCAGCTCCCTGCCTGGTATATACTCCCTCCTTACCTCTACCTCATCGATAAAGATGAAGCAGATATTGTCTTCTTTATGAAACTTTTCCTGAACCTCCCCACCCCTGGCAACAGCTGGTGCTCTTCTTCTCACATTCCCATGTAGTAAACCACTGTGTCTGTGTATGTATTTGCATAGTATTTTGTGCATATATATTTATTAACTCTATGTTGCATTCATTTTTGTTACATATGCATATGTATGTATATATGCCATATATATACACACATATATACCCACATATCATTAGAACGTAAGCTTGTTGCCAGCAAGAATTGGTTCATCCTTTTTACTTCTGTCACTAGCATCTATCACAATGCCTGGCATATAGTTATTGTTTGTCCTTCACTTTTGTAGAGGACCAATGACGTCATGGGGGTGGCCTTAACTCATGGGTGAATTGGATTTAAGTGAGGCAGAATTGCACAAAATTAGCTTCACTCTTTCTTTCAGAATCATCAAAGTCCAGGGGCAAGGCAAAAGTCAGAACAACTAGCAATGGCCTGGGATGCAGTGGACGACTTGGCATTTTCAGTATCTGACAAAGCTCTAAGCATTTCCCAGCACCTACTTCAGATCAGCCTTCATGGCCACTGGAACCAATTCTTCTCATTCACCCATTCTGCCAGGCAGAAGTCTTCACATGTTTGGGGTAGACATCCCCCTAACTCACTGATGGGTTTGAGGCCTGTTGGTTACCCTCAACCTGGTTTAACCCTTTTAGCCAGACAGTTTTACCAGGGTGTGCATACCAGAGCTTCTTGCACCCACAGGTGAGATCTGGGTGACAGGTAGACACCAAAGGTGAATGAGCAACCCCAAAAGGGCTCAGCAAACCCTCACACCAGAGGTGCTAGTCCTTCCTGAACATCCCACACACCCCTGGCACATAGTAAGTGCTTAATAAATACTTGGTTAATCAACATAATTCAGTGCTTTTAGATCTGTAATCTCATTTATGTGAGTGCTCCCAGTGGTGAAGATCACAAGCCACCCACACTATCTCTTCCTGCACAACTCTTATCCGTGACCTCCTGTCAATTTTCCACAAAAGCCCATTTATTGGGGCAAGTGCCTTCCTGGAGATCTCCTAGCATATGTGGATACCAAAGCAGCACACATGATGTCTATTAGTTATACCTCACTTCTTTCTACAAGACCAATTCTCCTCCTTTTCTATTCATAAATCTCTCTGATATATTTTATATTGTGAAAAATTCCTCATTGATAATATGCTGTAGCTTAGTAGTGGGTGGCTCATAATTTTGATTCTTCTGAGATTGTGATATTCCATAACTATAGTCATATAGAATCACAGGAAGACTATTGGTACTAAAAATAAAATGAAGTTAAAAAAAAAACTTGGAGAAGTCTGAGGTCATGAAAAAATTACATTTTCACAAAGACAAAGCTATCTGCTCTCTTCTTTCTACTTAATTTTGCATCAAAGTCATTGTCCATCTTGAGTTTCTGTTTCAGCTATACGTGCCTCTGACAAAATTAGCAATCAATAAATGAATTACTGTTTATTCATATGTAATGTATTTGTATATAAGATGACTTTCACTTACTTTTTTGTTTGACTTATTTGCCTTTTATTCCACTTAATAAATTGACTACAATCTCCCTCTCCAATTGTATGTGAATTATGCATGCCCCCTTTTTTCCTGAAGCGGGAGTCATCTTATATAAGTACGTGTTAATGATAGGGTTTTGTAAATGTTATTTTGTGATGACCTGAGATTGATTTAGCAGAAGTTATGTAATAGATGAAAAGCTTTGAACCCAATCATAAGAGTGAAGAGTAAAAAGTAAAAGGAAGGATTAGGGTTTTTCAAATCATCAGAAAGCTGTCTAGAGAAAGGTTTAATTTAAGAATAGGAGTTATTTTTATTAACCCAACAGGAAGGACTTACTCCTATTAAGTGTCAGGTAAGCTTGGTGATGCCTCTTCCTGGATTGGGAAGTAGAGTGGGAGAAGTAGGAAAAGAAACCAGATTTCATAGGAAGCCAGATACATCTAATATTTCATACCAACTAATCAATTTGTCAGAAGACAAGTCAGGTTCTTTGTTGGAACAGCTAATTCTTGCCTTCCTCATTCTTCATTGTTTCCTTCTGTCTTTATCTCATCTGGCTACTTATGTAAGATGAAGCATCATAGGCTCTCCATGTTAAGCTCCCAGCCTAAAGATAAATAAATGAATTAGTAATGTGAATTAAACAAACAATTCCAATTTTTAAAATGAGCTTCTCTCTGATTTAATTCAATCGGATTTTAATAGCTAGTGCAGCTAGGTGGCATGGTGAATAGAATGCCAGGCCTGAAGTCAAGAAGACTCATCCTCCTGAGTTCAAATCTGGCCTCAGACACTTATTAGCTGTGTGACCCTGGGCAAGTCACTTAACCCTGTTTGCCTTCAGTTCCTCATTTGTAAAATGAGCTGGAAAAATAACCACTCCACTGAATTCACCAAGAAAACCCTAAATGGAGTCACAAAGAGTCAGAAATGATTGAACAGTAACAACAATTTTAATAGCTGATAAGAAAAATATTATTGTAGAAATTTTTTTATTAAAAGGATACCTATATTTGATTAGATTTCTATTTTGTCTGCCTATTAGCAAATATCTGCACATTTCCAAAAGTTGTCACCAGATATTTGACCTTTTGAATCTGGATGACTGACTTAATTGTTCACTTTTTATCTGGATATTTTAGGGTAGATAATCAGGGAGCTAGGGGAAGGGACACAGGCATAATGTCTTAACAGCTACTACACTGGAAGGTAGAAGCCATATATTCTGATCCTAGCTCTGCCACTAATTCGTGGTACTTAACCTTCTTGGCTCTAACATATTTCTTAAACAGTACTAATCATGGGAATGAAAAGTTGAAGAGAGAAGTAATAGATACTAAGAATTATCTATTACTTTTGTTCACCATAGACTGGGTGAGTAGCTGGGTGTTGGCAGGGTACTAAAAGTGATGGGGTGGTCAGAGGTAATTCTGATGATTCAGCCTGGTGTGGCTAGAAGAATAATGGTGCCATTAACGGAAACAGAAATAGGGAGGAACTAATCAGGGGAATGCTAATAAATTTGGAATTCAATACATCACATTTGAGGTGCCAGAAAAATGTTTAGATGGAAATATCTAATAGGGAATTAGAACAGAAAGTTGAGATAACAATAAGAACTAGGAAAGTAGATTTCAGCACCATAAATAAATATTTAGGTAATAAGTGAAACAATGGTGGTAAATTAAATTACCTAGAGCCTTTAGAAGGCCAAATAAAGAACTGTAATTATATGCCACAGCAAACTAGTACAAAAAAAATGTTTTCCTACTTGGAAATTATATGCAATGAATCCTTATTGTGTGAAATATTATCTGAAAAAACTGACACGTATGAGTTGTATAACTTTGTTCAGCTTTATAAGTTCTTGTGTCATAAGCATGCTAAGTAAAAAAAAAATAACGTTGATAAGGCATTTTATATCTAGACGATCTTGATAGAAAAGACATATCCATTCATCTGATAATTGATGTTCCTGGCAATGACCCTGAGACATTGAGAGATCCTAAACCACCCTTTGAATCAACAAAAAAAAAAGGGGGGGAGGGGAACTAAAGTATGTTTAATATATCTTAAGGTTGAATATATGCTATTATACTCAAATTCTATATTTTTCAAAGATTTAAAAGATTGTGTTTTCCAATTATACTGTTATTTAAAAACTTGCTGAATATTCAATTCTATTTACATCACTAAATTTTCCTCATCTTTGTTAATGAGCATTCATACACATTTTACATAAGTATTGCTTGTAAATAATATTTCTTTTTCTACCTAAGACATTATATACACATTTCCACGTATCAAAAAAGTCCAAATAGTTATGGCCTTTAAGCCTGGTTTGTTTAGCTCATCAAACAATTTGGAAAACTTTAGTTGTGTCCAATTTTTTTTTTTTACTATGGTAAGCAGTGTATTTGAAAACTTTTCTGCCATTGAATTTTTTCATTGAATTTTTTTCATTGAAAAAAATAGTTTTGAAGATGCCTAACGACCTGGAAGAATTTTCTGCATCATTTTAAAAAATATTTGTTTTCATATGCAAAGGCACATGGTTCTTTGGAAATAGACATCTTAACTGTTAATGAATAAGACATTTCTTTAAATTTTATTAGTGACCATAATACAGACCAACCTACTAAGTAATACAAGCACTTATAAGAATGAATTAGTATCAATATTATGCCAATTAAATATTACTACTGAAAAATAAATCTATGCGCAATGATTAAAATGTTGGACACGGAATCAGGAAGACTTGAGTTTCAATTCTGCCTTGGATAATGACTAGCTCTGTGACCCTGGACAAGCCACTTAAGTTCTCAGCCTCAGTTTCCACATCTATAAAATGGGGATAATAATAGCAACTACTTTACAGGGTAGTTGTGAGGACCAAATGAGAGAACAGATTTAAAGTGATTTTCTAACAACCTTAAAGTGATATATACATGACAGCTACTGTTGTTTATAATTATTATGATTATACCAACTATGATCTCTGTTTTCTGGTCTGATCAAGAAAGTAGCAAGTTGTATTAATAGAGACTTTTTTTAAAGGGAGTTGATGGTTGGGAGAGAGAAATGGAGCTGTGATTTCATTAGTGTAGAGATCTACCTGAGTGTAAACTCTTTCGGACAAGGGAGGTTAGCAACTTATCTATAACTTGTAGTCCTAAAAAGCTGTCTAATTACAGCACTTCTTAAAATGTGGGTTGCTACCCCATATGAAGTCACAAAAAATTTGGCAACAGCAAAAGGTTTCTAAGCACACAACAACCAAAAATTAATTAAAAATCAAATGCATAATGGATCCAAGGTGTTTCTGGTAGTGCTTACCCATGTTGCATTGGGCAATTTCACTGCAGCCTTGGTTTTGAACTCAAAGTGAGTGCACTTTGCACAGTGTATGCCCTCAGGTCATGCAATGCCAACAAATGCTGCTGAACCCCAAAAAGGGGTCTGCAGTAGAAAAAGTTTAAAGAAGCCCTGGCCTAAGACACTGAGAGGTTAAATGACTTGGCACCTAGCTTACAGACAGGATTGTCAGAACTAGACTTGAAACAGATCTCCTTGATTCTAAAGATGGCTCTTTTTTCACTATGGCAAGCTAGCTTTTCAATATAAATAAATGACAGTGAAGAAGTTAAATATGCCACAGAATAATATTCTAACTTTTTACCTTTACTATGCTTCTCCCTACAGCTAAGGGTAAAAATGTTTTGGCTTTTGAAAATCCTCAAATTTTGTTGCCCCAGTGTGTTTTCCCTGTACTCAAAAAACCTGAAGATTATTTTTAGGGAAATTTAAGGCTTAGGTATTTTATTGTTTTTTTACTTAGGTTATCAGAGGGTTGCTTGACAAGAGCCTCTTAAATCCCAGCATGGTTCATGGAGTTTTCCCAAAGCTATTTCCTTTGAAAGAAGAAATTACTCTGTGCCAATACAAACCAAATTCAAACCTTAGTTACTTTACTTCACAAGTCACTTGAATGACCACAGTGGGTTTAAAAACAGACTGATTGAGATTATTTAAGTGTTTCCAAACAGAGACAATTTCAGCCTGTGAGATAAAGTAGCTAAAAGAAGTTTAGAATGAAGGTTTGCCAAAGGCAGCTCTCAAGTTTCTCTAGGGACCATAGGAGTTTTAAAATATCTTGGACCAATTTTCTGATTAAAAAAATGTTCATTAAATTAAAAAAAAAACAGCTTTTGACTGTCTGAGTTGATGACCCCTCAAATATTCCATAGAGAGTGGTGCTCAGCAACCAGATCACAAGCTGAATGAAATTAGAGAGATAAATGTGTATGTTCCAGACAGATAATCCAGATTCTAAAGCCAAGTAATCCTCTAATACTCTGACACTCTCTTTGAGCTCTTCCTGGCGTTTAGTCATTTTCTAACCTTTTGGTTCTGTATAAGTCTCATCTTTCTCCACCCTAACAACATCAAACTATAAATTCCTTGAGAGGGGACTATGACATTTCTCCTCTTTGAATTTCCAATGTCTTGCAATTAGCAGGTGCTTTATAGATTTTTGCTGAATTGAATTGAACATTTGAAAAATTGAACATTGTGAGAAATTTTCAGGAAGCCTGGTAGCACAGTGGGTAGTGGTCTGGGCCTGTAGTCAGGGAGACATAAGTTTAAATCTGGCCTCAAACATTTATTGTCTATGTGATGCTGGGCAGTCACTTAACCCTGTTTGTCTCAGTTTTCTCATCTGTAAAATGAACTGGAGAAGGAAGTGGGAAACGACTCTAGCATCTTTGCTAAGAAAACTCCAAATGGGGTCATAAAGAGTCAGACATGACTGAACAATGTGGGAAGTTTTTATTCTTTTAGTAAAAGTTGACTAATATCATGTTATTATTCTAACCTATGAGATTATTAGTTTATTTTATTTGCCTGATCATTTTTACCAGATGTTTATTGAAATGTAAAACCCCATGTTGTAGATTGTTTGAAAATAGCAATAGTATTGGATGGATACTCCTAATATATCATAAGACAGAAGTAAACTGAGAAACCACATTCAGAATAAATCAAATCTGTGGCCAAATAAATTTCAAATGACTTCCCCAAGTCTTATTAGAGCCTGATTATATTCACTTACCTGAGTTTTGTTTTGTTTTGTTTCTTTTCCTGGGGGATGTCCTGCTCCCATTTAGGCCTTCACAGTTATTTTGTCTTTAGCTGTATCAGTGACTGTGTAAGTAGCTTACTTGTGCCATCTAGTGTACTGTTCCAATACATTGGCATAATTGCATCATTGTACGAAAGGAGATGTAGAGTTGAAAACGACTTGAAAAGCATATAAATTCTCCACTGTCTGCCACTTTATAAGTAAGGAATCTGAGACATAGGATATTAAATGCCTTCCCAGGTTCACAAAGCTAGTGTATTTGAGGCAAGATTTAAACCAAGGTCTTCCTGACAACAAGTTCAATGTTCTATTGACTACCTCGTTCTACCAATCACATAGGCATATTTAGTATCAGATTATAAAACACAAAAATTTTGGGCCCCAGGGATATAGTCCAATGGTTTCTCAAGCACTTGAAGCTAGGAAAACTGATGCCCCTTTCAGCTGAGTAGCTTTTAGCTACTAGTTAAAATATCCTCATATAAACTAATGATATTGGGCCAGATGATCAGCAAAAGAATTCTTTCCTAAATATTCCTAACTTCAAGCACATATACTTTTTTAAAAATCCAAATGGTTATGCCATTTCCTTCTCCTTATTTCACAGATGATAAAACTGAGGCAAACAGGGTTAAGTGACTTGTTCAGGGTCACACAGGTAGCACAGGTAATAAGTATCTGAGGTCTTCCTGACTCCAGGACCAGTGCTCTATCCATTGCACCACCTAATCCAATCTCCTCATTTTATAGCACTATCATCCCTGGCCCATAGTAGGTGCTTAATGAATGTCTGTTGAACTGATTTACAGACGAGAAAATTGAGAACCAGAGAGTTTAAGTGATTTTCTTAAGATAACATACCTATTAAGTAGTAGAGTCAGAATTTGAACCCAGGTGTTCTGACTCCAAACTCAGTAGGCTTTTCACTACAAAATGCTGCTTCTCTGTAAGTAGTCATAAAATAAATATCTGGGACTCACATCTCAGGGAAAGGTGCTTACCTCTTGTCTGATATTCTCAAGGCAATGTTCTACTTCTTCTTTCATATGTAGAATCATGAGAAGGAGGGCAAATAGCCTTTGCGCTTTCTTAGGATAAGGCTAAGGTGCATGACATCATAGAACTTGAGTAGGACTTAGAGGGATTAGTGCTATCCACATGGCACTCCTAGAGAAAGAGTCAGAGCACTCAATGACCTGATGTAGCTATTTCCCATTTTTTCCTCTTTGGAAAAATTGTCATCCAATACAATAAAGTTAAAAGGAATCTTATAGGCCATCTAGTTGATCCCCTCATTTCATAGATAAGGCAAGAGGTGAAGTGTACAATAGAAGAAGGTACAATACCAAATTGTAGCAACCCTAAGTGGAATATTAGAAGAGGTAATTACAAAATAATAAAGAATTTTATATTCCCTGTTTTTCTCTAGCAAGGAGAGCCAAATCAAGGTGACACCCTGTCATGGAAGGAGTACTTTAGGGTATTCCCTCTTTAGTTATTTTTTTCATATTCAAGGCTTTATAAGCAAGGCTTACACAGGACACAAGGCCAATGGCTCATCAGTTATGATGCAGATATAACTCTTGCTATAGGTTCGTAAATTGAATTTTCTAGTGAATTTTGCTACTCCTACAAAAATGTGGGAGAATAATTTATCTTCCTTAGCCCTTCATATGGTTTCACTGCCTGCCCTGTCTTTTAAATAGTCCTATGATGGCTTGAAACAAAGTGGACTTTAGTTTCTGGCTAGTAAGATACAAGTATGTGGCATCTTGTAGGCATACAAGTCTTACTGTATTTTTTAGAATTCAATTTGGTGGCTAAACCTGCTTCTTAATCACCATCAGTTACTTAATTCACTTAAATTCTTGTAGTAGTGACCAAATACTGCTTGATGGTACATTTTGAGTGAGGAGGAAGGAGAACAGCATGGAATTTGTTATTTTAATTGTGTACATCATATTTCATTATTAGACAAAATTGCTATAAGGTTGTTATTGGAACTTCTGACCTTTTGATATTTTAAAAGAAGTGTGCCCCAACAGACTGCCTTGTAGAATACTAGGAGTTACAACAACCATGAAGGTTAGCCTCTTTTGTTCTAAGTAGAAAAATGTCCCAGAATTCCCTTTCAAAAGTGATTTTGAGGATGCTTACAACATTATCCAGAAAGAGGGGTAAAAAGCTTGTGATAATATGGCCCTAGCTGATGAGGAATTATCTAACAAGAGCTCAAGAAATGGGGTTCCCAAACCAGAATCAGTATGAAACTTTCTAATAATGGATCTTCTGTATCACTAAAACTACCTGAGTGCTTCCCACACTCTCAGAACCTGCCCAAAGAGATGCATTGAAATGTGTGTCTGGGTTGATCACACTTTTATAGGAAGAAAGAACAAAAGTCAATATAAAAGAAACAGCTTTGTTCATACATGAAAGTAATTGAAGACTAACTCTTATAATGAAGAAACAAGTCAAGAAGGGAAGGGAGTTGGAGACAATTCATTTTCCCTGCCCCGATTCAAACTTCCCATACTATTGAGCCTGGGAAGGAAAAATGCTCCTCAGATACTGAATTCAATGGTGTTGCTGAAAAAAGCTGTTCTCAGCCTGAGTACAGTTCCCTGTGACCACTCCTCAGCCAAGGCAAGCAAGTTCCTCTCTCTTTTCATTCCAATAATGCTTTTAAGGACTCTTCAAGTCCAAACTCAATCCCTCAAACCATGGGATATTCCCTTACCTAGAAGACTAGAGAAAATCTCAAAATCCCAGAAGTCAGTAGGGATTGGCAGGATGTGGAATCTATCACATTACAATTGTAGGCAAAGCACTGAGTTGTAAGCTAGAAAATCTGGGTTTCAATAGTAGCTTTACTTCGGCAGTTCTTTTTCTGTCTCTCATTATAACAGGCTAACTGAAGCTAACATTTAGGATTGAATAAATGGGGCAGTTATAAGATACAAAGAAGTAAAGAAACTGGTGGACGAAGTGATGAAGAGTGTGAAACCAAAATAAATAGCCAGCACATATTTTTCAAAGTGGATTTATAAAAATTGTATTTGTTACCATGCTCACAAGTATACTAAATAAATAAAAATCGATACTAAAAAAATCAGTTGCATTGTTCTGCCTTAGAGTTCTTCTAGACTCAAAGGATGACCAAGTCCATTAGGAAGTACTTTCTAATAACACCTACCAGTTACTTCCTCCTTTCTACCCAGCAAGCCCACTATAGCTTTTAGACAATCTAGTTTCACAGATGACAACTATAGAGAAAAAGTAATTATTAGGGATCGAAACTGCCAAGATAATATGAAAGCACCATTAAACACTGAAAGCTTCAATTTTCTTTAGTAGAAAGTAAAGAGAAGTCAAAAATACTTAAGGAATTGCTACACTACCTTCTTCTTCCCCTTCCTTGGCCTTTTTCTTGCCTATTTTTTTTTCATTTCTCCCTGTAGAATGCAGTGGATGGGGTGGTGTTGTGACATACTCCCTAGCTTTGGGGTCTGAAGACATGGTTTCAAATCTCAACTCTGCCACTTAGGGTTGGTACAATTTTGTATTGTACCTTCTTCTATTGCACACTTCATCTCTTGCCTTATCTATGAAATGAGGGGATCAACTAGATGACCTATAAGATCCCTTTTAACTTTATTATATTGGATGACAATTTTTCCAAAGAGGAAAAAATGGGAAATAGCTACATCAGGTCATTGAGTGCTCTGACTCTTTCTCTAGGAGTGCCATGTGGATAGTACTAATCCCTCTAAGTCCTACTCAACAGTTCTATGATGTCATGCACCCTAGCCTTATCCTAAGAAAGCACAAAGGCTATTTGCCCTCCTTCTCATGATTCTACATATGAAAGAAGAAGTAGAACATTGCCTTGAGAATATCAGACAAGAGGTAAGCACCTTTCCCTGAGATGTGAGTCCCAGATATTTATTTTATGACTACTTACAGAGAAGCAGCATTTTGTAGTGAAAAGCCTACTGAGTTTGGAGTCAGAACACCTGGGTTCAAATTCTGACTCTACTACTTAATAGGTATGTTATCTTAAGAAAATCACTTAAACTCTCTGGTTCTCAATTTTCTCGTCTGTAAATCAGTTCAACAGACATTCATTAAGCACCTACTATGGGCCAGGGATGATAGTGCTATAAAATGAGGAGATTGGATTAGGTGGTGCAATGGATAGAGCACTGGTCCTGGAGTCAGGAAGACCTCAGATACTTATTACCTGTGCTACCTGTGTGACCCTGAATAAGTCACTTAACCCTGTTTGCCTCAGTTTTATCATCTGTGAAATAAGAAGGAGAAGGAAATGGCAAACCACCCCAGTATCTTTGCCAAAAAAGAAAATGGGTTCACAAAGAGTCAAATACAACTGAAATGATTGAACAACAAGCTTTAAGATCTATGATTCTCCAGCTCAGTAGTGTTAAATAGAAACAGGAGTCATTGATCTATACAAAAAGATCTCTGTCGGCTGCATAGTGACTTCATTTTAAAATGTAACATGATCTGTTTTGTTCTGTTCTTATTGATTTTGTAAATATTTCTTGATTACTTTTTAATCTGATTCTACCATAGCCATTGGCAGCATGTTGACAGCTCTGCTGCAACTGACACCTGAAGATAAAGGGTTTTAAAGAAAACTAATGAGAAAAAAAAATTAACAAGTGTTTTCCTCTAACCTAGGAGAGAGGAGAGTAGTGAGGTCCCTGTAATTGAAGCATCTGAATAAGTAAAATGGAGAGAAAGGAGAATGACACAATGTAGCACAGTAGGAAAAAATGCTGAATTTGGAGACAGCAGACTTGGGTTTGAATCCCAACATCACTATTTATGAGTTATGTGATGTTGGGCATATCACTTAATGTCTCTGTTCCCTGGTTTCTTCATCTGTAAAATAGGGAGATTTCACTAGAATATCTACAAGGTTCCTTCTAGGATCCTAGGAAATAGATGATGTTATAAATTCAGTAGAAGTCTTTCCAGACCCATTACCAAACGTTGCACATGATAGATAAGGTGTTTTGGGAATTTTCAATTATTTAGCATTTATTCAGTGCTTACTGTTTACCAAGCACTCTAGAAGCACTGGAGATATGAAGGCATAAAAGAAAACAGTCCTTGCTTTCAATAAGCCTACATTTTTGCAGAGGAAACAACATTTCTACGGATAACTAAAATAGAAAACGGACGTAAATTAATTCCAGACACACACACACACAGAGTCAGGAAAGTCCCTAATCTGGAAAGCCCTCTTATACGAGGTTGCACTGGAGCTGATCCTTTAAAGAAGCTAGGAATATTATAAGAGAAAAGAGAGTATGGAAACCATTTCAGGAATGGGGGTTGACCTGCACAGAGGCAAGGAGGTGGGAGAGACAAAAGAACAAAAAGTAGATCAGTTTGCTTGGAATGTGGAATTTGTAAGGAGCAGTGAAAACAATCCATCAATATAGGTGGAAGCCAGATTTTGAAGAGCTTTAAACATCAATAAGATAAGTTTGTATTTTATTCTTGAGACAACTGGGAACCAAAGAAGCTCCTTGAGCAGGAGAGTGATGTGGTTGGATTTTTGCTTTAGTAATATCATTAAGGCAAGTTGTGAATGATGGATTTGAGAAGGGCAAGGCCAACTGAGAAGCTATAAGAATAGTTCAGGTAAGAAGTGATGAAGGTGGGGCAGCTACATGGTACAGTGGTTGGAGCACTGCCCTGGAGTCAAGAGGACCAGAGTTCAAATCTGGCTTCAAACATTTACTAGTTATGTGACTCTAGGCAAGTCACATAAGTCTAATTGCCCCCCACCAAAAAAAAATTTTAAAGAAAGGGGTGAAGGTCTGAACTATGGTAGTGCTTCTGTGAGTTGAAAGAAAGAGCCTGATTTCAAAGGTGTTGGGGAGGAAGAATCAACAAAACTTTGCAATTGATTGGATATGTGGGGAGAAGGAAGAATTGAAGATGCCCTTGAGGTAGAAAACTTTGCAAGCCTAGAAAGGTAGTTGTAGCACCCACAAAAATACAGAGTTGAGGATTCAAAGTGAATTTAGGAGGGAAGGTTATGAACTAAGTTTTAGACATATTGAGTTTGAAATTGATCATTCATGAAAGGTTTAAAGGGAAGCAATCCAAGCCAGAGCCAGAATTTCTGTAATAACATCAACATATCACATAGTGTTCTGTATAAATTATCTTATTTGATCCTCACAAAAATGCTTAGAATTGGGTGTTAGTATTACCCAAAATTTTACAATTTTTCTGAGATACATAGCAGTTAAGTGCACAGGATCACAAAGAGAGCAAGTTATCTGAGGCCACGTGTGAACTCGGGTCTTCCTGACTATGGGTTTGGCGTTCTATCCACTGCGCCACTTAGCAGTGGATTAACATTAATCTTTACAGAAAATTCCAAAGGGACAAATCGATAACATCAACTGTGGTATTATAGGATGCACCAATATAGAAAAGATAAAAGAGGTAGAAATACATCAAAACTATTCATCAGTAAGTGAGATCCTACAACTGTTTAATCTCAGAAGCCCATGGTGAAAAAGTTCCAAAATGGCTCAAGGTATTATCTGATCTGCATTCAAGCTGGGGGGGGGAGGGGATCACAAAATTCATAATCTACATTTCAGTCCACAGTTTAGGCAGGTTCTTCAAGTCAGTAATATCAGTCACTACAGGTGGCAATCAATTGTTGGGAAAGGATTTATAATACCAAAAATAGGACTACATGAATGGATAAATCTTGCTTAATAAGTAAAAACAGATGAAATATAGAAAGTAACCTGTTTCCTAGGAATTTGCTTTGTTTTAGATAATTCCGACAATGTCCAACCATAGGTAGAAATATTTCTAACTGAAAACTTGTTGGTTTTCTATGTAATAAAACAGAAATACCTTAAATTATTTTAAATAATTTAATGATTTTAACCACTAATTATAGGTTTCAACTATTTATTGATTTATGGTTACAAAAAGCTTAATGTACATTATGGAATTTGATCCTTACAAATGTGATAAGTATGGCAACTATCATTTCTCTTTTAGTTCCTTGTCTATATTGCAAGGTGAGACCTGAGCCAAGACTAACCCTAAGAAATAGCCTAAAGGTTGGGGTAAACTTAAAGCTATTTCATATGTAAGTAATCCTTATGGATTTTGGATAAAAAAAATTATAAACTTTTTTAAAAATTAAAAACTTTAAAGATAAAAAAAAACGTATCACATAGTGAGGCTGTCATTTTTGAAAGAAGCAATAGCTCTGTGACCTGTATCCCTACTCCCACAAGGAGAAGTAGTCTCTTCATCTCTCTTCACAGCACCGTGTATTCATCTTACACACTTATATTCTAATTCTTATTTTATTTGTTGATGTATGTCTTATGTCTAAGTTAGTCCCTTCCCCATCTATAAGTTTTTTATCCTTTAATGGATTGTAAGGTTCTTAAAGGCAAAGATTTTATTCTATTTATCTGTCTTCCTCTACTCTCCTTCCCTTTCAAATCGCTGCACCCCCACCAAGTGTCTAGAACAATGCACTGTACGTATTAGGTACTTCATGAATGACTGAATGAATTACTGAATATAGTTAACAAATGAATGAAGGAATGACAATTGCAACTATAGAACTGTCAATATATGGTCCTAAAGGCAATATGTGACATTCTTTTTACCTCAGGAGAAAAAAAAAACAGTGCAATAAGCAGTCTTTTACATGTCTCCTAAGAATTTCTATAGGATCAAAGTTCAAATTGGCATGTTTACTGGTTACCATGAGTATAAAGGAAGCTGGTTCCTTTTTTTCACTAAAGCTCCTGAAATCCTAGAGGTTATCTGCCCACAGTAAAGAACAACGGTTCCACAGACAGATATTTGGAAGACAGTAATTGTGATTAAGGGAAGAGAAGCCAGTAGTTTACAAGGGAGAACTATAAGAGAGAAAGAAACAGCAATTGGCAAAACAGCAAAATGAAGAAACTTTGATTGCACTTGATTATGGTTTTATGAGTATAGTATTGACAAGGAATACATATCAAAGACACATTGAGAATAATTGAGTATAGCATATACTAGGTATAGAGAAATAAAGGAACAAACAGCCCTATTTCCCTTTCATATCTGAGCAGCAGATCATCCCAACACTAGAAAGGTAAATAACATTCCCTCAGTCTTCTTCCTAGAAGCTGGCACCTTTGACTCATCTGACTTACTGCTCTATGCTTTGTTCCTGAGCCATACCCTTCACTATATGGTAGGAGACAGCCTCTGTCTTGCATATAGGTTCACTGAAGGATACTAAAAGCCAGGGGCAGCCTAGGAAAAATTATATAGTAGGTAATGGTTTTTTGTACTGTCACTTCACAGGTGCCTAGTACCTTCATGCTATCTCTTGGCTGCTCAGAACAACCACTGTGAAAACCATCTAGAGTATCTGCCTCCCCAAGAAGTTTCCCATGTACCAAGCCTTTTCTCATTCTATCAAGACTTTTTTCTTCTGCTACCAACCCCTCTGACTCTGCTAGGAAAGTAAGGGATTAGATACAGGGATAGGGAACCCTCAGCCTCAAAGCCATATGTGGCCCTCTGGGTCTTCAAGTGCAGTCATTTAACTGACTCCACCCCTGGTAGAGTTTTTGCCATTTCTGCCTAATAGAGTATAAAATCCTTGAGGGCCCAGAGTATTTCATTTTAGTCTTTATATGCCCAGAACTGTGCCTGACATGTTGTAGGCATTTAATAAATACTTGTTGAATTGTGGGGGGAAAAAAATTGACAACCAAGACAACCTATCTGAATTTATCAGATCCTTTAAAGCCTTAAGCAAAGTATTGACATGTAACAAGAATTTGAAATACTGTGACAGAGCCACTTAGTGAGAAAATGTCAAATGGGGGATTTGTTAATGCTAACACAGGCTGTTTATTCCCTCTACTAAAAGAGTTAATCCTATCATGGGTTTCATTCTGAATGTGAGAATTCTTCCCATTGTAGGAGAGGGTTGTGATTGTGTGTGTGTGTGTGTGTGTGTGTGTGTGTGTGTGTGTATGTAAGCACATGTTGGTGTGTGCATATTCAGTCAAAAGTAGAAGTAAATGCTTAGCCTAAATATGAAAACATTAATCTATCATATTAATGTCTCAAGAGGGTGAAAGAGAAAGATAATCATATTCATTAGAATTAGAATTTGATGAATTATTTTTATTGAAGATCAAAATTTCATATACTTTCAAACATTTCTCTGTGCCTCAATTGTCTTGTCTGTAGATTAAATTAAGATGCTTAAGAAACCTTAGACAGCATATAGACAGCCTGGATGTATTAAAAGAATCGGAAGAAGGCCTTTATCAACATGGATAAATACTCTGTGAAGGATTTGTGGAAAGACATGGATAGGAATTGTATTAAAATTGCACAAAAGACCAATGGGAGTTGTGGTCAGAGGACAGCAATATCAAAAGATCTAATGCTAGAAGGGACCTTAGGCATCATCTTCTAGTCCGATTACCTCATTTTTCAGATTAGGAAACTGAGGCCCTGAGAAGTTAGGTAACTTGCCCATAGTTACATGTACAATTAGTGGCAGAGCTGGGATCTGAACTCTGGTCAAGTTACTCCAAGTTTATCATTCTTTCACTGTACCGGAATGAAATTATGGAGACATCAAAACAACAGCATAGCAAGGTTCTTTCTAGCTATAGGAACTGTGTGATTCTGACATTAAGTAAATGCATTTAGTGTAGAGTTCTAATCTGGACTAATAAAAAAAAAAGGACAAGTATTACTGAGTATCACTGAATCCCAAAGTTGAAAGAGACTTCAGAACCTAATCTAGTTCAATGCATACATGAATAAGTATCCCCTTTACAGCAACCCCCAAAAGTACTCATTCAGCCTTCATTTAAAAACCTTGAATGAGAGGGAACCCACTCTTTGTATTGTTTGCTTTTATTTTCAAAGAGGACCGTTGACTTCATGGGCGATATCTTGACTTGCATGTGAATTGGATTTAAGTGAGGCAGAGTTGTGCAAAGTTGTCAGTCTTACTCTCTTTTCCACAGTCATCAAAGTCCTGTGGCAGGACAAAAATCAGGTCAACTAATGATGGCCCAGGATACAGTGGATGACTTTGGCTTCTTTGATGTCTGAGCAAGCTCTTTCCCCTATACAGGAAAAGTGCACAGCAGGTTCTTCAGCTGCCTTCGTGGCTGGTGGAACAAATTGTTCTCATCCACCCATTCCATTGGGGGAAGTCTTCACACACTTTGGGTAGAAATCCCTCTAACTCACTGACAGATCTGAGGCCTGTTGGTTACCCTCAACTTGGTTTAGCCCATCTGCTGAGAAGGCTTTTTTGGGATGTGGCTGCTGTGCATGCTATAGCTTCTTGGAGCCACAAATGAGAGTTGGATGACAGGTGGACACCAAAGATGAATGAGCAGCCCTAAAAAGGGCTCAGTAAGCCCTTAAATCAGAGCTGCTAGTTCTCCCTGAATGCCCCTTCCATACATCCACCACCTAATGAGGTGAGCAATTTCACTTTTGGATAGCTGCCACTATCAGAAAGTTGTTGATGGTTTATTTTCCCCCTTAGATAAAGCCTAGGTATCTCTGCAGCATCCACCAATTGCTCCTTGTTCTGTGTTTAGCAGCTGAGTTGCATGAGTTTATTTTCTCTCCTGTGTGACAGACTTTTAAATAACTAAGAAACAATCGTATTTCCCCACTTAAGTTTTCCTTCTTTGGCTAAATATATTCTTTCAACTGATCACCTTTTGTAAAATGATTGTTTAAGTCCCTTTGCCATCTTGGTCACCCCCATTCTGGAACTCATCAAAATCCTTCCTAAAATATGGGGCTCAGAACAGAATATTCTAGATGTGGTTTTACAAGGACAGAGGAAAGTGGAACTATCATCCTCTTGTATTAGAACATTCTTCATCTCACAATGTATCCTGAGACTCCATTAGTTTATTTATTTTACTACTATATCACATTGTTGACTTTTATCATTTATGATTCACTAAAATGTGTCAGCATTTATTAAGTGCCTACTAAGTGCCAGGCACTGTGCTAAGCATTAGGGATACAAAGAAAAATATAAATGGCCTCAATCCTCAAGTAGCTCAGGGTCTCGTGGAGGCAACAACATGCACACAACTGTATGCAAACAAGATATATACAGGATAAACTTAAAATTATCCAGAGAAGGCAAGCATTGTCTTCATGTAGAAGGTGGAGTTTTAGGTAGAACTTGAAGGAAGTCAGGGAGGCCAGGAGAAAAAGATGAGAAGGAAGAGAATTGCAGGCCAATGAAAATACCCAGAGTTGGGAAATCAAGTATCTTGTGTGAAGAGCATGCATACCAGTATCAATGGATTGCAAAGTACATAAGGGTGAGAAGGTGTAAGAAGCCAAAAAAGATAGAAAGGAGTCAGGTTATAAAGGACTTTCAATGCCAAATAAAGGATTTTATATTTCATCTGGGAGTTAATAATAACAATAATAGCTAACATTTATAGAGTATTTACAATGTGCCAGGCACTGTGCTAAGATCTTTACAATTATTATCTCATTTGATCCTCACCACAACCCCGGGAGGCAGGCATATTATTATCTCCAATTTATAGTTGAGGAACCTGAGGCAAACAGAGGGTAAGTGACTTGCCCAGGGTCACACGGCTAGGAAGTATCTAAGGATAGATAGGAATGCAGGTCTTACTGACTTCAGACCCAAATTCCTATCTGCTCTGCCACCTAGGGAACCACTGCAGTTTTATTGAATGGTGGGTGACATTGTCAGATATAAACTTTCAGAAGATCGGTTTCACAGCTGAGAGATGTTAGTCATTTGACTGCTATCTAGTTATGACTTCATCTTATGCTTTGCTAAAGTTCAGGTAAACTATATCCACAAAATTACTCTAATCAATAGTGTCAAACTCAGATAGAAACGAGTCATTAAACTATATTTAATGATCCCTAAGGCTGAATGTTGACCGAAGAAAGCAAATATTAACATTACCTATGTTCTATGTATTTTATTTATTTTGTTACCTATTTCCCAATTACACTTTAGTCTGATCTGGGCAGTACTCCAGAGTGTTGTGGGGCTGTATATTTGTTACCTCTGCCCTCATCTCTTAGTCTAAGGAACCTGTGTGATCCCCTCTTTCAGAATCTGGATAGAGTTTGGAGACTTCTGATGGACAAAACGTGCTTTATTGGCAACTACTTCTGGAATTCAATATTTTGGGTGAATGTGACAGAGTCTCCCACCAGGGGAGGAGGATAACTTTGAGAAACTTGTCCCACAAAGGGAAAAAGAAGCCAGTAAAAATTGTGGAAGCAGATCTACCAGATAACTAGAAACTGAAGTAATATAAATCTCCCAACCTTGAGATGAAAGATAATGGAAAGCAGAAGCTGATGAAAGGGTTCCAAGCTTAGCCTGGCAAAGCTATGACATTAATACCAGTAGTGATCTGGAGTAGATAGAATGGGTATCTGTTAAAAAAAAAAAAGAATGAGTATCTGCTGATAAGTTGCTTATTCTAGCCCACAGCACAAAACTCCCCTCTTTCCACCCCCTATCCTCACAATTCTGCAGGTCTTGGATAGACAGCGACTTTCCCATCTCTCTTAGCTAAGTAGCTTTGAACTTTTTTTTGTTTAAATTTGCTTTAAGCTTAATGCTATTGCTAATTGTTAAACTGTGTGTACTCATTCTTGAATTCAGTGTTAAGGGAGCATTTAGAAAAACACTGAGCTGAAGAATATTTAAAACTGTTAGGCTGCCAAAATAATCTGTTTGAGGGTTCATCTCCAAAGAAGAGAGTGAAATTATCGTTTAACAATTTCCCAGGGAAGAGAGAGAATACTTTCACAGAAGTGTTTCTTAGATCAAAATCAGTCAGTAAGAATGCTAAGAAGCTAGTCCATTAGTGATGAATCCCTAATACACAAATTACTCTCTCTCTTTGCATTGTTTGTGGTTAAGTTTGAAAGGAAATTACTCATCTCATAAGAACTGGGGGGAGAAGGCCCATACTGTGGGTAAGGAGAAAGTCACTCAGCAAGTGAAGAAGCTCTACTCACACAAAGGAGGTGGAGGGAGGGTGGGGAGTAAATTGACAGACAGCTTTGCCTCTTCTTGCTTACTAAGCCAGCGAGAATTGTTGACCTGGTTCGAGAAAAGGAAATGAGGTTGAGCTGACAAGACCCATTTTTAAAGAGGCCTTGCTGACTCTTAGTGTCTCTCCCCACTTCTTTATACACATTCCAAAAGCATACCTTTAATAATATTTTCTAAGTTTACTATGAATCAAAGCCAAGCACACCAGCTTATTATAAATTGGAGCTCCACCCTTCTCTCTTTTTGGAAAACATATGACCTTCTCCAGTCCTGTGGCCCATTTCACATTCTCCACAATCTTTCAGAAATCATAGACAGTGGCTCAGCATTAACAGGACTTTAGACACTCTGGGATTTAGGTCTCACTGAAAATCTTTGAGATTTCAGCTCTAAATATTTTATAGTTGGCTGGAAGAACTTTTACCTTGTTTTTGTTGTTAAAGTCTCAAAACAAAAATTTTAACTCGCAAAGATAAACTCAACCTTCTCCATTTTGCTTCCTCATCTCCACAAACTATCTGTTCTTTACCCATAATGAGGAAGGGCTATAGACATGGGTACAAATAAACTTTCCATTCCTGTATTCAATGATAGGGCTATGACTTTCTGAGCCTTGTCTCCAGTCATATCCCCAACCAGTTGCAAAGAGAAAGTCATAGACGGAGACACCAGAGATTGGAGTCAATGGCCATCTAAAAAAAAGTGATTCCTGCTAGGTCTATATCCCAAAGACATCCAAAATAAAGGCAAAGGACCTATTTACACGAAAATATTTTAGCAGCTCTTTTTTTTGTGGTGGTTAAGAATTGTAAATAAAATAGATGCCCATCAATTGCAGAATGGCCAAAACAAGCTGTGGCATATGATTGTAATGAAATATTATTGTGCTATAAGAAATGATAATCAGGATAATTTTAGAAAAGCCTGGAAAGACTTACATGAACTGATGCATACTGAAGCTAACAGAACCAGGTGAATGTTGCACATAGTAACAGCAATAGTTTTCGATGGAGAACTGTGAATGACTTAGCTATTATCAGCAATACAATGATCCAAGACAATCCCAAAGGACTACTGATGAAGCATACTATCTACCTCTAGAGAAAGAGCTTATGTTGACTGAATATAGACTGAAGCATGCTATTTTTCACTTTCTTTCTTTCTTCTCTTTTATTTGAATCTTTTTGTACAAAATGACTAATATGGAAATGTTTTATACAATTGCACATGTATAACCTATACTTGATTGCTTACCATCTTGGACTGAGGAGAGGAGGGAGGGATAGAATTTGCCACTTAAAACTTTAAACAGAAATGTTATAAAATTGGGGGAAAATAAAAGAAGTGGTTCTTGGCAGGGAATCATTCAGAGAAGAGTCATGTCAGCCACTGGCAAAGTATACAGAAGTCTTCCTTTTAACAAAAGCACTATTACTGGAGGAGAATACATAGAAGGAGGCAGAGAGATTTTCTTTATTCTAGCTCCTAGTAATATCTCCCATTCTAAATTCTTATAATACATCTAAGCTTGCTGTCTATACTACAGAATATAATAATGGTTTTGATACTAACTTACACTGGTCACTAATTATTTCATTTACTAGAAAGTTGGTAAGTTCTTTGAGGAAACAAGACAATGACTTCTACTTACTGTATGTATGGGGATTAGGAAAGGAAGCATCAGAGGGAGGGGGGAACCATTCATTGGAGGGAGAAGGTAACCGGACTTGAGATTTCACTAGAATAGAGAACTCTTAATAAGGAAACATCTTCTATCAATACAAATACACAAGGTTCTGAAACTTTTAGTCGTAGTGGTGCCTAAAACATTATGAGGTTAAGTGATTTTCCCATGATCACAATCAGTATGTGTCAAAGCAAAGATTCAAACTCAGTTTTTTCTAACTCAGAGACCAGCTCTCTAACCAGTATATCATGCTGCCACTGATTAATAATAGTTATAATAATAGCTCCCAGTTTAGATAGTATCTCATAAAACATTCTGGAATATTCACAAACAAAAGTATTGGCCTAGCTGAAACAATACAATTACAGGCAATTACTTAAAATCTCAAATTACCTCAAAATAGAGTTTTTTAAGTAAATCTATGAATACTAATTTGTTTGGTTTGTGAATTTACCTTTAGAGCTCATAATTTTTTAAAATCTCATTTACATTATTTATTTGCATTGATTTCTAACATAATCTTAGTTTGGTGTTTTTTTCTTGGAAACATGAGAACATGGTTTGTGTTTGAAAAATCACTTCCTTCTGTAATTGTTTTAATAATAATATCCAGGTAGTTTGGAAGTTTTATTTTTTTAAAAAAGTTAGTCTTTGAGCTCCCTCTAGTGGCAACTCCAATCTAGAGGAGCCAGTGCTTTATTACATAAAGATGTCTACATATTCTTCTTATATTTATTTTTGTATTTTAAAGAAGAACAAAGTTAATTAAAACACTTAATAACAATGGCATAAACAATAAATATTGCAATTTTCTGTCCTGAGGCTGTGGCTGCGGCTGCTGGGGCTGCTGCTGTTACTTCATCCTCAAAACTCTTTAGGTGGTGTTAAACCTAGCACTATGCCTCTTCATCTTCAGCCCAGGCATTTTCCACCCTGGCTCTTTGCACATTCTCTTCTCTTTTCTCTTCCCACCCCCAATTTCCACCTCCCACCACTTTCAATGTAATGCTTAGGACTATAATCAATTCACATCTGGAAAGGATATATTAATAGACTTCTCTGTTGTTTTACTTCCTATCTTTGTGACTTCCTTGGCTGCACTCTCCTGTATGTTGTCTCCTATTTAGAGTATAATCTCCTTGAGGGCATGGACTTTCTCACTTTTATATTTGTATTTGTGGAAGAAATAGACAAAACCTGTGTGCTGTGAGTTTTGGGTGAAACATCTGCCCAGAAATAATAGCCTTGCAAGTCCAAGAAATATAGGCTGCAGGGATAGGAGTCTATCTCAAAGGAAGACCTCCACTAACTTAGACCTATAGTTCTACCTAGATATTCTGATGGTCTGATGAGATTAACTGTAGGGAAACACTTTTACTGGGAACAGACATCTTAGTTAACACCAAGTTAAACTATTCTTCCTCCAAATCACCTGACATCCTATTCCTATTTCTCAACCTCTCAAATAAAGAAAATGACCGATCAGCATCACCTAATAGGGTTTTTTTTCTGTCTATCCTAAAGCTATGTAAAATCTTATATAAATGTGTATATACAAGGATATCTCCTTCTGTTCTGTAGAGTGATTAGCTACCTAACAATTGCCCATCAACTAATTAAACTTTTTTTAATTTTCTAGCCTTGTCTGATCTAGGTGGGGAGGATTACTCTCCTGGAGGATCTTAGAATCTCTGGGCTGAAATATTCCTGAACACATATACACACTGTGCTTAGCACAATGCTTGACACTTAATAATGTTTTTCATGCATGTATGCATGTATTCATTGATTACTACATAAAGTTTACAACACTATAATTTGAAGAAAGCAAGAAAAATGGTTTCTCTAGCTTTACTTTCTTTTTTTTCCATAGAAGCAGTAAAAACATAAAATAAAAATGTAAATATAAACATAAAACAGTAGAAGCATTTTCTGTACCCATCGCTTAACTCAGTATGCTCCCCTTTACCATCTTCCCCAGCACTGCCCTGGAAGAAAGGTTTTCTTCTTCAGGTTCCTGACTGCAAAATGAAAGACAGAGATAGTTTATGTAGCCTGGGGCACTTCCAGAGAGTGTCTGGCTGCATATCTCTCAAGATGTAGCCTAAATAATTGTTCCCATTTGCTCTTGGCCATGTGTTGCTCGTAGTCAGAGACCATCATTCTGTGACACTAGAACCTTCTGAGCATTTTCCATATTCTGTTGGTGTAGGTCTTCCTTGCAGATAAGCTAGAAACCTGCTCATTTAGCCCATCTGTAGTTCCATTCTGTATCAGCTCCATGACCTGGTACTTGTTACCATCTCTGTTACATAGCTCAGCTCCTGCATCTTCCATCAATTGTCACCTTGCCATAATGATATGCTTTGTATTACCAGTCAAGTGTTTCACTAGAATTCAAAATCTTGGCCCAGCTATTAACAAATTCAACTCTTGGAGCCTGGGACCTCATAGAAAATATAGTTACTAAGATAACATAGAAAGAATTAAGAATGCTGAATAATACAGTGACCAATAATAACCAACAATCATCAGAAGACTGATAAGGAAGCATGCTTCCCACCAGAAAAGTGGTAGACGGCACCTGTAAAAGAACTACATTCTCAAACATGGCCAATGTATAGATTTGTTTTTATTATGCTTATTTGTTACAAAGAACGGCTTTCAATGGGGAAAGATGCAGTCAGTCAGTCAATAAACATTTACTAAATGCTTACTATGTGCCAAGTATTGTATTAATGTAACACAGAACTTTTAAAAAAGAATAATTACCTCAGAAGATGTAATCACAAATACACAAACTTACTCCACTCTTACAAAGGAGGCACAATCCCCCACCCCTTTGCACCATCTCAATATCTGGGGAGAGGAAGGAGATTAGGTCCACAGTTTAACTCAATTCCTATAGAGCCCTGTTTCAGTTCCAGGTCAAAAATTCTCCTTGAGCTCAAGTCCCAAGCACCCTGGCTCCTTAGGGTTTCCCTGCCTGCCTGCCCGCCTGCCTGCACTTTCCCACATACAGTCTTGGCTCCAAGGCTGTCATGGTTCAAACTCCCACATCCTTACTGATAATCTCTGGAACCTGAAACTGGGGAGGACAAACAATACAGAACAGAAACACCTTAAGGTTCATTTCTCTGAGCCAGGGTAAAAGAGGGAAAGCATTTTCCCCTCCTCTCACTGGTTCAGTTCATAGGGTGCATGCTGTGGGTGACCAGGATCTTCACTCTCCACCCTATAGATAAGCATAGGAAAGAGAATAACAGAAAGAATGGCTTCAAAGAGCATCAGGAAGAGTGACCAGATTTGCAGCCAATCAAAGAAGTCAGCTCCCATCTGCATGGTAAGGAATGCAGAGGCCTTCATGTTAGGCAATCTGGGCAGTCTCCAAAAGCCCCTCAAGGGTGCCTCCCATTGCAAATGCCCAGACATCTTTAACTTTTGCCTTTAGGGGGACAAAATCCAGGATCCTAAAAATATTTAATCATATAATCTTAAGAGTTAGAAGGGGTCTTAGAAGCCATCTTGTACAATTCATTCCTAAGCAGAAATCCCCATCCACAATATTCTGAACAAGTAGCCTTGTATCCTTCAGCTAAGGCTTTTTAATCAGCAGGAATCCACTACCCACTCAGGGAGCCCATGTCACTTTTAAATAACTCTCCTCATCAGTAATTTTTTTTTACATTGAACCCATGTTTGCTTCTCAGCATCTTCTGTTAATTGTCCCTATACTGTCCTCCTCGAGGGTCAAGCAGAATAAATCAAATCCTTCTTCCATAGGGGAAACAAATAGTTGAAAACAATCATCATGATGATACCTCTCCACTCCCTCACAAAGTCTTGGTTTTTTTTCTTATTGATCCCTAGTTTCATTACCAAAATAAGTCTCTCTCAACATTTTAATCATCTTCCTCTGAACACTTTCAAGCTTATATAAGCTTTTCAGAATTGGCATCTGGAAATGAATGCAGCACTTTATATCTGATCAGAACTACTATATTTCAGATATTATGCTATGTCTTTGGAGTACAAATACAAAACTGAGACAGACCTTCAAAGACCTTACTTCAAAGATCTACTGGTGGAATACAATGTGTTCACAGATGTGTAACACACAGTACATATATGTAGCATCCTCAAGTTTGTCCTTTCTTAGAGAATACTCAGTCAGTATTCCTGTCAAGTGCATGGACTTCCCACCACATTCAGAACATGCTCAGATACCCTCTGATTGCTTTCTATAAACCCTGACTCAGGGTTTTATATTGTATGAAGACTAAAAGTCTCCTTACTAAATACTGATTTACAACTCCATAAATATAATGCTTCTCATTATTCCTCTTCCTTTCTGTCTTAGAGTCATGGGAATTATTCAGAGTTGTGTTCATGAAAGTCAAGTAGGGGAATAATGGAAAATGGGCCAATGGAATCATGAGCATATGTCCCACCTAAGCAAGCCTGTACCTGGGATAGAACCATTTCTCTTAGCTTCCTTTCCCAAGAGATGACTGAGTAGCAACCTCTAGAAGGACAAATCCAGGTGATCTTACGAATTTCAGAAAGTCATTAATTCTAGTGAGGCAAATGAGATGGAGTTTGTCGTATCTACCACAGCAGTTGATTACAGTTGCAGCAGAAATTACAGTAGTTAACTGGCACCTGTGGTGTCATCTGATTGTCACTGGAGAAAGAAGGGACACCTAAAAAGATCAAATGTGAATTTGACATTTGATGGGACTGTGCTCAATAGTGGTAAAAGGTAAAATGGCTAATTGCCCAGCCTTGCAAAAAAAAATTGTTCCTATCCTTATGAGAGTTGAAAAATGAGATAGACAGCTGATTGTTCTAATAATGACTAGCAATTTATGTTTTAATCATTCTATGATTCTTATTGGCTTAGTATTCCTATTTTCTGTGTGGGAATAAATTCTTGTTCCATATCAGTATCATATTTATACATTACATACACCTATACATTACATCACTTAAAAAATTTTCCCTTCTTAAAAAACAAAACAAAACAAAACAAAAAAACTAGTCAAAAGCCAAAAGCACCATCATTGCAATGAGCAGCTTTCCTCAGGAAGCTGAGAGGGTGAGGAGTCAATGTTTGTGAACACTGAGAAATCTAATTCTCCTATTGAGAAGCCAGACAACCTCAAAGCAATGAATTAAGAGCAAATTTAAATGTCAGGTAAAGGACAGGAATTCGCTTGGGTTGCCAGCCCCTGTGGTCTTAGCTGAGTGGTACCTAGCTAAGCATAAAGGAATGGGGATAAGAAGAGCACTAGCAACTGAGGGGATAAAGAAATGACTTTTTAAGAAGGTGGCACATAATATAAGTCTTGATGTGAAGTTGGGGTTCCAAGAAGTTATGGTGAAGAGGAAGAGCATTCTAGACATGGGTAACAATCTGGGAAAAGGCCCAGAGGAATGAGATGGAATGCCACCTATAGGAACTGCGATTCAATCATTGGCTGAAGCATAGGGTATGAAAGGAAGTAATGTGTGAAATAACTTTAAAAGATGAGTGGCAGCATGATTGTGGAGGGTTTTATATGCTAAACAAAGGAGCTTTTATTTTATCCTAGGGGCAATAGAGAGCCACTGAAGTTACTGGAGCAGAGCAGTGATTCTATCTACTATGCCTCTCTTAATTCAGTCCAAGATTGCCTTAGCTTTTCTTCTTTTTTCGTCCTCTATAGCACATTGTTAACTCAGATATTGCCTTAAAAACCCTAGACTGTTTTCATATAAACTGTTGTCTGGCTACACTTCCCCAATCTTAAACTCATGAAATTGAGTTTAGAAACAAAAATGTTAAAATTACATCTTATTATATCAAGCCTAATGGCCTAGCTTCTCAAGATATTGAGTTCTTTGTTTCATTCATTCAACACCAGCTTTGCGTCATCTGCAAATCTGATAAGCAATCCATCTGTGCTTTCATCCAAGTCATAGATAAAAAGTTTAAGTTGCACAGAACCAAGTACATATCCCTGGGGTATTTCACTCCATTCCACTGGTCTGCCAGCCTAGTAATCTTGAATTAAAGAAAATCAAATTAGTCTGGCATAACCTAGTCTTAATGAATCCATTCTAGCTCTGTGATCACCAGTTTCTTTTCAAGATGTTAACTAACAGCCTTTTGACCATATGTACAGTCTTGAAAAAACCCTGTGGGATGAATTCTCAGTAAGAAAAATGTAATTACCATTCATTTCAATGGGACAAATTTTATGAATTCCAGAATTCCCAACTGCAATAACAATAAATTAGCATTCATATAGTAATTTAAGATTTTCATCCATTGATACTCAATCTTTATGTATATGAACTTTTATTGCAAAAGAAAAAAAACAGAACTATGAAGACAAAAGAAATCAATGAAAACTATATAAATTATATTATATTCACTGAGCAAAGTGACATGTGAAAAGGTGATAACAGGAAACTGGAGAGGTCATTTTATTACTTTTTTTTCATTTTAAGAAGCTTGATGCACAAACTCATCACTACTATAAGCTAGAAAACTGAGTACTGTGAGAGGAAAACTTAATGCAACACAGATCAATAACTTGGAAGATGACTGAATAGTGACTTCAAAAATAAAATCGGTCCTCATAAATATGAAGAAACCCTTTACAAGTATAAGTTGAAGAAGGAATATTAAGTGAAAAAGCTTCATAATATTGAATTATCATAACCCAAATTGGTGAATGTGTGTGCGTGTATACACAGATACACACACACACACACACACACACACACACACACTTCATACAAAGTAGATACAAGGCAACCTAAGAACAGAAGGCACTAGCAGCTGGGAGGACTAGAAAAAGGCTTGATACAAATAGCACTTGAGCTAAATCTTAAAAGAAAATGGTGATTTCAAGAGATCAAACTTAGAAATGAGAGCATTTAAACATAAGGTAGACCTAGTAGAAAGGCAGAGAAACAGTAAAAGGAATGTCAAGTATAAAAAAATAAGTAAACATGTATGGCTAGAAGAGAGTGATAATATTGAAAAGATAAGAAGGAATATGATTATGAAAAGAAAGAAGAAAACAATTGTGTATTAAGGTCTTACTATGTGAAAGGAAATGAAGAGGAAGAGAAGAAGAAGGAGAAGGAGAAGAAGAAGAAAGAAGAAGAAGAAGAAGAAGAAGAAGAAGAAGAAGAAGAAGAAGAAGAAGAAGAAGAAGAAGAAGAGTAGGAGCAGGAGAGGGAGAAAGAGGAGGGGTAGAAGGAGAAGGAGGAGGAGGAGAAAGGGAAAGAAGATGAGAAAGAAGAGGAGAAGGGGGAAAGGAAGAGAAGGAGGAAGAGAGTAACATAAGGCAGAGTCTGACATGCATCCTAGTGGATTTCAAAGTTTTCTGAGAAAAATGAGTAAAGTATCATTATTCCATATAAGAGGTCAGCCCAAAGAAATAGGACTGGTCAAGAATGAAATTCTAAAGATACAAAGAAGAGTAACTCCAATAAAAAGAAAATGGGGTGCTATCTAAAGTTGGAAATATACAGAGACCTCATCATCTAAGAATTACAGTGAAGTTGAAAACAAGGACAGATAATGAAGGACAAATACAACAACACTGTATTGCCCAGTAAGAATAGCGTCAGAAAATTTGTTCAGAGTGAGCAGAGTTTAGTAATGAATGCTAAGGAGCAACTGGACAACTTTTCACTGATGTTAAGGAAAAGAGGAGGATCACAAAAGGGATGTGACTGGGGCTCAGAGTGTATAAGACAATGATAGTGGACAATGGAGTGAAGGAAGGACATCTCAATTTTTGTTTTGTTTCTATTTTCTCTGTAAGGGAAAATAGTTTAACAGGAACAACAGGAAAAATAGTCTAGAGTCTATAAACTATTGTTCAATACATTTGATTTTGATTCCTGGCCAATTTCTGAAGTGTACTATTAAAGGAAGGTTTGTAAGCATTTAGAAAAACACAGGAATGGTAAGTGTCTTGAAAACTATACCACCAAAAATTAGGATAGAGGTGAGCCAAGATGATGGAGAAAAATCAGAGATTCACCTGAGGTCTCCCAAATTTCTCTCCAAACAACTTTAAATAATGCCTCAAAACAAATTCTGGAGTAACAAAACTAAAAAAAAAAAAAAGACTGGGGTGAAGCAATTTTCCAGCCCAAGACAACTTAGAAGGTCAGCAGAAAAAGTCTACTGCCCTGAGGTGAGAGTGGAATGTATTCTAGCACAGGCTGTGTCAGTGTAGGCCCCACCCCAGCAAGCAAGCAGCAGGCCATGAGGGCAACTGAATCAGTGGTGGCAATAGCTGCTTCCAGAGCTCTCAGCCCACAGATGTTAAGGGGGTCAGCCAACTGGTCAGGAGATTACCTTTGCTGCCCCTAGATGCAGGTTTCTGTTGCATTATCCACATTTAGATATGGGTCACAGTCCTGGGTCACAGTCCCAGGGTGAAGAGGAGCACTAGCACACCAGGATTTGTAGTGGCAGGGGAGCATGGATCTTATTCACAGTTCCAGGGCTGAAAAGAGTACTTATGGTCACTCACAGAGCAGAGAAAAACCAGGAGGGTAGTAAACATACCTCTCCTTAAATCATACCACCTTGGAAGAACTGAAAGCTTACAAATCCCCAGAATTAGCTCTGAAAGCAGCTGCACAAAAAAAAACCCTGAATCTTGGAACAGCACCCTTTCCACCCTGGGAACACAGCCCAATTTTAATATAAAAGTCAAGAAATAGGCTGGTAAGGGGCAGCTAGGTGGCACAGTGGATAGAGCACCAGGCCTGGAGTGAGGAGGACCTGAGTTCAAATCTAGCCTCAGACACACAACACTTGTTAGCTCTGTGACTCTGGGCAAGTCCCTTAATACCAGTCGCCTCACACACACACACACACACACACACAAAAGAAAAAAATACAAAATTAGAAGACAACAAAGTCAAAATATCTACATCAAAATCCTCAAAGAAAAATGTGAATTGATCTCAAGCCCCAAAAGAAAACCTGGAAGAGCACAAAAAAAAGATTTTTTTTAAATCAAATAAGAGAGGCTGAGGGGGAAATAGGGAAAGAAATGAGAGTGATGCAAAAAAAATTGTGAAAAAAGAGTCAACAGCCAGGTAAAGGAGGTACAAAAAATGCCAAAGAAAATAATACCTTAAAAAACAGAATAGGCCAAACGACAAAAGAGGCATAAAAATCCAATGAAGAGAAGAATGCCTTGAAAAGCAGAAATAGCCAAATAGAAAAAAAAAGATGTACAAAAATTCACTGAAGAGAAGAACTCATTAAAAAAGTAAAATTGGCCAAATTAAAAAGGAAGTACAAATGCTCACTAAAAAAAATTATTTTTTAAAAAATTTAACTTGGTTAAGTGGAAGCTTGAGATATCAAGAAGCAATAAAACAAATCAGAAGAATGAAAAAAATAGAAGAAAATGAGAAATATCTCATTGGAAAAACAACTGACCTGGAAAATAGATCAAGGAGAGATAATTTAAGAATTATAGGACTATCTGAAAACCATGACCAAAAAAAAAAAAAGAGCCTAGGTGTCATCTCTCAAGAAATTACCAAGGAAAATTGCCCTGATATTCTAGAACCAGAGAGTAAAATAGACATTGAAAGAATCCACTGATCTTCTCCTGAAAGAAATTCCCAGATGAAAACTCCCAGGAATATTATAGCCAAATTCCAGAGCTCCCAGATAGAGGAGAAAATATTGCAAGCCACCAGAAAGAACCAATTCAAATAACATAGAGCCCCAGTTAGGATAACAAAAGATTTAGCAACTTCTATCTTAAAGGATCAGGGGACTTGGAATATGATATTCCAGAGGGCAAGGAGCTAGGATTACAATCAAGAATCACCTACCCAGCAAAACTGAGCATAATCCTTCAGGGAAAAAAAAATAGACATTCAATAAAACAGAGGACTTTCAAGAATTCTTGATGAAAAGACCAAAGCTAAATAGAAAATACTACTTTCTTGTGGCACAACAATATTCTATTACATCTCTATGCTTATGATTCCCAAATTAATATATCCAGCCCTAATCTCTCTCCTAAACTCTAGTTTCAGTTCATGAACTCCCCATTTGATATTTTGATCTGGATGTCTCATACACATTTCTAATTCACTGTGTTCAAAGCAGAACTAATTATATTCCCCTTTTCCCCTTCAATGCCCCCCACCCTGATTCCAAATTTCTCTATTTATTTTTAATTTTATTCTGAACCTAAGAAATAAAACAAGCATTTCCATAACATGGTAGAATAGGGGGGAAAAAAGATGATTGCACATGAAACTGCAAATCTGTTATGTACAACTTGCTATCCTTTTTGAATATACAATAAAGTTATCTTTTTTCTTATTTTCTTCCCCCCACCCTAGAAATGACTATCACAAGACACAAATATGTGTGTATATGTATACGTATATATGAATACACACACACATATATGGCAAATCTTTCTATGCATACTTCTATTTATTAGTTCTTTCTTTGGATACAGATAGCATATTCCTTCGTTGGTCCTTTGTAGCTAATCTAGATATTTATAATAGTCAAAATGATTAGTCTCTCAAAGTTGTTCTTAAAACAGTATTGCTGTTACTGTATAAAATGTTCTGATTATTTCATCCTTCATTATTTTGTCCAGATCTGTCTATGTTTTAATAAAATCATCAAACTCATCATTTCTTATAGCACAGAATTATTTCATCACAATCATTACCACAACTTGCTTAGCCTTTCCCCAATTGACAGGCATACCTTCAATTTTTAGTTCTTTGCCACCACAAAGAAAGCTGCTATAAATATTTTAGAATGTATAGGTTCTTTTCCTTATTTTTATTATTTTTATTATTTTTGCTTTTTGGTGAGGCAATCAGGGTTAAGTGACTTACCCAGGGTCATACAGCTCGTAAGTATCAAGTGTCTGAGGTAAGATTTGAACTCAGGTCCCCCTGACTCCAAGGCCAGAGTTCTATCCACTGTACCAGCTAGCTGTCCCTCTTTTCCTTTTTCCCTAGTCATCTTTGGAAACAGTCCTAGTAGTGGTATTGCTGGGTCAAAGGGTATAGGCAATTTAATAACTCTTTGGGCATAATTCCTGATTGTACTCCAAAATGGTTGAATCATTTCACAGTTCCACCAACAGTAAGTTAGTGTCCCAATTTTTCCACATTCCAATCAACACTTGTTGCTTTCCCCTTCAATCATTTTAGACAATCTGATAAGTGTAAAAATGGTATCTCAAGGTTATTTTAATTTGCATTTCTCAAATCAATAATGATTTAGGTCTCATATTTCAAATATATAAAGAACTTTGTCAAATCTATAAGAAGATGAGTCGTTCCCCAATTATGGAGAAATTGTTGTCAAAGGATATGGACAGGAAGTTTTCCAATGAAGAAATAAAAACAATTTATAGACACATGAAAAAACTTCCCTATTTCTGTTTAGGATGCCACAATCCTTTTGGTCACCCAGGTCTCAAACCTTTGTATCATCTTTAACTCCTCATTTCATTTACCTCAGATGTACACTTATTGTAGGAGATGCTGTGAAGTCAATGTCCTGTAAATTCAGGTTTAGCACTCATGAGTCATTGAACATTTTTAAAAGGAGGTTTACTTTGCCTTAACATAACAAGAATAAGCAACAAGACTATAAAGCAAAGATATACAGCAAGGATACAGTGGCACTTAGCTTTTCTGAATACAACCCCCCTTGTCTCCATCTGGAACTGTCTGGTCAGTCAGTCATCAGGCAGTCATTAGGATACAGGGACTCATGTGGTCTCAGAGTACCCGCACAGTCTGAACAGCCTCAAGTCCACATGGCTTGGGCTTTTTATTGACCCTAGTCCAGGAAGCTATATCAGAGAAACTGAGGCCAGTCAGGTTTCTGAATGGGGGAAAGCTTTGGCTTTTTCACCAGAGAAGCCACTAGGAAAGCTGGAGTGGAAGCAGTTTGTGTCAGGGTTGTGCCTGGGGAGAAAGCAGTGATAGGGCAAGGGAATCTGTTGTCCTACCACAATAATTAATGCCAAACTTTGTTTAGCACAACATCTTTCCCGTGTTTCCCCTTTTCCTCTCTCACATAGACACTTTCCATTATTGTAGTCTCCTAATTTATTTCCCTGTCTCAACCTCTCTCTTGTCCAATTCATTCTCCAATTGAATGATAAAATGATTTTCCTAAAGCACCAGTCCAACCATGTTACTCTTCCACTCAATAATCTCCAGGGGATACCTATTAGAACCAGAATCAAATACAAATGTTAATATTTGGCATTGACGCTCTTTGTATTATCCATCATATCCATGATGCTTTAGCCATATCTGTCTTCTTACTATTTATCATAAACAACATGCTAGCTCTCTAGTCCATGCCTTTGAACTGTCTCTCATGCTTAGAACACACTCCTTCTTCACCACTACCTCTAAAATCTCTAGTATTTCTTTCTGGGTTTAGCTCAAGTGGCACTTTCTACCTGAGACCTTTCCTGCTTCTCCCCGCTGCTAGTACCTGCCTCCAAAATTATAGAGTCCCTCACTAGGTAATACACTTGTCAAGGTCAGGTATTATTTCACTTTTTTCTCTGCGTCTCCAGCACCTATCTGCCTGCCACAGAGTAAGTGCTTAAACATTTGCTTGACTACTTGATTGATTATGCCATATGAACATATCTTCAGGCAATACTTTGATAATTGTAGCTACCATCACCATTTTACCAAGCCTACATAATGAGTAAGTGATTGTGAACTGCTCTATTTCCTTCCTCTATCCCTGGGGCCTGAAGGATACTCCTGTGACAGTGGGATGTGGTTCTTCCACGCCTGGTGACTTGAACTCATTTAGGAGAGCTAGACACTCTTTTACTAGACTATACCTATTTTATGTGAGAACACACTTGTAACCATTTTTGTTCTGCCCTCCCCAGATTGAAAACCATTTTTATCACAGAAAATAGAAACAAGAGTTCAGTTGTTCTGCCTTTTTTCCCATTATTTGATAAAATAACTTATTTCTCCCCCTGCTGATCTTCACCAAAATGCTCTCTACCATGATTCATTCTTTGGTTCCAAGATTTTTTCAGTTATCCTTAAACCTTCACTTCACTTATGTCTTTAAAATATAAAATTCTAATCCTCCTTCTACCTATCCTGTTATTTTTAAATAAGGTAGGGTCAGAGGACCATAGATCTTAAACTGGGGAGGGGGAAGGGGAAGAGAACTCAGAGGCCTTCTAGTACACAAATCTAAAATCTATCCTGGTCATGACTCCCATCACAAAATGTCTCAGAAGTATTTCTAAGGTCATATGTGTTTCCTTGCATTAAAATCTCTAGTTCAACTTGTTTATTATCTATGCCCTGTGGATTTGTGCATAATCATTTGAGTTCATAAGTTTTCTTCAAGTTACCTTTTTTAGTCTTGACCTTGATGATATACTCCTAATATGTAATGAAGAAGTGCCATATCAATCATGGTTTGGGTAGGACCCAGTTTGCTTGAAACTGACCAAAATATTAAAATAACTGGGCTGAATTTTTTTCTCATTGTAAAAGTTCATTTCTCCAATAAGACCTCAGAGAAAAATTAGTTCCCTGCTTACAATTACCTGTACTAATAATAATCATAGCAGCTGACATTTATAAAATGCTTTAAGATTATATAAATGACTAATAAAAATATAATATATATGACTAATAGTCATTCCCCAATAGGATATAAACAAAGAATTCTCAAAAGAATTGCAAAATATTTGCAACCACATGAAAGACTGCTCCAAATCACTAGTAATAAGAGAAATACATATCATAGGAACCCTGAGATTTCCATTCACCCCCTACAAATTGGCAAAATGACAAAGAATGTAAATAGTCAATGTTGAAAGGGTTGGAAAATGATAATCACACTAATACATTGTTATTGGAGTTGTGAGACAGTACAACAGTTTTATAAAGCAGATTTGGAATTATGCAAATAAAGTGACTAAAATATTCATGCTCTTTGAACCAAAGAATCCATTACTGGGAATAAGGTATCAATAAGAAGAAAGTCTCTATATACATCAAAATATTGATAGCTAATAGTTTGTGATAGCAAAGAAGAAGAAATGAAGTATATGCTCATCAAAGGAGGAGTGGCTGAACAAACTATTGCAAATAAATGTAGTGGAATATTATCACTATGCTGTAAGAAATGTTTTTGGTGAATATAGAGAAGAACAGAAAGAACTACATGAACTGGTACAGAGCAAAGGAAGCAGAGTCAAGAAAAAAATACACACAATATCTACAATAACTGAAGTGAAAAGAACACCAAAAAATCAAAATAAATCTAACAAAATTATAATGATCAAGCTGGACTCAAGGTAAAAGATATGAGAAGATACTCCTAATCTATCTCTTCATGGAGATGAGAGGTCCACAGGTGTTACACATTGCACGTGTTTTCTGACTTTTTCAATGTATTAATCATTTGTGCTGATTTGTTTTTTTCTTAAAAATACTATCTGTTATTTGGGATGGCTTTCAGGGGTAGAGAAGGGAAAGGATACTGGGGATAACTGATGATATAAGTATTTAAAAATACCAATAAAAACTTATTTTCTAAAAATGTGATTTAAAATTTGCAAAATGCTTTATGTACATTTGGCCTCCACAACAACTCTTGCAAGACAGATGTATTATTGTCCCATTTTACGGATGAAGAAACTAAGACCGAGAATGGTTAGGTCACATAAGTGGCCCAAGGCCACTGGGTTAGTAAACTTTTAAATTAGCAGTTAAACCTAGGTCTTAGTTTCTAGTCTAGCTCTCAATCCATTAACCCACCCAGCAAAAGCATTTTGCTAATGATAATAATACGTCTGTTATAAAATTAGGCCTGGTAGTTTTAAGACCGCCATGAAAGTTTCCCCTTAAGGGAGGCTATAATTTGTAGAATCTATGCACTGAAACCATTGTTACAAGATTAGGCCTCATGGTTTTGAGGCCATCATGACAGTTTCCCCTTAAGGAATGCTTATAGACGTACTCTAGAAAAATACTGAGAACAATATTTTTCGAAGGTTGATACAGCGGTGTCCCCCAAATAATATTTTGCCTACCACTAGATTGTTTTTCTCCCTAAAATGCAAACTCTCCAAAGAATATTTTGTCTACTGCCAGCTTGTTTTTCTCCCTGATAACAGCTACCCCAAAATACAAAATAACATTTTGCCCTGATCCCTGGTACACAATTTGGCCAACTCCAAGGAGGCCATCTAAATTCATAATATAAGAACCGCACTCTCAGAAGAGTACTTTGGCGCATACCTTCTACTCCATCTGGAACACACCTTACTGCTGCAGCACCCCATTTCTGCTGAATGGACTCATGTTTCTAAGGTTCTCAACTAAATGCTACTCTGATGCGAATTATACTCTATGTTAGTGTGTATGCCTGAGTTGTATGTTGGGTCCCCTTTTCCTTTTTCTCCTACCTCCTCTTCCCCATTGTTTACAATAAAGCTTTGCATTCAGTTGACTTTCATTGTTTTTACGCGTATTCTCAGCACTCATACTCATTAAGGGCTTGTTTTCCCAATGTCCCTGGACCTTTCCTTATAATCTGGGTACCCAGATAAGGATTTAACCTATTGATAGCTGCACCTTCACTGGGGGAATAGGATACTATGAACCCTGCTGCAGAAAGCAAAGGTCAGTAGAGGAACCCTACAGCCTTCCAGGAGGCTTTTATGCCAAAGGACTGTCCCCAAACAAGATCATGCTTTTGTAAGGATCTAAAGTTTGTACCTTGTTTTTCTCAGAGTGGTCCTACAAAACAGGCAGTGAAACTGTTATGATGTCTATGTCTCCATTCTATATACAAAGAAATCTAGGGTTAGAGGGGTGACGTTACTCATCTTGGTCACATAGCTAGGTTATTAAGGAGAAATGGGGAGGAAAGCAAGGAACTGTTCAGTGTTTTCTGGTAAAGGCAGCAATAGCATGACTGCTGTTAACCATAAATGCAATTGGAAAACCTGATATTCTGTACATTTTGTCCTTAAGGTGGCAGGCTAGTCCACATTTCACAGGAACCTTATGACAAATATAAGAAACCTTCCCCAACCACATAGGCTTAATCTCTTGGCCCTCCCTCCTCCAAGGAAGATCATCAGAAAGAGTTAAGGCAACACTAGCGTCAGATGTTACTCACTCTGAACAAGTAGCCGTTTCTACAATGATTTGATATTGTTCCCAGAACAAAGAATAAATCTGTAGAATGTCAACAGCCTGTGGAAGAGTTTCTTGAAGATACAAAAATACTGGAATCATAGAAAATAATAAGATTAGAAGACTTTGAGGCAGATTTTCAGATGTTTTTCACATTCCAAGGTGTTGGTCTAAGGATTCATTTTACCTAAGGGAGTTTAATATTGATGTGATAACGGGATATTGGGTTAATATTTGAAAATACAACTCAAATGAAAATCAGGAAACAAAAAGGTAATCCTCCAAGGCCCAGTTCTGCCATATACTCTCTGTGTGTGATCATGGGCAAATATCTCTCTGATCCTGTTTCTTCATCCATAAAACTTCTCCCATTTATAAAAAGGAAGCATAATAGCTCTTTCACTGCCTAACTCACAAGGCCATTCTGAAGAAGCAATTTGTGGATTTTAAAGCCCTATAGAAGTAAGAGTTATTATCAGCATTATTAAGATACATATATTCTGTGGCTTAATGGATTGAGGGCCTGTCTCAGAATCAGGAAGACAAGTTCACAAGCCTAAGAAGCTAACTGTCTATATGGCCTTATGTCACTTATGTCAGCTGTCTGCTCTCTTAGTTTCTTCATCTATAAAAAGAGATAGCAGTAGCACCTATTCCATAGAGTTGTTATGAAGACTAACGAGATAACATGTAAAGCATTTCTTAAGCCTGCTTAAAGTGCTATATAAATGTCATCTGCTATAATCATTGTTAATGCAGATATTTGTAAATAATTTCATTTTCTCTGATGCTCATGGGAAAATGAAATTTTTCACTGAGAAAACAATAATCAAATTCGGCTCAGGGCCCATGTCCTCCATTCAGCCATCCCTGCTCCTTCCAATCAGAAATGAACTCTCACTCCTTGGATTTTTCATTGGCCTTTGTAACAATCACCACAACAACACACATTTGTAGAGTACACTGAGATTTCTAAAGCACGTCCTAAACAATTCTTTGAAGAAAGTATTGCATTTTATTATACCCCATTTTACAAATAAAGAAGTCAAATTTCATAGAGGATAAGTGGCCAACTGGCTATGATAAAGCTAGAAGTATGAAGAAGTAGAATTCATGTCTAGGTCTTCTGCTTCCTGTTCTGGTATTCTTTTCAGTGCAATTCACTACTTCATGTACATCCATCCATCTATCTATCTATCTATCTATCTATCTATCTATCTATATTACATTTTCCAATTTATATCATCATTTTCTGCACCCCATCTCCTTTATCTACATGATAAGCAGAAGGAGGAAGGTCTGTCTGAATCATCTTAGATGTCTCATTTATTACATTGAAATGAGTGGAGTTGAGATTAACTGAACTGAATGGAATCATATTGAATTTGATTGCCCAGTACAGTTGTGGAAAAGAGACAGCTCAAATCAATATAAAAGCTGGGGCCTGGGAATCAATATTGCTTTCTCTAAGCCAAATAGTTAAAAATGGGATGTATGGGGTGTTCAAGGACAACTGACACTTCTAGTATGAGGGCTTGCTGAGGTCTTTTCAGGTCTGCTCATCTACCTTTGGTGTCTACCTGGCACTCAGCTCTCATCTGTGACTCCAAGAAGCTACAGAATGTGCAGCAACTACACTCTAGCAATCCTTCTTGACAGGATGAGCGTAACTGATGGGCCTCAAACTCATTGGTGAATTAGGGGGATGTCTACCCTGAGCATGTGAAGACTTCCCCCAGTGGAATGGATGAATGACATCAACTTGTTCCAATGGCCATGAAGAACAGCTGAAGCAAGTGCTGTGGATCCTGTAGAGTTTGGTCAGACATGAAAGATGGCAAATTCATCCACTGCATCCTGGGCCATTGCCAGTCATCTTGACTTTTATCTTACACTGGATTCCAGCAACTCTGGAAGAGAGAATGAGACTGACAACTGTAGAGGGCCGGCTTTGGGGAGTTGGAAGGCTTAAGCCAGCCCGGGTCTTACCTGCAGCTTGTACTAAGCCTGACACCTGTGAAACTCAGGACGTCGGCTCACCAACCCCCTGTTTTGTCTCTTGAAAACAGGATGCAAGAAGGGAGGAAATGGATGGGGTACAGGACAGGATGCAGGAAAGAATGTAACAGACAAGGTACAAGGAAGTAAGGAAATCACCTAATTAGATTTGTACTTTTCATGAATAACAATGTTACTATTGCTTGATCCAGTACTATATAAGCCTGAGCCCTCAGATCAATAAACAGAGTTTGTTCTTCACTGCTCTCACCTGGCCGGTGATTCTTTCTCTCTTCACACTCTGCCGGCATCATACCACAGCCGGGGATGCAGGCGCTGCCGGCTTTTGGCGCCTAGACAGGGACCTGAAAGGAAGGCTTCCTCCAGCAGAGTGGCCCTGGACAAGGTGGGCTGTTTCGGCAACAGCCCTAGAAAAGGAGCTCCTGTCATCAAGAGAAGACGCTAACAAGGTAGGGCCATAATTTTCCTATACAGTTTTTTATTTTCACCAGGTTAAACAGGGATTAAAAAGAAACCAGACTGCCGCTTATCGGGTCTCTTAAAGTGAAAATCAGAACGAGACTGCTGCTTATCAGGGTCTCTTAAAGTGAAAGTGAACATCAGAACGAGGCTGCCACTTTTCGGGGTCTCAGATTTAAAGTGAAAGCAAACTGCACAGGTGGGAAAGCAAACCACGCAGGCGGACAAACGAGACTACGGCTTTTGAGCGTCTTCAAAAGCGAAAGTAAACTTCAGAATGAGACTGCCGCTTTTCTGCTTCTCTGATTTAAAGGGAAAGTAAGCCCCACGGGCTAAGTAGTGTCCTATAAGATAGTTAGCTAATATGGGGCAGAGCTCGTAGGCAGAGCAGAGAGACAGACAATATTATTTGAAAGTGTTCAAATACAGGGGACACAACTAGAATTTTAGCATGCAAATAAGAACATTGTCTTTCTTTAAATTGTCAACTGCATCTTGTCATTTCTATTGAGAACAAACCAAGGGCCATTCTGCTACTGAAATCTCTGCATAAGATACCTGTACTGTCCAACCATTGCATTGCCAAGACTGTACTAATACCAACTTTGATTACACTAGGAAATGGCAGTGCTCAGTCTTAGTGGTGTTGTAATTTTCACATATTTGGTATTTTATTGATTATTGTTTAAAATAATAGTACTATATGAGAACTTAATGATTATATCTTGGAATTATTTTGTATAGAAAATATACTTAGAAAAGTGGTTACCATGCTGCTGTCCTGTTCTTGTTAAAAAGACCCATGTCATAAATATTCAGGACATTGGCAGCTGATCACATTTATAAAGTCAGTGTGTAAGTGAAATTATTACTCCCTCCATAATGTCTTATGGACAAGCAGGAGCTGTGATGTGAAGCTACATTGTATTTCCCATTTTATATGTCTCCCTATTTGATTTTATTCAAGTTATAGTACATTCTGAAAAAGTTGGCCTTAGGTGTGTGTCATTGTGGCATGCAAAGAGTTATGATGACTTCACATTAAATGTTAGAATTTGTAGTCATTATGATATTGGAAATTTTTGTGGTTTTCAAGAGTCTCAAAGAAAATTGTATATTAACATTTTTTTTTGTCAGCCATCACATTTCCAAAGAGTATTTAAAAAAAAAAACCACAAAGGTAAATGTGATATGGCAGATGACCAGACTAACCAAAATCAGTGGTTAAGGGGATTTCATTTTAGATCCTTTTTAATAATCAAAGAAAATGGGACATTTGCCTTATATACATATAAAAAAAAGTTTTATTTAAGTTAGAGCTAAAATAGCATACTTAATTTTATAGCTTTTGTAGATACATGTCCTTTGCAACCTTCCATTCATTTCAGATCAGTTTGTAAATCCAGAGTTCTATCTTATGGTAATTCTAGAAAAATAAAGCTTGTATTATTTTATCTACAACCACCATTTAGGTAACTTTAAAATTACATTGGCATTCAAAAGAGAGGAAAATTATTTAAGAAGCTAAGTTATATCAATAATTAGAAAACAAATCAACTTGTTTTCTTAATCAGGTGGGGAGGAAACTTCAAGGGTAGCAGTAAATAAACTCTCTGCTTTAGAAATTTGACATGAGCAGTTTGTATGTTGAACACAGTCTAATGCACTGTATGTATACTAAAATTTCCAGTAAGATGTAGCTTGTAAATTTTCTGAATCAGCTCCTTAGTACTAGTTATAATATAGCTAAAATCTTAATATATTTTACAGTATATAAAAGGCTATAACTTCATAAGTCCTCTTTAATGTATCTTTGATAGAACTTTTTGATTTAAAAAATTCTTCATTCTGACTTTGTTAGAATATTAATAGCAATATTTTTAGGCTTTCATTTGTCCTGGTGGTTCTTTGAGAGGATTTGCAAGCAAATTAAACAAGCAAGAGTGGTAAAGGGGACATTTATTTGTCTTTGAATATTTAGAAATATATTTTTACCCTTGCCCAGCAAAACCCTCTTGAATTCAGTAGATAACTAAAGAAATTCTTTTGCTTTGCTGCAGAGTTCTACTGCCTAACTCCCTAGCATAAATCCAGCATAAATTTGTCATAGCCTGGTCAGTAGTTAAAATAACATTTCAGAGTTGAAAATAATTTTTATTAATTAAACCATTAGGGAATCTTTTTTTTTAACTACAGATAGGAAACTTAGTTATTTCTGTGTTTTCTGCCAAGAAGCATAACCTTAAACACATTTCTATACATACCTGATTTCTTAGCTACTTAAATTTATGCTGTTCTAAACATTACTTAATCATATTTAGTTGGCTATTTTTCTACTGAACAATTACACAATGTTAGGGAGAGTCTTATTCTAAAATTCCTTTATTTCATATCAATGTGTGATTCATGTTTTTTAAGTGTAATTACAATGTATGTGTCAGAGTATGCGCAAAAAAAAAAGTGGGGGCAAGATATACTTCAGGAGATGGGGGTATCCATACAATCTATACGGCAGGGTTTTCACTAGGGGTCACTGTTGAGAAAGACAAGAGACAGAGGACCCCTCGAATAATTTGGAAGGAGGGACCTCCCATATGGGTGGAACAGTGGCCCCTATCTCAAGAAAAGCTAACTGCCCTGACTGAAATAGTAAAAGAACAGTTAGAGGCCGGCCATATTGAGCCATCTAATAGTCCGTGGAACTCACCTATTTTTGCTATAAAAAAGAAATCAGGAAAATGGAGAATGTTGACCGATCTTAGATGCATAAATGATAGAATGCAAGATATGGGCAGCCTTCAACCAGGCTTGCCCTCTCCCAATATGATACCGAAAGGATGGCCCTTATGGATTAGATTGAAGGATTGCTTCTATACTATCCTGCTACAACCAGAGGACAGGCCATACTTTGCATTTTCATTACCTTCAATAAACTTAAGAGCCCCACATAAGATATCAATGGAAAGTTCTCCCCCAAGGGATGAAAAATAGTCCTACCATTTGTCAGCAATTTGTAGCAGCACTCATCCAACCAGTTAGAGACCGCTTTCCACAGGCCTATATTATACATTATATGGATGATATTTTATGCTCTCACCCAGATGCTGGAGTGTTAGAAACGATTTTGAGGACTATGACTAAGGCATTAGAAGATCAAGGATTAGTTGTAGCACCAGAAAAATACAACTTTCTCCACCCTTTTCATATTTAGGACAAACAGTAGAGCAGACAGAAATTAAACCACAAAAGGTCATAATAAGAAGGGATCAATTAAAATCCCTGAATGATTTTCAAAAATTACTGGGAGATATAATTGGCTTCACCTCATTTGGGAATAGGAACTCATGAGCTAGGGGAACTTTTTAAGATACTCCGAGGAGATCCTAATCTTAATTCCCCAAGACAATTAACTCCAGAAGCAATATACAACTTCAAAGGTGGAATCTGCAATTGAACAATGTAGAACCCAAAGAATAGAAAAGGGTCTTCTTATTGAAATAACCATCCTGCCAACTCCAGAGATTCCTTTTGGAGCCATACATCAGCAAGCAGGGATCTTAGAGTGGGTATTCCTGCATTCCAGACCAAAAGGTCTGTAACCCCTTATGCACAGCTTGTAGCGCAACTTCTATCAAAGGCGCTAAAAAGAGCACTCGCCATCAGTGGACACCTTCCTCAGGTGATCCACCAACCATATACTCAGGAGCAGATTGACATGTTGGTAAGTAATGACCCTTCCTGGCAGGTGGTGTTATCAATATATCAAGGGTGTATGGATAACGTTTTTACACAAAAAATCTTTCAATTCATGACACCTTATAAGTGGATGTTCCCTCGGATTGTACAAAATCAGCCATTGCCCAAGGCATTAACTATCTTTACTGATGCCACTAAGAATGGCACCGTGGCTTATTACTGCCCTCCTGACATTAAAAGGATTATTAATACCCCATTCCAGTCTACTCAACAAAATGAGATTTTTGCAATTATTGAAGTTATAAAGCAATTGTCCTCTCAATATTGTCTCTGATAGCAAGTATGCTGTTTATGTAATTAACTCCGTAGAAACTGCACAGTTAAAATACTCCACTAACCTCTCTATTTTTCAGCTTTTTCACGAATTACAAAATACAATAAGAGAACATACCCATCCTCTTTTTTGCATGCATGTTCCCGCTCATATTTCTCTCCCAGGTCCTATAATAGAAGGCAACTCCATAGCAGATACAATAATTACCTTTTCCTTTTCCCTACTCGAAGCTCAACAATCCCATGAACATTTCCATCAATCTGCTAATATGTTAAAGAGACAATTCCATATCACACGAGAACAAGCGTGGAATGTTGTGAAATCATGTACAAAATGTGTCCCCTATCTTCCCTCTCCACGTATCACCTCCACTAATCCGAGAGGCCTTCGTCCATTAGACATATGGCAGATGAATGTCACTCATTATCCATCTTTTGGGCGTCTTCACTATATACATGTAACTGTAGATACCTTCTCTGGGTTTACTATGGCTACCCCCCATACAGGGGAGGCTGCTACCCATGTCATTGATCATTTATTGTTTTGCTTTAGTATTCTTGGTATTCCAAGATACCTCAAGACTGACAATGCTCCCGCCTATACTAGCAGGAATTTTGCACAATTTTGTCTCACCTATAATATCACTCATTCTACTGGCATCCCGTACAATCCTACTGGACAAGCCATTGTTGAAAGGCGCAACAAGGATATTAAAATCCTCCTTGATAAACAGAAAAAAGAGGGAATAGAAAATAGGGTAAGAAGGAGATTGGATCAGGTAATATATACTATAAATTTTTTGACACTAGATGATCAAGGACGTACTCCTGCACAAAAACATTTTGTAGGGCAAAAGAACAGTTTGTTAGATGAGCAACCAGATGTCACAGTAATGTGGAAGGATCCAAAGATGGGTAATTGGGATGGTCCAGTAAAATTACTAACCTGGGGTCGAGGTTATGCTTGTGTTTTTCCAGAACATGCAGGAGAACCAGTCTGGGTTCCCGAGAGGAACATCCATACCTGTCAGCATACTGACCAGAGGGATAGAGACCCTGAGCATCAAAGGAAAAACTGGTCGGAGAGACAAGCGGAGGAGGAAGGCGAGACCGAGAAGATGAAGAGCCAATAATATGTTGACTGTCCTTTTTTGCAATGATGACTGTCGCAGATGGCTCCATGATGGAGTCATGATTACATTGGACTTCTATGCCTTACCCCCACCTTGGGTTAAACCTGTAACTTGACCACTATACTTTTGTTTGTGTAACTCCCTATTTGCTTTCTAATACTACCAATGTAACTTCTGATCAAATATTGAATAAGTTTCAGGGCGCTTGGCATTCCAAAAATATAACATGGATGGTATTGATCCCCAAGATATTGTTTATAAACTATTGTACTATATCAAGCAACTTAACACTTTCCAGAATATTTCAAGTTTGCTGTTGTATTTTGTACCTTGATAGTATTCTTGTTACTCTTGAGTTTTCTCCTGATGTGCATCCCACGTTCTCAAGCTAGAACAGAAGAAAGGGGGAGATGTAGAGAGCCGGCTTTGGGGAGTTGGAAGGCTTAAGCCAGCCCGGGTCTTACCTGCAGCTTGTACTAAGCCTGACACCTGTGAAACTCAGGACGTCGGCTCACCAACCCCCTGTTCTGTCTCTTGAAAACAGGATGCAAGAAGGGAGGAAATGGATGGGGTACAGGACAGGATGCAGGAAAGAATGTAACAGACAAGGTACAAGGAAGTAAGGAAATCACCTAATTAGATTTGTACTTTTCATGAATAACAATGTTACTATTGCTTGATCCAGTACTATATAAGCCTGAGCCCTCAGATCAATAAACAGAGTTTGTTCTTCACTGCTCTCACCTGGCCCGTGATTCTTTCTCTCTTCACACTCTGCCGGCATCATACCACAGCCAGGACGCAGGCGCTCCCAGCAGACAACTTTGCACAACTCTGTCTCACTTAAATCCAATTCACATGCAAGTCAAGATATCACTTCACGCTGTTCCTCTTTGAAAACAAAGGACAAACAACAACAGTTAAAAGCTAGAAGGACCATAAGAGTTAGATGTCAGCACACAATATTGAAAACAAAAACCATTGCCTTATAATTACAAAAAGAATAGACCACTAACAAAGAGACATGGGCAGGGGTATGTTGGAGCTAACTCCAACCTGCGGTCTTGTGAAATATTCATTATGTGCATTTATACCATAGCAAATGTTATAAATCTATTTCTGAACTCTGTGTTTGTGTCCATTCCATCCACTGATGCTACGCATATTTGTTGGTAGGGGGAAGTGCATCAAAATTCATAAGGCTAGTGTGATATTTTGGTAAATGTTGTTTAGCTAATCATGTCTGCTGGCTGATTGTTAAATGCAAACTCATAGAGGCTTATGAGTTATAGTTTTAGGAGTATGACCCCTGAATTCCTTGAAGTCAGGCTAGCCAACCCCAGAGGTCCCAACTACATGTCAGAGTAGAAAGGGTAACCCTGGAGAGCAGGCCATATCTAATTTGTTTACCACAGTTTTTGCCTATGTGAAATTAACTAAGGTAGGCACTGAATCAATGACCTTTTAAAACATTTACAAAACCATTTGAGTGATCCAAACTCCAATGTTTAGAGATAAAGTAGGAAATTGATGAGATGAATAACACTATATTTATGAGTACTGCTAATTTGAACCTCTCCCTAGACAAGCAAGCCTTGATTATTGGCCTCATGGGAAAATCCTGAACAGCATGTAAAAATGAGTCAAAAGGAGTAAATAAATGTTTTAACAAGAACTACTATTTATAAAATACTTTACATATACTAGTTCTTTTGATCCTCATAACAACCCAACAATTTAGAAACTATACGCATAATTATCCCCAACTCAGAGCTCAGCAAATTAAGGCTCAGATGATTACTCACTAAGAGTCACCCAGATAGTTAAGTTCAAATTCTGCCTTTGATACTTATCTCTTTTCTGATTTCAGGTCTCTTACTCTTTCCTATACTCCACAGTCTTACTAATTCCCAGAATTTATTTATATTTCTCTTTGAAACTATACAATCTTTTCAGTAACAAATTATATCTATACATAGGATTTAGAGCAGGTTGAGCCTCAGAAATCTTCAAGACCAATCTATTCATTTTACAGATGAGGAAACTGACGCCCAGAAAAGCTAAGTGAATCATCCCATGTCACACAGATGAGTAGAAAAATGCAGTTGTTGTACTGGAAAAGAAATATGATTGGAAAGTTTAAAGGTCTTTTCTTATTATTTTAAGCTATTTTAAAGCATCAAGATAGTTCCATGTGACTTATGAAACTCAAAAATCAATATCAAAAAATGATAAATTTGAGTTTCATGTATTTTTTCCTGTCCTCTAGAGGAAAATCTAATGAAATGTGATCTAACCCATTTTACAGTGTGATAGTAGTTAAAGGTGAAGTGACAGATTCCCAAACTTCATCTTGGAGTCACATGCCCAAGCTGTTTCACACACCACACTTTTCTGTATCACTCATTCATTCAACAAGTACTTGCATATGTATAAGGAGCAAAGCAGAGGTTGAGTGCTGTGGCTTACACAAAGATGAAGGAGTCCTACTCCCTATAGCTCAAAGAGCTTATAATCTTGGAGTGGAATGAAGATACCTTCACATGACACTCTTCTCACATATACCCTGACTCTTACTAAGGAACCCAAATTAATTCTCATAAGATTTAAATCCTTCTACATTTCTTCCTTACAAGTCCAAACTATTTGACTTCAAATTAAATGACATCACACAATAGTACTGATAATTTCTAATTTACTAAAAATAGAAAAGCAGGGGAAAATAATGAAAATACATTAATAGTTAACATTCTCAATGCCAGTGGCCCAAGGCAAACCACTAAACCTCTGCTCAGCACCAGCCCCATGGCACAATCTAGAGGAACAGGGATCAGAAGCCAAGTAATTTTTCCCTTTGTATGACTATGAAAGGTGCTATGTAATTGATGTCTGCTTGGCCATTACCATTTAAGCATCACTAGGAGACCTGAATCCATCCCTCCTTCTCCCATTGTTAATGGCATGAGTTCTGCCCAAGGGATGCAAGGCTCATCTGCAATAAGTCCAGAGTTTTTCCTCATTGAGAATGAGAATAAAAGGTATATCTGGAAAGTGCTATTAATATGCTTCTTCCTTCTCCCTCCACCCTTGCATCCCCCTTTTCCCACTAATAAGTTCTTCCTCTAACCTCCTTTTTGAGGAAGGGCCAAGACTAGCCATCCCTCATTCCTTGGGCCTTATCACTCCGCAAAGGTGGGCTCATCCCACCCTACCTCACCACCCAAGTCATTTTCACTCTCTTTCATGTGTTGTTTTCCATTAGAATGTAAGGTCCTTAAGGAAAAGAAGAGTCTTTCAGTTTGATTACATCCCCAACATTTAGCACAGTACCTGGCACAAAGTCAGCTTTTAATAAGTGTTTGTTGACTTGCGGCTTGTTAACTATCAAAAAGCTGGCATAACATGGGAGGAGGCTAGGAAACCACATCCACATAGAGAGGAAGCTTCATCAAGGGAGACACTGCTTGACCCTTGCCCTGAACCAGGGGCTAATCAAGTCCTGGCTTTGTCACCTTTCCCTTATCTAGGTAACCCTGGTAGATATTGGTTCTATCCCAGGTCTAAAGTATGAAAATCCTTGAATGCCAACATAAAGGAGTTTTGGATATTCTGGTAGGCCATGGAGAGCCATAAATGGTCTGTGATTATTGGAATTATATAATTGGAATTATATAATTGGAATTATGATTAAGAAAAAGTAATCATCTTGTGGGACAGAATAGAATGAAGGGGGTGAAACTGGAACTAGTAGGATAGTTAGAAGGCTGTTATAATGGTTCAGGTGAGAGGTAATGAAGGTCTGTACTATGGTAGTGGAAATGGGAGAGGAAGAGGAGGGATGGTTCCAAGAGATATTTTGGATGTGGATTTGTGAGATTGGATGAGGGAAGAGGAAAAATTGACTCTAAATTTTCCAGCTAAGGTCCCTGGGAAAATGATGTATTGTGTATTGGAGGCAACATCTGGTACTGAATTTTGAGTCAGAGGGCCTAGGTTCAAGGGCATATAGGTGGCACAGTCCCTGGCCTGGAGTCAGGAAGGACCTGAGTTCAAATCTGGCCTCAGACACTTACTTGCTGTATGACCCTGGGCAAGCCACTTAATCCTGTTCACCTCAGTTTCTTCATCTGCAAAATGAGCTAGAGAAGGAAATGGCAAATCACTCTAGTATCTCTGCCAAGAGAATCCAAATGGGGTCACGAGGAGTCAGACATGAGTGAAACAACTGAACAATAACCACCTAAGTTCAAAACCTTGCTTTGCTGCATTCTGTGTAACTTTAAACAAATCATTTAACTTTTGGGGGCATTTCTAGGGGTAGACTAAATGATATTTAAAGTCTTCTTTAGCATGAAATCCTATGTGATAAATGATGTGAAGCCAGAAAGTGGGAAGTCAAGAAGAGTAACTGGTTTCATTGACATCATCAATTAGGTATAAGACTGAAGACAAGCCCCGGAGTCAGGAGGACCTGAGTTCAAATCCAGTCTCAGACATATAACATTCACTAGCTGTGTGAATCTGGGCAAGTCACTTAACCTCAATTACCTCACAAAAAGAAAAAAAGACTGAAGACAAGGGTAAAGTGTTCATACACTCCCCATCTATTCCCACATCCCCAGGCAAAATGTTTCTGTGGTGGGGTATTTTTTCACAAGTACTCAGCATCCTCAGGGCTAAAACAAACCAATAACCTTAGCAGGAATAGAGCTCTCAGCTTGCAGGAATAAACATTTGGGAAAAAAAGAAAGAGAACCCTTTCTGCTAATATGGCCCAGTTCCATCAGGAACTATGTCAATAACAGAAGGGAAGGGAAGGGAAGGGAAGGGAAGGGAAGGGAAGGGAAGGGAAGGGAAGGGAAGGGAAGGGAAGGGAAGGGAGGAAGGGAAGGGAAGGGAAGGGAAGGGAAGGGAAGGGAAGGGAAGGGAAGGGAAGGGAAGGGAAGGGAAGGGGAGTGGCGGGGAAGGGGAGGGAAGAAGCATTTATATGGTGACAATTTTGTGGTAGGATTTAATAAACATCTCATTTGATCTCAGATTAAATACAGAAAAGTATATTAGAGGTCATATAATTCAATCCATTTATTTTGCAGTTTGATCTGGTGAGGTTAACTTGTCCAAGGTCACCCAGGATGAGCAAGAGTCAGGATTTGAACTCAGACATGGTGCTACAAGTTCAGCACCCAAAAGTCAGCATTCTTTGTACTATACTATTTTGGGTATTAGCTAATGATTTATCCTTTCCCCAAGAACTCCCATGAAGACTCCCAGAATGAAAGAATAGTAATCCTTTTTGATACAGTCATCACCTGGGCTTCCTGATGACCATCACTTCTACTGTGGATAATAGAAAATTTCTTCTTTTTTCCAAGTAGCTACTGCTAGTCTTTGTCATACTGATATCCCCTAAGATGTGTGGTATGAAGGTGCTTTATTGAATTTGTGATATTATCAATGGAATTACTTTTTATAGGGTACAGGTTACAATTCTTTATCCTTCAGATTCACTTTTCCTATAAATTCTCTGCAGAGAATCTAACTGATGCCCTAATGGCCTTTCTCTAGGTCTTTTTAACATTCACCTATTACTACCACAAAGAGAGCTGCTATAAACAATTTAGAGCATATTGGTTCTTTTCCTTATTCCCTAATCATCTTTAGAAATAGACCTATTGATGGTATTGCTGGGTGAAAAAGTATAGGCAGTTTAATAACTCTTTGGGCATAATTCCATATAACTTTCCAAATGGTTGGATCAGTTCACAATTCCACCAATAATGAATTAGTGTCCCAATTTTTCCACATCCCCTCCAACAGTTGTTCACTTTCTCTTTCAATCATTTTAGCCAATCTGATAAGAGTAAAATTATATCCAAGGTTGTTTTAATTTGAATTTCTCTAATCAATAGTGATATAGAGCATATGACTATAAATTATTTTGATTTCTTCATCTGAAAACTGCCTGTTTATATCCTTTGACCATTTATCAATTGGGGAATGATTCATATTTTTATAGATTTGACAAAGTTCTTTATATATTTAAGATATGAAACCTTTATCTGAGAAGCTGTCTATAAAAATTCTCCCCTAATTTTCTGCTTTCCTTCTGATCTTGTAGCATTTTTTTATTTATACAAAAAAAAATTTTAAATTTACTATAATTGAAACTATCCATTTTGTACCTCACTTTGTTCTCTATCCCTTGTTTATTCATAAATTGCTCATCTATCCATAAATCTGATAAGCATTATGTCCCATGTTCTAATTTTCTTGTATATCTCTCTTTATATCTAGGTCATATCCATTTTGACCTTATCTTGGTAAATAGTGTAAGATATTGGTCTCTGTCCACTTTATTCCATACTGCTTTCCCATTTTCCCAATAATTTTTAACAAATAGTGAATTCTTGCCCCAAAATCTTAAGTGTTTACACTTGTCAAATACAAGGTTATTATGTTTATTTGATGCTGTAAATTGTATGTCTATTCTGTCCCATTGATCTACCTTTCTATTTCTTAATACCAGATAGTTTTGATAGCTTATAATATAGTTGAAGATGTGGTTCTGCTAAACTGTCTTCCTTTACATTTTTTTTCATTAGTTCCTTTGATATTCTTGACTTCTTGTTCTTCAAAATGAGTTTTATTATCATTTTTTCTAATTTAGTAAAATAATATTTGGTAATTTAATTGGTATGGCATTGAATATATAAATTAATTTAGGTAAAGTGTCTTTTTTAAATTATTTTGGCCCTGCCTACCCATGAACAATTAATATTTCTCCAATTATTTAGATCTGATTTTATTTGCACAAATTATTTTTATAATTTTGTTTATATGATTCCTGAATTTGTTTTGGCAGGTATACTCTGAGGTATTTTATGCTGTCTAGAGTTATTTTAAATGGGGGATCTTTTACTATCTCTTGTTGCAGGGTTTTGTTTGTGATATATAGGAATGTTGATGATTTATGTGGATTTACTTTATATCCTGCTACCTTGCTAAAATTATTAATTGTTTCAACTAACTTTTTAGTTGAGTCTTTGGGATTTTCCAAGTATATTATCATATCATCTACAAAAAAGAGATAATTGTATTACTTCATTCCCTATTCTGATTCCTTCTATTTCTTTTTCTTCTCTTATTGCTATTGCTAGGATTGCCAATACAATATTGAATCAATTGGGAAGTGGCTGAACAAGTTGCTGTAAATTGTTGTGATGAAATACTACTCTCCTACAAGAAATGATGAGTTAAATGATGTTAGAAAAAATGTAAAGGCTTGCAAGAAATAATGAAGAGTGAAATAAGCAGAACCAAGAAAACATTGTACACAGTAACAGCAATGTTGTTTTAAGAATGGCTTTGAACAAATAAGTCATTTTGAGTATTCTAAATATTCAAAGTAACTATAAAGGATGTATGAAGAAAGACACTATCTGCATCTAGAGAAAGAACTGCTAAAAAGAAGTATGTATAGAATAAATTTACACACATATATGCGTATATGTATATACCTATTTTTGTCTAATGGTAGCCATTTCTAGGGTGCGGTGGGGCAGAGAAGGAAGAAAAAAGGAAATTGATGTGACAACTTTATTGTATATTTAAAAGGAATGCCAAGTTATATGTAATAGACTTGCAGTTTCATGTGCAATTATCTTTTTATTATATCATGTTATAGAAATGCTTATTTTATTCCATAAATTAAAAATAAAATAAATAATGTCAAAAAAAGCATTCCATCTATTAAATATGTGAATGATCACTATTATGATCATAATATATATGTATGTTTATATACATAAATATATATGCTGGTATGCAATAGGAAATCTGAGTTTTAGCTGAATGGCTTGTTATATATGTTAGATGTATTTTTAACAATATAACAAGTAATCTGTACATTGAAAGTACTTATGTGTACTGTGTGCCACAATGTACCATATAAAATACAGTATATATACTGTATACTTGAATACAGTATATTCAATTAATATACAGTTGATTACTTGTAAATGTATTTATGTGTGTATACATACAAAAAAAATTTCTGGTATTTATCATTATATAAATTGCAAATATTTAAATAAACTCCATATAATTTGTTCCAACTGATATATTTCATTCTGTGAGGAGAACATAAAAAGGAACTAAGCTGTGATATGTTGCTGGATGTATTACAGAGGTTAACAGTCTTATAGCATTTTCTAGTCACCGTAGTCTTTGTTATTTATATAGGACAGAGGTTCTTGATGAGTTGAGGTTAAATAGTTTTCTTTCCATGGTATTACTCACTTCCTTTCACTGAAATCAGTAGATGGACTCCCTTTTCCCCTACAGAAGTCAATAATAATAACTGCTTATACCAAAGGCAGATGTGTGCTCATCTACTTGGCCCAAAAAGATAGTCCCTAAAAAACTGCATTTCTGAACTTCAATCTCTTATTTAGAAAAAGAGGGAGTAGATTTCCTTAGCAGCACTGCCTTGAATTTTGTCTCACAGGTAACTCCAAGAGTATGGGAATTGGTATTTCTATAGAGAAAGGTGAATTCCTTTAGCAGTGTGACTCTTGGCAAGAGAAGGTCAAAAAGGTCCTGGTTCTGAACTGAGCAGTAACAAGTGAAAGAAAAAACAAGTAAACAGCAATATAGTTGCACAGGACCTACACTATGCAGTCTTCTATTAAACTGAATGAGAACTTCATATGAGTGCACAGTGAAGCTTTTAGGTGCTGAAGCTAGTAGGCTTATTAGAGTCAAAGGAATTTTTTACAAAGGTAGATTATCAGGTTTGGTTTGGTTTTGGTTTTCTGTCAGTGCAATTGCCTTATTATTACCAATAGGGTAATTCCTTTCTCATCTGTCATGGCCTTTATTACTATCCAGAGTATTTTCATTTGCCAAAAGAATGAGCTATGTGATTTTAACATACCTTTCCATGTTACTATTTAACATTTATAAATAATAGATTTCTTCCCGAATCATTCACCTTTACTTGCAACAAAAATTCCTCTTACACGCCTGAATATAAGTAATTTGACAGCAAAACATCACTTAGTCATGATTGTGTTCAGTTGTTACATTATTGTGGTTATATGTTTTGTGCCTTAATCTGAAACCCAGAAACAACTTTCTACATGTTCTGTATAAACTCAAAAGATGTTTGTTCCTATTGCCAAAAGCCATAGCATTGAGGCGGCTAGATGCTGCATTGGATAGAGTGCTGACCCTGGAATCAGGAGGACCTGAGTTCCGACACTTGACACTTCCTAGCTGTGTGACCCTGGGCAAGTCACTTAATCCTGATTGTCTCACACACACACACACACACACACACACACACACACACACACACACACACACACACAAAGCCATAGCATAGTAGCACTTCCAGGACTCAGAGAAAAAGATGAGGTATTTTTTCATAAAACCAACTCCCCACCCACTTGCTATTTAATAGCAGGTAGACTTAGCTTACTGGAGATGGAAATGGCAAACTACTTGAGTATCTTTGCCAAGAAAACCCCATGGACAATATGGTCAGACACAATTGAACAACCAAACAACAGCAAAAGACTTAACTTGCTTCATAAAAATAATTCACAGGCATAGTTATTCTCTATGCCTTGATATTTCTAATTCATGCTTCAGACAACTTCAACTTTGCCTGTGGACAAAATCTAATGAAAAGAGCTGCAGAATGGTGAGTCAAGATTTTAAGTTATATTCTTGCTGTCAGCAAATCAAACACAGTGTAATATAGTTGAAAGAGTATTAGATTAGAAGTCAGAAGACCTTATTTATCCGTGTCTGACCACTTGTACAGACCAACTTACTGTCATCTTCTTCTTAACTCCAAAATAAGAGGATCAGAATAGATGGTTTCTGGGGCCCTTCTTCCTGTTTTATGACTCTGCCTTCCTTTAGTTTCCCTACCTAGAAAATAAGAATCAGGGGCAGCTAGGTGGTGCAGTGGATAGAGCTCTGGCCTTGGAGTCAGTAGTACATGAGTTCAAATCCAGTCTCAGACATGTCACTTACTAGCTGTGTGACCCTGGGCAAGTCACTTAACCCCGATTGCCTCACCAAAAAAAAAAGAAAGAAAAGGAAAAAAAGAGAAAATAAGAATCGGAATACATAATTGTTATTGTTTTGCCTACCCTACTAGAATACTGTTATGGCACACTGGACTATGGCTATTGAGTATTCTGAGCCTTTCCTCTTCATTAATTTCAGACAAGGTATACCATGATCCGTAGTTATCAGTAATAGATAATATGTGTGTAAGGGTGGAGGAGAAAGAACACATTGTAATATGTAGATGATTCTCCAGTGATGTTAAAAGTAAGCATGATCCCATAATTTTTAGTTACTTGAACTATGAATAGAGAAGAGAAGTTAATGGGAGAACAGAAACAGTTGTGTTAGAAATTTGATCTTCAAAGGCAGAGCCAAGATGGCAGAGTAAAGGCAGGGACTTACCTGAGATCTCCCCCACACCTCTTCAAATACCTTTAAAAATGACTCTAAATTCTAGAGCAGCAGAACCCCAAAAAGACAGAGTGAAACAAATTTCCAGCCCAAGACTACTTGGAAGATCAGCAGGAAAAGTCTGTTGCACCAGGGTGAAGAAGAGAGCAGTCCAATGCAGGCCTTGCAGCACAGCCACAGCCACAGCAAACCAGGAGCAGACCTTAGTAGTGACTGAATCATCATCATCATCATCATCATCATTAGCAGCAGCAGCAGCAGTTCACAGCCCAGGGATGGTAAGGGGGTTGAACAGCTGGTCAGAAGGAGATTACAGACAGCTAAGGTTCCTGGAGCCAAGATGATGGAGTGAAAAGGTAGTCGCTCTCACTCTCCCCTATCAACCTCTGAAAACCCAGAAAATATCACCCCAGAAGAAAAAAAAAACCCTGGAAAACCTGAACTAGAAGAAAGACAAGGAGCAGCAGTGCAGTAGCCCAGCAAACGGGTCTCCCAGTGCCTCAGCAAAAACAAGGGGCCCCAGGCGGATAAGTACCCTGTGGCATTCATCCAAAAGGAGGTGAAGAAAACAACCTAAAGGCTTCCTAAAGCCCCAACCTTGCTGATTCCAACCCAACACCAGGTGAGCTGTAGGAGCCCTGAAGCCTCCAATTATGAAGAGATCCTGAAGGCCAGGTAGTAGAGCAGGCAAACACCAACACCTGGACCTCTAAGTGCCTCAGTGAGCGTGGGGGAACTGGTGGAAATCAGCTCAGAAAACCAGCAGGAGTCCACCACAAAGGAATCTCCCGGTGCGTTAGCAGAAAGGAAGGAGACAACACTGCAGGGGGGCCCAGGCAGATAAACATCCTGCAGCAGCCATCTAAAAGGAGCAGAAGAAAGCTAAAGGAAAGGAAAAGCAGGCAACCTAGAATTGCCTGAAAGTTCCAGCCTTGCTGATTCCAGCCCAACACAAGGTAAGCTGCCAGAAACCTACAGCCTCCAATCCCAGCATAAGAGGCCCCAGAACACAAAGCCAGTGACCAAGACCTAGGCTCCCAACACAAGAAGCTTGGGTCAGTACCCTCTGTTCCCCAGCAGGAGAGCTCAATCTCTTTAAAGGCCAGGGAATAAAGAAACACCATGAGTAAAAAGAAACGTACCATAGATTCATATTATGAGAAGAGTGAAGATCAAGACAGAAATTCTGAAGAGGACAACATTGTCAACAAACCCACATCTGCAACAACAAAAGGGAATATGAACTGGTCTGAAGCCCAAAAAGCCTTCTTAGAAGAGCTCAAGAAGGATTTTAATAGTCAAATGAGAGAGGTAAAAGAGTCCTTCAAAAATACAATTGGCCAGTTGGAAAAAAAATACACTGAAGAAAACAAGTCCCTAAAAAACACAATTGGCCAATTGAAGAAGGAAGGACAAAAACTAACAGAAGAGTACACTGAAGAAAACAAGTCCCTAAAAAACACAATTGGCCAGTTGAAGAAGGAAGTACAAAATCTAACAGAAGAGTATGCTGAAGGAAACAAGTCCCTAAAAAACACAATTGGCCAGTTGAAGAAGGAAGTACAAAAACTAACAGAAGAAAACAATCTGTTAAAAACTAGAATTGGACAAATGGAAACTAATGTCTCTATGAGAGAGCAAGAATCAGTCAAACAGAAACAAAAAAATGAAAAAATCGATGAAAATGTAAAATACCTCATCAGTAAAACAACCGACCTGGAAAACTGACTCAGGAGAGACAATTTAAAAATTATTGGACTACCTGAAAATCATGATGAAAAAAAGAGCCTGGACAGTATCTTTCAGGAAATCATAAAGGAAAACTGCCCAGAAGTCCTAGAACCAGAAGGGAAAATAACCATAGAAAGAATCCACCAGTCACCACCTGAAAGAGATCCCAAATTGACAATGCCAAGAAATATAATAGCAAAATTCCAAAATTACCAGATGAAAGAGAAGGTGCTGCAAGCAGCCAGAAAGAAAGAATTTAAATATCATGGAACCACAGTCAGGATTACACAGGACCTTGCAGCTTCTACATTAAAAGACCGCAGGGCATGGAACATGATATTCCATAAGGCAAAGGAGCTTGGAATGCAGCCAAGGATCAATTACCCAGCAAAAATGAGCATCATTTTTCAAGGGAGGAGGTGGATATTCAATGAAATAGGAGACTTCCAAACTTTCCTGATAAAAAGACCAGAGCTCAACAAAAAATTTGATCTTCAAGTACAGGACTCAAGAAGGACTTAAAAAGGTAAATGGGACAGAAGGATACAATATGTTGTTAATAAGGGGGGGGCTGTTTAAACCCCTACAAGGGAATATGAGACTTGCAACCCTTGAGAACTGTATTGTTATTACACCTTGTTAAAGGAGTATACATAAAGAGGGTGGATATTAGTTGACTTTGATGTAATGATAAAAAAAAATCTAATCAAGTGGGTTAAATGGATCCAAATAAGTGGATCAATCTAATCTTAGAAAAGGTACTGAGAAAGGAGGAGGCAGACAAGGGTAAATTACATTACAGGAAAAGACACAAAATCCTATTACAGCAGAGGGAAAGGGGGGAGCATTGTTTGAACCTTACTCTCATCAGATTAGGCTCAAGAAGGGCATAATATAATCAGTTAGGTATAGAAATCTAACTTGCCCTATAGGCAGTAGGAGGGAAAAGGGGAAAGAAAAGGGAGGGGGAAAAGAACAGGGAAGGGGGGAAGAAGGGAGGGAAGAAGCAGTAAGACTAAAGGGGAAGAAAAGGGAAAGGGATAATAAAAGGGGGAAGGGACTGAAGGAGGCGGTGGTCAAAAGCAAAACACTAGTGAAGGGGAGAAAGGAAAAAGGAGAAAGAAAAGCATAAATGGGGGGAAAGGATGGAGAAAAAGACACAGATAGTAATCATAACTGTGAATGTGAATGGGATGAACTCTCCCATAAAACGGAAATTGCAGAATGGATTAAAAACCATAATCCTACAATATGTTGTTTACAGGAAACACATTTGAAAAAGAGTGACACATACAGGGTAAAGGTAAAAGGCTGGAGCAGAATATATTATGCATCAGCTGAAGTAAAAAAGCAGGGGTAGCAATCCTGATCTCAGACAAAGCAAAAGCAAAAATAGATCTAATCAAAAGAGATAAGGAAGGAAACTACATCCTGCTAAAAGGCACCATAGACAATGAAGTAATATCATTACTAAATATATATGCACCAAATGGTATAGCATCCAAATTCTTACAGGAGAAGTTCAGGGAGTTACAGGAAGAAATAGACAGCAAAACTATACTAGTGGGGGACCTGAACCTCCCCCTCTCAGCACTAGATAAGTCTAACCACAAAATAAACAAGAAAGAAGTTAAGGAGGTGAATAGAACATTAGAAAAGTGAGGTATGATAGACCTCTGGAGAAAACTGAATGAGGATAGAAAGGGCCATGGAAAGATACACTAAAAAATAATTGGAAACTAAATAATCTAATTCTAAAAATTGATTGGGTCAAACAACAAATCATAGACACAATCAATAATTTCATTCAAGAGAATGACAATAATGAGACAACATACCAAAACCTGTGGGATGCAGTGAAAGCAGTTCTTAGGGGAAGTTTTATATCTCTAAATGCTTACATAAATAAAATAGAAAAAGAGGAGATTAATGAATTGGGCATACAACTAAAAAAACCTAGAAAAATAACAAATTAAAAATCCTCAACTAAACACCAAATTAGAAATATTGAAAACCAAAGGAAAAATTAATAAAATTGAAATTAAGAAAACTATTGAACTAATAAATAAAACTAAGAGCTGGCTTTATGAAAAAAACAATAAAATAGATAAGCCTTTGGTTAATTTAATTTAAAAAAGAAAGAAGAAAACCAAATTACTAGTATCAAGAATGAAAAGGGCAAAGCTACCACCAAGGAAGAGGAATTCACTAACATTGTCAAATTTGTTGGCATATAGTTGGGCAAAATAATTCCTAATTATTGTTTTAATTTCTTCTACCTTGGTGGTAGCTTTGCCCTTTTAAAACCAGCTAATGACTTTATGAGAAATCAAGAAACAATAAAACAAAACCAAAAGAATGAAAAAATAGAAGCCAATGTGAAATAGCTCATTGGAAAAACAATTGACCTAGAAAATAGATCCAGAAGAGATCATTTAAAAATTATTGGACCATCTTAAAGCCATGATCAAAAAGACATCATCTTTCAAGAAGTTATCATGGAAAACTGACCCAATATTCTAGAACCAGAGGGTAAAATATAAATTGAAAAAATCCACTGATCACCTTCTGAGAGCAATCCCAAAATGAAAACTTCCAGGAACATTATAGCCAAATTCCAGAGTTCCTAGCTCTGTAACTCATAAAACCTTTTTTGTAACTCATAAGACCTGTCTCATTTTCATTACTATTATTAGTTAGAAGGAGTATATATAGACAGAGGGAACAGGTGTGAGTTGAATATGAAGGGATCATATCTAAAAAACAAAATTAAGGGGTGAGAGAGGAATGCACTTGATGAAAAAGAAAGGGAGAGGTAGAATGGGGTAAATTACCTCACATATAAGAGGGATGAAAAAGCTTTTGGAAGAGGAGAGGGGAGAGGTAAGAGGGAATAAGTGGACCTCACTCTCTTCAGAATTGGCTCAAAGAAAGAGAATAACATACACACTCAATTGAGAATAGAAATCTATCTTACTCTACAGGAAAGTAGGAGGGGAAGGGGATAAGAGAAGGGTGGGGTGATAGAAGGGAGGGCCAGATTGGGGGTAGTCAGAAGCAAACACTTTTGAGGACAGACAGGGTAAAAGGAGAGAGAGAATAGAATGAACAGGGGGGATAGGATGGAGGGGAAATACAGTTAGCAATAGTAAAAAAAAATTTTGAAGCAAGTTTCTCTGATAAAGGTCTCATTTCTCAAACACATAGAGAACTGAGTCAAATTTGTAAACATAAGGGCCATTCTTCAGTTGATAAATGATCAAAAGATATGATCAATTTTCAGATGCAGTAATCAAAGCTATCTATAGCCATATTAAAAAATACTCTCACTATTGATTGTAGAAATGCAAATTAAAACAATTCTGAGGTACTACCTTATACCTATTAGATTAGCTAATGGGACAGAAAAGGTAAATGACAAACATTCGCAAGGATGCGGGAAAAATGAGACAATGCATTGTTGGTGGAGTTGTGAACTGATTCAGCTATTCCGGACAGCAATTTGGAACTATGCCCAAAAGGCTATAAAACCATGCATACCATTTGACTTAGCAATGCTGATATTAGGTTTGTATCCCAAAAAAGATAAAAAACAAAAAAGGAAAAGGACCTATATGTGCAAAAATATTTATAGCAGCTCATTTCTGGGGGCAAAGAATTAGAAGTTGAAGAGATGCCCATCAATTGGGGAATGGCTGAACAAGTTGTGTATGTGATTATGATGGAATACTATAAGAAATGATGAGCAGAATGCTCTTAGAAAAACCTGGAAAGTCTTACATGGGCTGATGCAAAGTGAAATGTACTGTGTACAAAGTAAGAATGATATTGTAAGATGATCAGCTGTGAATGACTTACTTAGCTTTTCTCAGCAATACAACAATCCAAGACAATTCTGAAGGAGTTGTGTGAAAAATGCTATCCATTCGCAGAGAAAGAACTAATGGTGTCTGAACACAGATTGAGGTATATTTTTTTACTTTATTTTTCTTGAGTTTATTGTCTATGTTTTCTTTCACAACATAAGTATCATGGATATGTTTTACATCATTATGCATGTATAACCTGTATCAAATTGCTTGCCTTCTCAATAGGAGTGGGGGGTGGGGAGCGAAGGAGAGAGAGGATTTGGAACTCAAAGTTTTAAAAAACCAATGTTGAAAATTGTTTTTACATGTAACTGGGGAAAAATTAAAAATAAAATACTGAAAAAAAGAATAATAAGAAAGAAATTCAGTCTTCTCTGATTCAACCCCCCCAACCATTCTGATTCTAATTAAAACAAGACCTAATTGTACGAGATGTAAGAATAAATTTTCTGATAGCCTTCTCTTCTCCCTACTCCTCCCCACCTCCCACCATGCTTTTGGCTTGCCTGCCAAGTCTACATTTTCATTAACAGTTTAAACAAGTGTATGCAAGAAAAATGTATGTGTTTAAAGAAAAAAAATATTATTACTGAGATGGCACTAGGAAAGTCAGAAGCATGTCCCGATGAATCCTAAAGTACTATACACAAGAGATTCACCATTTTCCATAAAACTCATTACACATAGCTGTTGATTTTTATTTTAAGTTGAGTACTTCCATGATGGAATATCCCAGTTTGTGCACTTCTGATATTGGCCCACAAATACATACAGTACACACGTGTCACAAACAAAACAAAACACCTTTAAGTCCCAATAGCATTAATGTTTAATATTATAGATAAGACAAGGAAAGCAAGACTACTACAGATAGTTAATACTTGCACAATAACAAAATACAAGATTTAAGTAAATTCTTCTTCTTTAAGGATGCCTACCTGTATATTTATTTACCACATTACTCTAGACAATAAGGATGAGTTTAGATTGATATCATAACAATAGCTAATTTATATGACACGATAGCTTATTTCACCCTCACAACAACCCTGTGGGGTAGGTAATGCAGATATTACTAACCCCTTTTTGCAGTTGAGGAAACTGAGGCTCAGAGAGTAAATGGCTTGCCTGTAGTCATACAACTTGTAAGTGACAAAAAAAAATTCAAACCCAGATCTTCCTGACTTTAAGTTCAATCCTTTAACCATTATGCCAAGTGGCATCCATGCATATAATGGAGTTGGTTATCACCAAAAGAGATAACCTGGCTTTCTCTATGACTCAATGTAGGGCAATAGCCCTTATGTGCAATTTCAGTAGCTCACAGAATCATTTTAACAAGTCTTGCTGAATCGGAGGTACCAAATTCTTCCAAGGCATGCTTACTCACATAGTCATGGTTTGGATCTATGCCTCTGTGTGGTCAAATACATGATATATGGCAGTACCCCTTAGAATAATTTGCTAGTAGTTCTTACCACCATCCATTCTGATTGCACTGTAATCTAGCACAGTACCTAGCATATAGTAGACACAATAAATTCTTCTGACTACTTCACTTGCTAGGAATGCAAATGGGTATGTGAAAAACATCAGCTTTGGTAAGCTTCATTAACTAGATTTGACCCTTAATGATTTGTGCTATGTAATATCTGTATAGCACAGCACGAAGGAGATTTTAAGTAATGAAAATTGCTGAGCTGGATAATTCCAGTTCCTCAGTGGCATTTTGAATTTGAATTTTCTAAGCTGTCTACCTTCTTTGTCAAATTTCCACTTTGATATACTAGCACCTCTGACTAACAAATTAATTAGATATTAGTTAATTAGGGGAGGCAGAGGAGGAAAAACAGTTTTGTTAATTTTACAAAAAATGGAAAAAATCCTAGGGCACTTGAAAGACGTTTAAATATGTTCCTTTGAACCCTATTAATCTCTCTCTCTCTCTCTCTCTCTCTCTCTCTCTCTCTCTCTCTCTCTCTCTCTCTCTTTCTCTCTCCCCTTCCTTCCCTCCCTCCCTCTCTCTCCTTTCCCTCCCTCCCTTCCTCCTAATAAAGTAACTATTTCTTAAATAAAATTCAGGAAGACACTATCAACTGGCCCCCAGTTGGCTGGGGGTGAATTGGGATGAAGAATTGGGTGTGGAGATACTTTGTTGAAAGATGTAATTACTAACACATTTGGGCACTCATTTAGACGGTTTTAGTTACAGTGTCCAGGCGCATTGAAGAACAAAAGCTGGGCAGTAGAATTTAGCCAAAGCGCTCTTGCAGGGAGAAATCTTTCTACAGCAGGTGGCTCCAAAGTCTTAGGTCTAAACGTGCTTGCTAGAAATTCTGTTTCCCCCGCTCCTCCCCCTCCCTCCCACCAACCTACCCCCAGCACTTGATGTTTTCTACGAACCCAGAAATAAGCTGGCTGGAAAGCAGGAGATGTAAGACCTTGGTTTCTGACAGCAAATCGTAAAGCTGCTCTTAGTGTAGCTCGGGGAGAGGGCAAGGATCGAAAAAGATTCAAACACCCAGAAACTAAAGGTTGTAGCTGAGGACTTCCTCTGTCTAAAAAGCATTGATTTTACTCCTCTGTTACACCAAGCTGGCCTAGGGCGTGATCTGCCAGCACCGTGCGTTCCCTTTCCCCCCTCCCCCTCTATTGACTCAAGGAAACGGGAGTTTCACTGAACACGATTCAAAAAGGGAAACTTTTCCACTTAAGACAATGAAAACTGCTTTATCAAAATCATTAATCTCCCCCGGACCCAGAATCCTCTCGGAGATTTCAACTAGCTTCTCACTGCTAGATCTGTCCCTACCTCTCTTTCTCTCTTCTTCCCTCCTCTTTCTCCATCTGCCCCATCAAATAGACAAGATGCAGTCGTTTTCTTAAGAAGGGGTTCAGAAAGAGAAGCCAGAAGCTGTGTTACTCCTTGAAGCCGCTTCCTCCTTTCAAGAGAGGACTCAAAGAGATTTTTATGGTCAGTGTCTGCCGGCGCCAGGGCACTTTCTAGCGCACCTTTCTGACCCACTGGAATGTAGTAGAGGGAAGTATTACTGTTTCTCCCAGTCTAAGTGCAGAGAAAAATTGTTTAGTAAGCAAGAGAAAACGCTTGTCCGCACTCTGATCCCAAAATACAGAGAGAAGAAAAAGGGAGAAATATGAAAATAGGCCAGAGACAAGGACAACTGGTACGCTTCACCTCAGGCTAGGTTCAAGGAAAACAGGACACTAATAGGAAGCATCTGAGTAAAACAGAGCGTAAAGCATAAAGCGGGGTGGGGTGGATGGGGGGCATTGATTTCGCTGTTTTCCTTTATTTTTCTTTACAAGGTCCAAGTCTTTCCCAAAAGCTCAGTTTTATTTGACTTCGGCTTGACGTTAAAGGAAAGATTTGGACAAAGACTCTGCGGAGAACTTCTTAGTTCCCTCCCCCCCTTAAAAAAAAGTTGGTGCAAAGAAAATGGAAAATATTTTCACGCTCTCAGAACCTGAAAAAAAAAAAGCTTGAGGGAAAGTCTTTGACCAAGCTACCCCATCTTCCCCCTACCAAGGCCATAATAATTCGGACCGCCAGTTCCCCCTCTGAGAGACCAGAGATTAGAGGACTAGGGAGTAGAGCAGAGTGTGTGAGAGGGAAATGAAAGAAAAGATTCTCAGAGGAACCCTATACTTCAGGGAGAGGCCCGACACTCCACCAGCCTACGGAAGCTTCTCCGAAAGTTGTCATCAAGAAAAGCATAGAGGAAAGGGTTGAGGCAACTATTAGCATAGCTCAGGCTGGTGATGAAGTAGGAGACTCCGATGATGACTGGAGTTTGCGGAATATCTGTGGTGAGGGCGACCACGGTGCTAAGGTGATAAGGCGTCCAGCAGAAGAGGCACACAGCCAGTATGACCAGCACCATGAGGGTCACCCGCTTCTTGGCCCGATCCAGGACTTTGGCATGGCTGTCCAGCTTCATGGCCCGCAATCGACACAGCATGATGCTGTAGAGGATGCAGATGGTGGACACAGGGATGGCGAAGCCCAGGATGAGTGTGTAGATGCGGCTCACTTTCCACCAAAAGCTCTCTGGCTGGGGAAACACCAGGACGCATTGGAGACGACCCTCCTCCTCGTAAAGCTGGGCGAAGATTGTGAAGGGCAGGACAATAAGAGTAACAAGGAACCAGACAGCCAAACTGACTACCTTGGCTGCCCTGTAGGTGCGGTAGGCCGTCTTGCGGGACTCAACAGTGGCCAACACCACCAGGTAGCGGTCGATGCTCATAACCGTGAGGAAATATAGGCTGGAGAAGGTGTTGTACTGATCGATAGAGATGATGAGTTTACACATCAGCTCCCCGAAGGGCCACTGCAATAGAAGGTGGTCAGCAATGTTGATAGGCAGCACCAGCGTAAAGAGCTCATCCGCAATGGCTAGGTTCAGGATGAACAAGTTGGTGACCGTCTTCATCTTGGGCGCCCGGAGGAGGACATAGAGCACCGCTGTGTTGCCAGTCAGCCCCACTGCGCAGATCACAGAGTAGATGACCGGCACAGCTATGTACAGGGGCTGCAGGAGCAGCTCAGGGCTGGAGGCGTTGTGACCCCCGGGCTCTCCCTCATCTTCCTCTGCTAGCTCCTGAGAGCAGCCCAGCTCTGGCTTAGGGCAGGACGAGTTCGCCGGTCCGGGACTGGAAGATAGGTTGTACATCTTCCTAAAGCAAAGGATCACTGGGCTCCAGAAAGTCTGCATGCACTCGCTGGAGGCTGAAGTGTGGGGAAAGGTGTAAGAGAGAAAACCTATTAGGGAATGGGAAAGATTCGCGCCAGCTCTCGCCTTGCCACCCCCACTCCCCTCTGCCACTTGCAGTCTCTTCTCAGGCTGTAGTCTCCTTTACAGAGTTGTCTCTCCACCAACGCTGTTGTCAGAGGACAGCACTACTCAGAAGCAGTTGGGGACCTGGAGAAGAGACTCTCTTCACCTGTGGCTTTTCAAAGTTGCTCTGGAAGCATCACCGCTAGTCCCCGCAGTCAGTGTGACATTGGGTTACAGGCAGCTGCAGAGAGGGTCCCGTCTCTTCTGACTTCTTTAGCCTGCAAAATTATTATCAAAGCACAAATTAGGACCTCTGGGTACAGGCTCTTGGTCTACAAAATAATATTAAGCTCTTTTAACTGGGAAGACAGTGTGTGCGGGGCGGGGTGGCGTGGGTGTGTACCTACAGGGGACTGTTTGCATATTATTATTACACATCGCCTATTGAAATCTGGTTCCCTAAATCATTCCCCTACGTGTTGGTATATTATTGTAACAAGTAAACTATCTCAAATAAAATAAAGGTAGGGGCGAGGTCGAGAGAAGGGAATCCTAAACCACCCAAATCTCGCCTTTTTAAGAAGAAATACAATCCACTTACAATATCACTGAAATACATCTACCACTGCAAAACCTGCTGCATTTATTTCTTTTGCCTCTTCCTGAATTAATAGTAACATCGCAGTTCTGTTTCTCCAGTGGTCTTTCATATTTAATAAGTAAGCTTACCTTAATAACTTCCTCTTTTGACTGTCCTTCAGTGTGACTTGCTGGTCGAATATAGCCACAATTGTAAAACTAAAAACCCGAAACTCAAACGTGAAACTCTGGCCAGCTCCGACTCTCTGAATGTCTGCTAGGCTGCTGAAATCCTGGACAGCTCTTTCTACCCAGCTACTGCAAATCTGAGCAAGACAGCGCAGACGCAAATACAGTAACTTCTTAACAAGCAAAACGGGATGTTGGAATTGATGGCCTATTACTGTAACTTTTTTCTGAAAGAAATAAAACATTTCTCTGACAACAGTTTAATTAATGTAGATCGTAATTAGCATGTTAGTCATCATTAAACCTAAAGTAAAAACATTTCACTTTTTAAAATGTTTTCCCTAATGGGTTATGTGACCCCCTAGACTTCTTTTGCTATTTCAACTCTTTTTTCAAAGTCTTAATCCCCAGTCTTCCACTGAATTTCTGTTTCATAGTTGAAGAAGACCTCTACTTCTCAGCTTATTTGCAGAACTGATGTGAAGGCCACGTCCTGAGCTTAGCTGGTGATCAGCCTCAGGAAGTTCACTTCAGGTTATTTCTGATGACTTGGACACGAGGTGCTCCAAAGGAGTGATCTCTTTCCTTGAATCCTATTGCCATAAGTTTATACTCTCAAAAAATATTTCAAATAATGATAGTAGAAAAAAATAATGATAGTATACTATTATGAAAGAGTAGAAAATAGATGAAAATATCTTAGTAGCAAATAATTTCTCCTGGGGGGGTATTTTTTTCCTTTTACAATGTTATCTGAAATATTAAGAAATACTACATTATCTCTCTAAGCCTCAATTTGCTTATCTATAAATTGTGGGAATTATATTAATTTATTTCAGGTACAGCAGAAAGCATGAGGAACGTGGAGTCAAGAGGTTTTGTTGTTGTTATTGAATTATTTCAGTCATGTCCAAATCTTTGTGACCCTCTTTGGGGTTTTCTTGGCAAAGATAATGGAGGGTTTTGTTTTGTTTTTGCCATTTCCTTCTCTAGCTCATTTTACAGATGAGGAATTGAAGAAAACTGAGAAAAGCAAGTGACTGGCCCAAGGTCACACAGCTAGTAAGTGTCTGAAGCCAGATTTAAACTTGGGAAGATGAGTCTTCCTGATTCTCACTCCAGTGCTCTATCCACTGTGCCATCTAGGAGTCAGAAGACTCCTAGATTCAAACCCTTGTTTTGTATGACCTTAGGCAAGTTACCCTCTTTGGGCCTCAGTTTCTCATCAGAATAAGGGTATTTTACTAGATTACTTCCAAGATCCTGTCCAGCTCTAATTCTGAGATCTGAAAATTCTTCCAACTCTAGCTATCTATGACCCTTTCTATAAAAGTAGTGAGATGAACTACTAACAGGCAAATAGTATAGTGAATAGAGTACTGTAGTAGGAGTCAAGAAGACCTGAATTTGAATCCTTCTCAGACACTTACTAGCTCTGCTTGGCAAATCATAACCCCTGTCTATTCCTATTTCTCCATTTATAAATAGATGTAATACTATACTAACACCTTCCTCTCATGGTTCTTGTGAGGATAAAATGAGAGAAAATATTTGAACTATCTTGCAAACTTTAATATGTTATTAAAATTTTAGCTGTTATTACACCTATTATACCTTTCACTTTTAACTCTACTAATTTAAATCACTATGTCTTTAAGGAGGAATTTACAAAGGTAGCTGAATTTAGCAATATTAATATCAATATTGAAGTTATATATTTAAAATCTATATTTGCTTAAGTCTCTTTTGTCTAGAAATGGGAATAATTTACCCTACTACAACCTGAAGTGAGCTTCCTGAGGCTGATCAAAACCAAGCTCAGGACATGGCCTTTACTTCAATTCTGAAAGTGAGCTGAGAATTGGAGGCATTCTTCAGCTATGAAACAAAAACTCAGTGAAAGACAATGGAGGTTATGGCTTTGAAAAAAAGAGTTGAAATAATTAAAATAAGAAAAGAATAGAAGTCTGGAGGTCACATAGCCTGGAGTGAGTCTTGCATGGGAGAAAGAGAACCTGAGATTTATTCAAGAGTAAAAAACTTGACACAAGATTCAGGAAATGGGTAGAAGCAGGGTCCCTAAAGCTCTGCCAGTCAAGACAATTGATGTCTAAACTGTAGTTCCTATGACATAAGCATTCTATATTCTATTAACTTGTCAATTCTATATTTCTGTTTAGTTTTATTGATTGTCCCTTAGTTACCTAGAAAACTTTAACTTTTTCTCAGCTGAACTGAGAAAAGAGTTTACTTAGATGTAGGCCAAGAGAACCTTCGTGGGATAAGGGTTCACCCTGAGGACAGGCATAGTTTTGGAATAAGTCTCAGCAGCAACAACAGTAGAATGCTCCAGATGGCTCTGAGATGCCAGGGTTGTTAGAGTTAAAAAAGGAAAGCATGAAAATTACAGGTTCAACTGTGAATTCATTTCCATTCCTTCCTGATGACCTTCATTTATAAATACTATTTCAGAACACACTATTGCTCTTATCTTGACAAAATGCTTGACAAAATGCTTTAAACGAGGCATTTGAGACATAGAGAAAAGAAAGCTGGATTTGGAATCAAGAAACTTGGATTCAAATCCTGACTCCTCTTTTTATTGTGTAACTATGGACAAAAATCACTTAATCTTTCTAACTCCCATTTATAAAATAACAATAAGATTGTCTGCCTCATGGGACCATTTTAAAGGGATAAGTTCAGTTTATATCTTCCATCTAACCACACTAGCCTTTACTTCATAGGAAACTTTCCATGCCCCATAGTCATGCATTTAAGGGATCCTATAAAGGACTATCAGATTTATCTCTTTCAATGAACTGACCATTTGATTCAAGTTTAAAAAGCAACTGATTAATTTTTTTCACTCTATCAAAGAAACTGCTTATTTTAATATTTTAAATTAAAAATCAAAGTATCTTCATAGCACACCACTGCAAAGAGGGAAAAAACTGGGAATAACCATTCACATTGAATTGCAGTAAAAATCCCATTACTAAATTAACTATTACATATTTAAGCTTATTTGAATTTGAAAGTAGTAAGTTAAAGCACTTGGGGCTCAATACAAAAACCAATTAAGATTATCTATAAGCAATGAAAGATATGACCTTAGTTTTGAGTTTGTACAAATTCTAAATAAAGGTTTTTGTTTTGTTTGTGCTAAGAAAGAAATCTATTTTTAAAAAAAAGAAAATATCAGATTCATGCCATGACCTTCCTTCGATTCATAAGCTCTCAGAAGTCATTCAATAAATTGTCTAATGGGACACAGAAGCAATAGAACATTTGGCTCCTTGTGAAGCCAGATTCTAAACTTCAGGCTCATTCCCCAAGCATCATGAAAATCCATTCATCTGTTCCCCCTCAAATTTCAACTATAATAGATTTGTTTCTGCAAAATCTTTTTAAGTTTATAAAACCAAAATTATACAGTTTTATCTTGCATGATCCTTTTTATCACTTAAACTCTTCCAATCCTGATCACAAAGATAATTTTTCCTTGCTCCTCTAATATACTTATTATGTGACATTTTATATCTAGATTATGTATCAGTTTGGAACTTTTCTTGATATACAATGAGATATTGGTCTATCAGGCTGCTGCTATTCAGCTTTCCCAGAAGTTTTTTGTCAGTGAGTCCATCAACTAGGGTCTTGGAATTTATAGAACACTATGTTATGTGGGTTTTTGCTTCAGTAGACAACATGCCTAATGTATCACACTGATTAATCTCTCTATTTTTAACCAATATCAAATCATCTTAATGATTGACACTTTATAGTACAATCTGGTATCTAGTACTGATAGACTTCCTCCCTTTCCACTTTTTTCCCCATTATTCATGATATTATTGTTCTTCTTGACCTTTTGTTCCACCAAATGAAATTTGTTTTTACTTTTCTAGTTGTATAAACTTTTGCTTTTTTAGATCTATAAAATATTCATTTTGATTGGCACAGCAAAGAATAAATAAATTAACTTAGGTAGAATTGCAATTTTTATTACATTGGCTTGACTTATCAATGAGCAATTTCTATCTCTCCAATTATTTAAGTCTGCTTTTATTTTTTTGACTTATTTTTAGTTTTCAACATTCACTTCCATAAGATTTTGAATTCCAAATTTTCTCCCCCTCCCTTCCTTCCTTCACCCTGCATATATATTCATGTTAAACATATTTTCACATTAGTCATGTTGTAAAGAAGAATTAGAACCAATGAAAGAAACTATAAGAAAGAAGAGAAACAAAAAGAGAGAAAGCAAATAATATGCTTTGATCTGCATCATACTCCATAGTTATTTTTCTGGATGTGGATAGCATTTACCATCATGAGTTTTTTGGTATTATCTTAGATCCTTGCGTTGCTAAGCAGAGATAAGTCTACCAAAGTTAGTCTTTGAACAATGTTGCTGTTAGTGTATACAGTGTTCTCCTGGTTCTGCTCACTTCACTCAATATCAGTTCATGTAAGTCTTTCCAGGTTTTTCTGAAGTCTGCCTGCTCATGGGAATCATAGCATTTTGTTGCATTCATATACCACAACTTATTGAGCCATTCCCCAATTGATGGGCATCCTCTCAATTTCCAATTCTTGGCCACCACAAAAAGAGTGGTCTACCTTTATTTCTATAGGGTTTTAGAGCTGGAATAATATAGCTCCTGGGTGAATTTTGGTAGGTCTGTGTTCAAACATTTTTAAAACTTGTGTAGTATTTTGTATTGATTTTTTGTTTCGAGCTTGTGTGGCTGGGTTTTGTTGGTGATATACGAAATGTTAATGAGATATTTAGGTTTATTTTATATCCCTCAGGTTGTCTGAATTTATTTATTGTTTCAACTAATTTTAATGTATTCTAGGCTTTGCTAAGTAAATCATCACATAATCTACAAAAACCAATATTTTTCCACTTTGTCTATGATTATTCTTTTGATTTTTCTTTTTTGTATTATTGCTATAGCTAGGACTTCTAGCATTGTGTTAAATAGTAGTGTGATAAAGGGCATCCTTGCTTTACCCCTCATCATATTGTAAAATTCTCTAAATTTTCCCCATTAAATATAAAACATCTGCTCTTGCAATTAGATGTTACTTACTATATAATGAAAATGTCTATTTATTCCTATGCTTCCTAGAATTTATAAGAAAAACAGATTTGTTAAAAGCCCTGCAGCATTTTGGGTTTCTTTTAAATTATTCATATTATTAATATGATTTATTATATTAATGGTCTTCCTCATATCAAACTAACCCTACATGCTTGGTATAAGCTAAACCTACTCAAAATGTAATATCTTCCTGATAGGTTTTATAGCCTGCTTGCTAATATCTTATTTAAATTTTTTGCATCAATGTGATTAAGGGATGCTGTTCTGCAGTTTTATTTTCCTACTTTATCTCTCCCTGATTTACTTGTCAAGGTATCATAGAAAGAGATTGGGAAAGGATAGCTAGGTGGCACAGTTGATAGAGCACCAGCCCTGGAGTCAGGAGTACCTGAGTTCAAACCAGGCCTCAGACACCTGACACATATTAGCTATGTGATCCTGGGCAAGTCACTTAATCCTGATTGCCTCACCAAAAAAAAAAAAAGAGAGAGAGAGAGAGAGAAATTTGGAAAGTGTCTTCTTTTCCTATTATTCTAAATAGTCTATGTAACATGAGAATTAATTTTTTGTCAATATTTTCTAGAATTTACTTGCAAATTCATCTTTCCCTGGAGTTTATTTTCCCTCCTTTTGGAAAATTATTTTAGTTTCTTCAATTTTTTTTCTGATATTGTGTTATTTAAAGTCTCTTTCTTCTGGGTATTGTTTTTTAACTGTTTATCCGTTTCCTCTAAATTATCAGTTTTTTTAGCATATGGTTAGGCAAAATAGTTTCTGATAATTTTCTTTATTTTCTCTTCATTTATTGTGAGTTCTATTTCCCTTTAAATCTCCTTGTTTTATTTATTAATTTAATGATTTTTTTTGTTTTTAATTTTACTAATGTCATCTCCAGTTTTCAGAATTTCTATTTTGTTGCTTTTGGGGGATTTTTCATTTGTTATCATTCAATTTTTTTATTTGAATGCTTGATTGATTTGTTCTTTCTCTCTTTTGTTAGTGAAAATATGTGTGTGTGTATACATATATGTATGTGTATATATATACATGAATGCATACATGCATACATGAATATATATTTTTCCTCAGAATTGCTTTAGCTTCATTCCGTAAGTTTTGTTATGTTATCTCATTATTTCATTTTCTTTAGTGAAATTTTATATTATTTCAACAATTTGTTCTTTGACCATTTCTTTAGGTTTGCCTCATTCAGTTCCTAATTGTTTTATAATTCGTTAAATGTCATTTATTGAAAATAATTTTATTGCATTGCAATCAGTAAATTGTGTGGTTAGAATTTCTGCTTTTCTAAAGTTTTTGAGAGGTTGTTTGCCATAATACATGGTCAATTTTTGTAAAGGTAGCATTTACATTAGAGAAATACATAATTTCCTTTCTATTTCTATTCAGTAATCATCTGAGATATATATTCTGCAATTTTTTTAAAGTTACATTTAGCCATTTAACTTTTTTATTTTTATTAGATATTTCTTGATCTGAAAGAGATGTATTAAGGTCTCCCACTATTATAGTTTGATATCTATTTCTCCCTCCAATTACATTAATTTTTCTTTTATATATATTTGATCCTATTAAATTAGTTACATTTGAGTTAAGTATTAATATTTTCATTGTCTGCAGTGCCTTTAAGTACAATGCAATTTCCCTACAATACTCTCTTTTTATCTTGTCTATATTTACTGTTATCTTCTCAGAATTAATGATTGCTACTAAATCCCTTTAATTTTAGTTCAGCTCAAGCATAATAGATTATGTTCCAACCTCTTGTTCAAACTTTAAAGGAACTTTGTGTTTCTTTTTTTCCCTAACATTTGAGTTTGTTTTGTTTATGACTATTGCCTTTCAAACCCCTCTCTCACTCTCCTGGTACCTGTCTTTTCCTATAACTCTTTTGAGTTTAATGTATTTCTACTCCAAAATCTTTATGTCTCTATGTATGAGTATGAGTAGTTGTGTTTAGTCTTCCCTTATCCTGTTAAGATGAAGGTAAGTTTCATAGAATGCCCATATTTACATCCTTACCTCCATTATTATATATTTTCTACCTTAGTCAATGCTTTATGTGATAGTGGTCTCCCTCCCCTTCTCCTTTCTTCTTATTTCTTTTTAGGTGAGTACATTCCTCAGCCCTCACAAGGCAGTTTGCAGGATATTGGTGCTCTTCTTTTTTCTATTTTTAAATTTTTTTCTAAAATTCAAATATACAACAAGAAAAGAAACATATTTTAAACTTAAATACAAAATAAGAAAAGGGAAAAAAACACGTCATATACACAGCAGAACATAAGACAGCATTCAAAATATGTAGCAATAAATTTCCATTTCAAGAAAGCCTATGTAATAAATATTATGCATTATTACCAAGCTATCCATCTTTTCTTTGCTTCCTTGTAAGTTTTCTTTTGTTCTCTGCTGTGCACTTTTTAGTTTGTTCTTTTCCCCCCTTCCTCCCCACCTGTGTTCTTCTATATCATAAAATTCCACAATCTATCCAAATGTAGTTTTGATATACATAAAATGTACCTTCCCAGAGTATCACATTTTAATAACTTTCCTTACCTCTTTATATATTTTAATTTAATTAATTTTATGTATTTTATCATTTTCTTCTGCTAATAATAGATTTACCCACTGCTTGAAATCCTTAAGATTTTTATCTGACTGCACTAAACACTTGGACAGTTTTTACTGTATTACTCTTTAATTAATAAATGATTAGTTCAGCAAAAGTAGTTGAACTCATAGTGCATGTAGAGATATAGGGAAAACTTTAGAAGCCATATTAACTATAAAAAGGTCCCAAGCCATTTCACTAAAGTATGCCTTTTTAGGACCAACTAATGGCATTCTTACTGTTTTTCCCCCTGAAATTAGGACTTACAACATAATTGTTACATTTTAGTTGCCCTGAAAAATAGGGTGGGAAAGATATTTCATAGGGACTTGAAGGGTGATGAAAAGCTTCACATTAGAAAAAACATTAGAAACCTAAAGGTATAAAGTTTAAAAAAAACATGCATGCATGGTATAATAGCAAAAAAAAACTTGAATGGAAGTCAGGAAACCTGGGTTCCAGGCGCCATGCTTAATAAAATTTACAGATGAAATAAAGCTAATAAATTGGATGGTAGATACACATCCAAAAGAATGTAAATAGATTGGATAAATGGTAAAAATTTAATAAGCTGAAATTCAATAAGGAGTGTAGGCTCATAGATTTAGAGCTAGAGAAGCTCTTAGAGGACATCTGTTCTAATTCCATAATTTTACAGATGAGCAGACTGGAATATCAAAGATTAATAAATCAATTAAGGAGCCAATAAGCATTTATTAAGCATTTACTATATGCCAGACACTGTGTTAGATACTTATGATACAAATAATGAAACATTCTAATGGGAGAGATATGAATGTGTGTGTATGTGTGTATGTGTATGTATGCATGTATGTGTATGTGTGTGTGTGTGTATATATATATATATATATACATATATACATATTTATGTGTGTATACATATATACACACACTTATCTCCCCATTAGGTTATATATTTTATATGTATATGTATGTGTATGTATGTATATAAAACTATACATGAATAAATATAAAGAGAATAAATACAAATAAGTGCAATGTAGTTAAATACAAGGTAATTTGGGAGGGAGGGCACTAGCAGTTGAGAAATCAGAGACAGTTTCTCATAGAACTTGGTATCTGAACCAAATCTTGAAAGAAAAGAGGGATTCTATAAGGCAGAGGTAGAGTATATTCCAGGAATGGAGACAGCCAGTGAAAAGTATTGGAAATAGTAAATAGAGTGACATATATGAGGAACAGAGAGAAGGCCAGTTAAGTTATACTTAATAGAAAGGAGAAGTGTACAATGAAACTGAAAAGCTTGGGGCTAGGTTGTAAAGGGGCTTAAAATATAAACATAAGAGTTTTTTTTTTCATTCTAGATGCAATGTGAGCCATTGGAGTTTATTTAGTGGGAGGTGGGTGTGACATGGTTAGATCTTTACTTAAGGAAAATCATTTTGATAGCAGTGTGGAAAATGGGTTGGAATAGGAAAAAACTTGAGGTAGGGAAACCAATTGGGAAGAAATTGCAATAACCTAGGTATGAGTTAATGAGGGACTGAACTACTGTGATGAACAGAGAGAAAGTGTCAGATTCAAGATGTTATGTGGGAATGGAAATGGGAAAATTTGGAAAGCTATTAAGATTGCAAAGTGAGAAATAGTAAGCAGTCAAGAACAACTCCAAGGTTATAAAACCAGAAATTTGAGACAATGGTATTAACTTCAAAATAAAAAAACAAAGAAAGGGAAGGGAAGCGACTAGAGGGTATGGAATGGATGATGGATGAACCAACAAAGGATAATGAGAAGGAGTGCTTAGACAGGTAGAAGAAAAGCCAGAAGAGAGTTGTGTCATGAAAACCCTGATTGAAAAGAATGTGCAGGAAAAAATGGCTACCAATAACATCAAATGCATCATGTAGGTCATGAAAATTAGAACTAAGAAAAGACCATCAGATTTGTCAATTAATAAATCAATGTTAATTATGAATAGACCAATTTCGGTTGAAAGGTAAGGTTGGAAATAACTTTACAGTGTTGAGTGAATGAGAGAAGTGGAAATAAAGTCACTGAGTGTAGATAGCTTTTTTCTAGGATAGAATCAGCCTAGGATAGAATTTCTAGGAGTCAGGAAATGTGCCTATTATGTGCCATACAGTGTGATAAGTGCTTTACAAATACTATCATATTTGATCCTCACAATAATCCAGCAAAGTAGAGTGGGGAGATTATTATCTCAGATCTTTCTGATTCCAGGACAAGTACTCTATCAATTGTGCTAGGTAGCTGCCTATCTCACATTGTTATATATAATCTGAGATTCTAAAAAGGCATGATAGGGGATTAAATACAAACCTCTATTTGCTACAAAAGCATTCCTCCAAGATCCCTAATGTGTCAACAGAGTTTGTGTTTCAATGCTTTCAGATACAAGCTCTTCACAGAATGCAAGCTCTATGACATGGCAGAGACCATATCTTCTCTATTGCCTAGCAAAGTACTTTTCACATATTTTTATACTTCACATATCTATGATTTCATTGACATAAATACTTCTTCCACCAACCCATTGAAACTATTTGTATCCTTTTACAACCTAGAAGACGCTTTTCATCATTATTGTGGTCGAACAATTCATCACTCCACAGCCTATTAGTGAGCCTTCTCAAATTTAGGCTGGTCTTTGAATGTCAGACATACAATCTATGTCTGAACCCACATACTTGACAAGACCTGAAACATCTTGTGTTCCACTCTTATCTTATTCTTAGTTATCCTTTGATAACTAAGAATGCAATTAGATATAAAAATAGGACTTTAAGTGAAAGAGTGATTTGTGAAAATTTATGGGAAGAACAGGTACAAGTGGCAATATTCTCTAAACTTCACTTAATGCCAATTTGAAATGCATTGGTCTAGCAGGAAGTTTAAAAATATGGGGTTAGTTGTGAATTGTATGTGGCAATAAATGGCTAACTCAAATAGCAATTATATTTACTCATGTATCTGATGCAAAGGACATTTGTTACTGAATAAATATAGAATGGTAAGAAAAGCAAGTAAAAGTGTTCACTTGAGAAAGGATTTAGCAAATTCAAAGTCTGAACATACATTTACCAAGCAAATTTAAATGTTGATTGTTGTTAAGCTTTAAAGCAAAAACAATTTGCTACCTCTTTTCAGGAATCTGAAAATTTGCCCAAATGTCTGAGCATTCCAACTTGATTTGGATGTATGAGAAGAAAGGAAAGATCAATCCCATTTTGTTTGATTTTTCGATATTCTTGTACTAGCTATAATATCCTCCCTTCCAGATCTTGACCATAACTTGATGAACCAGTTGAACTCTTAACTCTCCTATATTTTGAATCTCTTGCCCGTTCACAATATCCTCCACCATCCACTGCCTTTGCTTCTACACATATGTTGCTTAATAAAACTGGAGAAAATTACAAAATTGTGCTAAGTGGTTCCACTACAAATTTACATTAACATAACCTAAACTGGAGCCTCACCATTAAAAGTCAATCTTTTTATGCTTTCCTACCCCTACTCATTACTTTACTTACCACAGCATCTCTCCCAAAGCTTTTCATCCCTCCTCAAACTTTCTATGGCTCCCTCACCCTCTCATCTGAGAACCTTTCTGAACTGCAAAAAGTGAGGTCATTCACAGAGAGCTACCTCTTCTTGGTGAAGGAAAGCTAGGTTGTTCAGTGGATAGAGTGCTGGGTGTGGAATCAATTAAATCCGGCCTCAGAGACTTCATAACCATATAACCCTAACCAAATCACTTAACCTCTGTCTACTTCAGTTTCCTCAAGTATAAAATGGGATAAAAATGACACCTACCTCATAGAGTGAAGTAACCATTAAATAAAATAGTATTTGTAAAGCACTTAGCACAGTGCCTGGAACATTGCAGATGCTTAATAAATGCATCTTCCTTTCCCCTTCTTCCCTCTTCCTTATCTCACATCACCCAAGTGCCTTCTTTTCCTTCACCCTCATCTCATAGGAATAGGTGACCCTTATCTTTACCAAGGTAAACTCCTCTATAACCACAAATGATCTCATTCTATTCTACTTCTCTGGCAGATTGTCCCTCCATCATCCCTACCTTTGCACTTGTTTTCAATCTATCCTTGACTCCTGATGAAGAGATCAGAAATTCTTTTTTTTTTGAGATCAGAAATTCTTGCCCAGCACTTCGGATTACTGGAGATTTTTAAAGAGGATATAGACAAGGGTTACAGAGCATGAATGGAAATACATGAGTTAAGATCTACACCAATGGAAGGATTACCCACATTGAGGAGACGATGCAGTCACTGAAAACATAAAATGGGAAATATAAAAATATTACCTGAAAAGTTGTAATGGGTGCATCTTTTTTTAAGGAGGCTTCCTCCCAAAGTTAATAAAAATGGGATTCAATCCAATATAGCTCAAAGGATTCAGGATAAAACTCTCTCATTTAATGCAGTTATGAACATTCATCAGCTCTTGGTGGAGCTTCGGTTGGAAATAAGGTTACTATCTTGGGGTGATATTTCCTCTCAAAGTAAATACAAGTAGAGGCACCTAGGCGGTACAGTGGATAGGGCACTAGCCCTGCAGTCAGAAGGACCTGAGTTCAAATCTAGCCTCAGACTGGATGTCTGTGTGACCTGGGCAAGTCATTTAACCCCAATAGCCTCCCCCCAAAAAAATAAATAAAGACAAGTATATGTAGATATGTAACTGTTCTGCAAAAATAGAATTTTATTAATCAAATTCTTTTGTAAATTTACCAAGTTGATTGACATTTAGAAAAAAAAGGCTATGAATACTTATGAATCATTGGTTAGAAAAAAAAAGTTACATATACTATCTCATTTAATCTTCCTAAAAACAACCAGGAATAGAAAATGAGAGGCAAAGGCCTTGTAGACTGGGGAAAAGTCTCATATGTGTATAATGAATATCTTCCCCCCCAAAAAAAATGAACCTGCAACTTATAACAAGCAACAAACAACATAATAAAAATATAATTAACTATATTTTAATAGACAGTAAACAAGTCATTTCTTATTAATAAATCAGCTGCTTATGTAAAATCAGATCATCAACTTGTTAAAAGAAAAATCAAAATTAGTAAAAATCCAGAAGAATAAAAATTTTAAAAATATGTTATGATATTAAAATAATTCTATCCTGATATGTTTAACTAGTTATTGATTGTAAACAAATCAAATAATCAACAAACATTTATTGATTACCTAGTATACACCAAGCATAGTCCTGAACACTAAGGAACCCTTGCCCTGAAGGAGCTTACATTCTAATGGGGAAGACAACATAAACGTAGATAGATAGATAGATAGACAGATAGATAGATAGATAGATAGATAGATAGATAGATAGATAGATAGATAGATAGATAGATAGATAGTATAAAGTATCCTCTACTTGCTAGGTGCTGTGTTAAGTACTGTAGCTACAAATACAAGCAGCTATAACAGTCTCTATTATCAAGAAGTTCACGTTCTAATGGAGGGAGACAACAGATATAAGGGAACTGGAAAGCAGGAGAGGGGTGCCATGCAGAATACTCAGAAAGGGACAAGGCAGAGAGCAAAGAAGTGGAGAAGTCTAGAAAGTATAAAATAAATAGAAACTCACTTTATAGGGGAGGGCACTAGCAGCTGTGAAGCAAAGGCTTCATAAAAAGGGAGGCAGAACAAAAGACATAGATAAAAAGTACGATATGAAAGTTTAACCATTGTAAGTAAATTACCATAAAAAGGAGACCAAAATAGATTAAAAAGTAGGCCTTTATCAACAAACACTTGACTTGTCAAACTAAAAGATACTGTCTTTAAGAACAATACTAGTTTAGAATAAAAAAAATTTATAAAATCTTACAGAGAAGGACCTTAAAAGATTAAGTATAACTTCATCCAAAAGACAAAACCAGAATAAAAGGGGGCAGCTAGGTGGTGCAGTGGAAGAATACTCAGTTGGAAGTCAGAAAGATTTGAGTTCAAATGTGACCTCAGAAACTTGCAAGCCATGTAAATCACTTAACCCTTATTTGCTTCAGTTCCTCATATGTAAAATAGGGAGACACAAGAGAAGGAAATAGTGTACCACTCCAGTAACTTTGCCAAGAAAAACCTATAGACAAGTCCATGGAGTCATGAATGGTCAAATACAACTGAACAACAAAGAGAATAAAAGAAGTTTTTTAAAAGTTTGACAAGAGACCCAGCTAAGAAAAGTCATTTCTAGAAGACATTTAAGCACGGAAATAGAAAAATTTAAAAAAACAACAGACAAGAAAAATGGAAAAGCTATACATTTCCACAACAATTTTTTTCACCATCAAGGACACTTGAACTTTAACATCATGGTCCCAGATGTACTTAATCAGTATTTAGAAAAGGTGTTTTGAATTAGTGTTGGACATACAATTTCATTGGCAGCTACCAGAAAAGCAGCCTTCCTCTCCTTAAGCAGATCTGCTCCTTCACTGCAACTTAGGGTCTTAGAGAGTTTCTTACAGCAGTGAGAGGTTAAGTGACTTGCTCAATGTCTCCCAGACACCATGTGTTTGAGGCAGGATTTGAAGCCTGGGCTTCTTGGATCTCAGGATAGCTCTGTAAACACTTTGCAACCTTGCATAGACAATACAAATGGAGTAAATTTGGCCCAGAATTAAATGAAAGGAGGGGAGCAAGATGAATTCCTTCCAAAACTTGTAAAGATCCCTTAATAATCCCAAAATTCTTGAAAATGGACAAAGGATTGTCTTTTAAAATTTCAATATACTTCCATTACTTCCATGTAACCATAAACCATGGAACACTATAGCTTCCAAAGAACTACCAGTGAGTATCACTCAGACAGCATTGAAGAGGCACATAGTGGTATGATCAGTCTGCCACACACAACAAATAAGGCACTATAAAGACCTGAAATAAAAGATTTCATCAAAATGTAAGACTGAAAAGGAAATGTGGCAAAGTGGTAAGAGCAAAAATGGTAGGTAGCTCATGTGCCTCATTGATCTCATCATGGCATCAAGAGAATACGAGAAAGATCCTATGTTTAAGCTTTACCTTTAATCCTTCCCCCAGGGCATTGGGAAGATTCCCTGTTGTGAACTTGTGGAAGACTTAAGCAAAAATTGTACAAGATGAGCAAGTATAGATGGGTTGTTATCTCTGTCTTTGGAGGTAACATACATATCAATGAAATAATAGCCACTTAGGCATTAAAAAACAACTTATGATCCCAATCAAAGTACTATCTTGGAATAGGAAAGTCTATACCCTTAGGTGATGGGTCTTAATTAGCATAGATTGCCTGGTAGAGTTGTGCTGGGTTCAATGCCAGTGTCCTTACCAAAGTTCAGCCTTGGGAATGATGTGAGTGTTTATTAAGACAAGAAACCAAAGAATCAAGCTGGAAAACAAGTACAAAGATTCAGAGATAGGAATATAATTATTTAGAAAGGTACTGCTCATGCAGTTTCCTACTGGCTGGTATATGCTTTTCTTCATTCCATGCCTTTGCCAATTGGCACCACTTACAGTGCCCTGTAGGCATAGAGCAACAGAAATCAACCATCAGGACTAATCAGAGGACATATCCCAAGTGTGGCAGGAGGAATATCCCAACCCCAATCCCTATGTAGGTTAGGCTAGTTTTTCCTTAAAGTTATTGAAACATATCTCAACACTAGCTTGGCTCAAGAAACTAAGGAAACAGATATTTGGCATTAGTTCTCATTGTTTGAGTTCAAGGCTGCCATAAGGAGCTAGAAGGTATAAATTTCAATAGGAACTTTGTTCAGCTAAATCAATTCAAGAGGTTCTCAATGCCTGTTCTTCTTGAATATACTTTTCTTGCTATGACTAAATAAATCCTCTTTTGTTAACTATTAAATGACCAATGAGTGTCTCATTTTGTTCCAATATCAAACCTAAACTATCTGGAAACTGATCTGAATTACACTCAGCTCACAAAAGCAAAGAAATTTTATGTGTATATTAAATTATCAAGTTTCACTAGGTCAAATAGGTAAATTAACCAAATATTTCCAAATTCTCACTACATTTTAAGTTAAATTGACAATGACTAGAACAGTGAGCCAAGTTCTAGTGATTCAAGTTGATTGGTACAAGCAACATTTCTTTTGGACACATGTTGATTATTTATTACCCTCAATACCAAAGCCCAAAACACACCAGACAAGATATACAAGTCATACCCTTGTAGGGTCCCTACACATGGTGATTCCTAAAGTGCCATCTGCTCTGTTCAATTCTTTCAAAAGAAACTAGGAGATGGGAACCTCAGTGATATATCATTGTCCTTCCCAGTGTTATGAACCGTGCAATTAAACACATGGCCTTGGAGTGGAAGTGATTGCTTCCATTAAGAATCATGGCAGCTGGATAGAGCATTAGCTCTCTGAGCTATAAGAATCTGAAGTAGAAAGTAATTTTGAAAAGAGTAAAATCAAGACAAAATCACTCAAAGTAGTAAGACTGACAAAAGCATAGAACATTGTAATATACCAATGGTCCCTAAGAGCCCTAGATATATTATCATCAATATTATTACAAGATTTTTGTTCAGTTTTCAGAACCTTAATGGAGATTTTTGGTGATTAGGGCAATTCTGAGATAGGGAGGAATGTATCATGGTCCAGAGAGCTATTTTTTAGCCCATCTCTTGATGTGGGGCTTTCTGGACCTATTCTACCTGTCTTTCTGTAGAGAGGAGCAAATCATCCTCTTGAACAAATTAGGCCTGGGGCCTTGAAGTGCCACCTCTTCTGCAGCATGAAGTGCAAAGAGGTGCCTAAACGATCCTGCCTGCTCTCCATGAGAACTCTAGTGTCTAGGGAAGTACTCTTTTCCTTCTCCAAAAAGCCTGAGGCCTTAAAGTACATACTCTCTCCTTGAAGACTCACAAGGAAGATCTTTACCATTTCTCTAGGCAGTCTACTACACTTTTGGAAAACTCTGTTTGGACTTAAATTTGCCTCTTTGAAACTTTTTACCTATTGCTCCATGTTCTCCCCTCTTAGCCAAATAGAACAAATCTAGGCCCTCTCTCACATGAAATCCCTTCAAATAATTGACAACATATAACAGATATCATGTCTCTCTTCAGTCTTCTCTGCTCCAGGCTAAACATGCCTTCAACTATATGACATAGAACTCAGGCCCTTCACTAGCTTAGTCAAACTCCTCTGTATATACTTCAGCTTATCAATGCCTTTCTTAAATCCTTGTACTCAGAACTAAACACAATACCACAGATGGGTTCTGAACATAATATTACTATCATGTTTGTGTTCTTCATAATGCAGCTCAAAATCATATTGAGCTTGCATTCCACTAAAACTCCCAGATCTTTTTCAGAACAATTGCTATCTAAACATACCTCCTACATCTTGTACTTGTGAATCTGAGTTTTTGCCCCAAGACTTTATATCTATATCTACCAAATTTCATCTGAATAGGTTCAGTGTAATGATCTAGGCCAGGGATCAGCAAACCATGATTCATGGACCAAATCCAGCCTATGCATATAAAAATATTTAAAAAAAACAATTCTTAGCTCATGAACTATATTAAAAAGGTGGCAGACCAAATTTAACTTTTGAACTATAGTTTGATTATGTTTGCTCTAGGCCAGTGGTATCAAACTCAAATAGAAACATTAAATTCTACATCAGTATCCCTGTAGGCTCCATGTTAATTTTAGAAAAACATATGTTAACGTTATCTATGTTTTGTAATTTCATTTATTTTGTTAAATATTTCCCAATTACATTTTACCTGGTTTAGGTAGCACTACAGAATATTGTGGGTCACATGCAGCCCAAATGCTGTGTATTTGATACTTCTTCCCTAGTTTGTCAAGGTCCTTTTGGATCTTGACTCTGTTATCCACTGTGTTATCTATCCTTAGCTAATAACTGGTTAACAGAGGGGATAAGAGTGTATAATAGAGGAAAATGTATAGATGGCATGCTCATCTGCAAATCAGATTTACAAACTATCTGATTTGCAAGGGAGCATAAACCATCTATACTTTTTTCAAGTTGTTGAGAAAAATGTTAAGCAGCACAGGCTCAAGTATGGATTCCTGGGGTATTCTACCAGAGACATTCCCTTATGTTGATGCTAAATAACTCCTAATAACAACTCTTTGTGTTTGCCCATGCAACCAGTTAGGCAACAATCTGATTGTATTATTGTCTAATGCATGTCTCTCCATCCTCCTTATGAGAATAATATGAGACAGTTTATCAAAAAAACTTTGCAAAAAACTAGGTAAATTAAAGCCACAGGATTCCCTTTTTCTACTAGTTTAGTAGTCTATTCTATCAAAAAAGGAAATGAAGTTAGTATGGCATGACTTAATCTTGAAGAAGCTATGTTGGCTTCTTTAGCTTTCCAGTCTAGATCCTTGCCAACCATCTCTTTAATTTTCCAAGGAATTTACTTAAAACTCACTGACCTATAGTTTGAGGACTTGATTCACCTCTTTTTTTTTTAAATCAAGACATTCACCTTTCTCCAATCTTGTGAAACTTCTCCCATTTTCTATGATCTTTCACATATTTCTGACAGTGCCTTAGAAATCATAACTACCAATTCTTTCAATCCCCAAAGCTGTAGTTCATCTGGACAAGGTGACCTGATCTCATCAAAAGCAGATAGATACTCTGACTGTTTTTATGCTTATCATGAGTATCACTTCCATGTTAATTATTTTTATTCCATTCCTTTTCAATGTTCAGTGCATTCTCCTTTGCAAAAGTGAAAAAAGAGATATTGTGCAGCTCTACTTTCTCTGTCATCAGTTATTATTGTCCCATCCATCCCAAGCAACTGTCCTATCACTCCTTTGATTCTTATTTTTCTATCACTATCTTAAAAAAAAATCTTTAATTTGTTGTCTTTACTTTCCTCATCAGCCTAAACTCATTTTGGACATTAGCATTCCTCATACTATTTTTATAAGACCATGCCATTTGTCTGTTACCTGGTCTTGCTTTCAACTTCTGTACACGTCTTTCTAAAATTCAAGTTGACTGGTGAGTTCCTTGTCCATTCACATTGATTTCATGAAACATCCCATTTCTTCCTCATTGGACATGTTTTCCTTCATATTTCCCACCCCTCCTGGGATGACTTCTCCTTAGGCATTTTTGTCATTGTGATTTTACCTATCTTTCCTCTGAATTATTTCAAACATATTTTCCCAAAATCTTATGTACATCTTAAACCATGCTCAGATTACCTCTCCTTCTTAATACAGTGCCTGAAACATAAAAGCCTAACAAATGTTTGTTGACTTTTCCTGCCTTGTTGCCTTCTTTGTAACAAAAGTCTAGTGATCACTTTGCCCCAAGTTTCCCGGAACTTTCTAGAAACCTGCCTTAGACAATTAAAAAGGGAAAATCTGGTTCAGATTCTTCTATTCCAAATAGTGTGGAGCAATGCTTCAGTAGCAAAAAATCCCACAATAGTAAAAATTCCATATACAGATCTTAACAAAGTTCATCAACTTTGAAGGAAATTATCAATTAATGACATATTTGATTCGCTGACCATTTTTGGCAATATAATATGCAGCTATATCTTTGGAAATACTTATTTGCATCATAATAAGGGATGTACCAAGATCAACATATGAGAGATGGTACCCTGCATATGAATAATCTTATTGAGAACCACCCTATGGTTCATAAACCATCTGCCATTTTGATGAGCTTCATGTGCCTTTTGGCAAGTCATAATTATCATCAGCACTGAAATCAGTCATGTCATCATAACAGTCTCTGGGTCTTCCTCTTATGTCTTAAGACATAAAAATCTCCTTCTCTAGGTGGAAGTGGAAAAGAAAAAGGAAGGGTGCCAGATTTTCAGCTATTCCTTGTCACCACAACAGAAGGAGGGGGTGGGGTCCTTGATGAGAGCTCTTATTGTTACAAACTCTTCAAGAGTATGTAGGAGATACACACCATGTCTTAGTACCCCCTTCTTTGTACTATCTCTATTGATTCTACCTCTATAAATAATCACCTTACATTTTGCCACATATTACTTGTTTAGAAACAAGTTTTAGAAATGTTCCCCTGGGATCCATCCTTGGCCTTTATCTATTCTTTCTCTATACTCTCACCTTTGGAAATCTAATCAAGTCTTTTGGTTTCAATTATCACATCTATGAAAATAATGTTCAAATCTCCATATCCATCCTTGAACTGTTACCTGATTTGCAGTCCCACCTTTTCAAATACCTACTGGAAATTTTCATCTGGCTATCCTGCTGGTATCTTAGATCCCCATGTTAAATGTATGAAGGTGAAGAATGCATAATGAGATTGAAAACTCAGTCAGTGATTACTTACTATGTAGGTAATACATCCAGGCACTGTGTTAAGCATTGGGGCTACAAATATAAGTGAAAAAGGCTAGTTGTCCTTATCTTAAAGGAGGTTACATTGTAATGGGGAAAGACAATGCATAAAAGGGGAGCTGAAGAGTGGTGGGAGGTTGACAAGGAAGCCAGTACTTGGGCCAGGATGTGGTAACTAAGTTTGGAGAATGAGGTTGACCCCTCCCCAAAATGGAAGTTCTTAGAAGTACTAATATAGGAGAAAGAGACCCACAGGAGCAGAGTCAGTAGGAATCTGAGGCATGGTAGCATATTGCAGAGAATTAAGGTCTGGATCCCCTTCCCCAAAATAGAGGTTCCAGGAAGAAAAGTTCCCAAAGGAGTTTCTTTGGGGACTACCAACCCAAGGTACATTGGGCCAGGTTGTGAATGTTTTAAAAAATGGAGGAGCCTGTATTTTATCATAGAAGCAATTTTGAGCCTCTGTATTTTCTTGAATAGAAGAGTGACATAGGGCTTCACTTAAGGAAAATCACTTTGGCAACTTCATGAATGATGAATGAAACAGAGATTTTGAAGCAGGGAAAAAATTAGGTCATTGCAATAGTCCAGGAGAGAGGTAATAAAGGCCTGAAATAAGGTGGTATTTGTTTCAGTAGACGTAAAGAGATGGATTTGAAAATTACTTTGAAGATAGAAATGACAAAATTTCATAATTAATTTGTTAGGTAAGGTGAGGAAAAGCAAGGAGTCAAGGGTAATACTGAGGTTTCAACCCTAGGAGACTAGAAAGACAAGGTTTGGAAATAGAAAAGTTTGGAAAAGATGCAGGTTCAGGGGAAGACTGATGAGCTCTGTTTTGAATATGTTGAGCTGTCTCTAAGACATTCAATTTGAAATGTCCAATAGGACAATTGTTGATTGGGGACTAAAAGGAGAGTGACTGGAGCTTGATACATAGATTTGGGATTCTTCTGCATAAAGATGATAACCATTTGAGCTGATGATTCCACCAAGTGAGAGAGTGTAGAGAGAGAAAGAAGAGGGCCCTGGAGAAGGCATTAAAGTATATCCACAGCTATGAATAGTGAGGCAGCAAAGAAACTGAGAAGATATGATCAGATAGGAAAAAAGGAAGATAAGAGAGAATGCTTTCACAAAAGGCCAGAGGAAAAAAAAAAGCTTAGCATCAAATGCATCATAAAGCTGAAGAAGAATGAGAACCAGGAAAAGACTTGGAAATCAAAAGATTATTGTTACTATTGTAGAAAATTTTCAGCTGAGTGATGACATTGGAAATCAAGTTGCTTAGGATCAAGAAGTGAGTGAGAGAAAGAAGAGGAGGTGGAAGCAACAAAGGTAGACAGCTTTTTTCTGGGAGTTCATCTGTGAAAGGGAAAAGAAATACAGAAAAATACTTTGAAGGTTTTAAAATTCAATGCCATCACTACTACTACCACCCTCTGAAGACCTCACGTGGCAAGCAACATGGTAAAGGTAGTTCAGTGTGCTCGTGGAATGAGCAAATGGTATAAATGACAGGGTGAAATTTGACAAGCTCATGGGGTTTTAGAGCTAATGGGGTTAGGGAACAAAAAGAATGATTATAGAGAAGCAGGGTAGAAAAAGGTAAAGACCATGTTCAAATTCTACCAGAGTAACCAGAGTCTTCATCCATTATGCATTCAACTTCCTAAGCTGTGAATCCCAGAGTCTGGCAGGGCATTTTTTTTCTCTTCTCCTCTATCCTTTCAGAGATCTCAGGAACCTAAAATCAGAATTTTTATTCCATGGCAAACTGCTCTTCACTGTTTCATTATTTTTAAATCCCTCTTTCTCTAGGTAAATGACAGGATTATATTACTCTGAAAGTGTGTCTTTAATTGTGTGCAGAATGCAGGGCTGTAGCTGGCTCTGGGGGTTTAGCTTGCAAGATTAATAAGCTGGAAGATTCCTACTTCTAGTATGGTGGTTTAGGTGTCACCTCAGGGAAATAAGGTATTGATTTTTATTTTTATTAATAATTCAATAAATCTCCCAACAGGTAGAGAACCTTTCAAATGAAGTATGGGTTTTTCTTTCCCCATAGAAGGAGTATTCTGTTATTGTAATCATTCAATCAGTTAACAAGCTTTTTTTAAGTCCTTACCAGGCAGTGTGCTAAATGCTGGAGATAAAAAGAAAGGCTAAAACATGGTCCCTACTATTTGGAGCTCACATTCTAATCAGAGATCCAATACACAAACAATTATACATACATACATGCATACATACACACATGTACACATACGCATACACACACACATAGTGTAAATGGGAAGTAATGGGGAAGGGGAAAGAATAGTAAAGGCTTCTCTCAGAAAGTGGGATAAAACATGTCTTAAAGAAAACCAGAGAAGCAAGACATGTATGAGAATATTCTAGGTAGAGGGGGCCCCCAATCTCCAGAAAGGAAGAAATGAAGGAAGAGAAGTGGGGCTTAGTTAAGAGGAGAGGGCTTGGCTCAAGTCAACCCTAGTGGGTGAAGATAAGTATCAAGTAAGAGAATTCTGTCCCTACCCTTTTCGTGAAGGGAAAGGAAATGAGGAGAACCCAACCAGCCATTATTCACAGCAATACCTGTTGGTTATTTCAGGATAACAGAGATGTGAGTATGTTTGTAGGCAACAGGAAACTAGCCACTAAATGGAGATTGAAGATTAGATTAAAGAGGGAAGATGTTCTAAGTTGCCATCTGATGGGCAAAATTAAAGGGAGAGAGGATAAGAAGAATCACAGAGGTCTTAGACTACCTATAATCTTTATTTAACTTTAGGTATTCTAAATATGAGACTCCTGTCTAGTGATCAATGAAATTGCATACTGTTGGAAGTACTGAATCATATCAACATTGAGATTCTTGTTATAAATCCAAAATACTAAAGGAAGTGGCAGTTAAATGGAAGGTTGCCTGTCAGATTTTACCAGAGGGATAAACAAAGACATATTGGAGTTGTTTCACAATACATCCAGAGGGTATAAAAGACATGAATTCCCAGGGCATGTGGCCATCTCATCTTGTGGAGCTCATGATTAACATAAACAAAAAGACTATCAGAAAAATAATTATAAATAATGCACTTCTATGTGCTTGAGAAGATGAAGAAATAGAAAAAAAATCTTATATGAATTTGACAAACCATTCTGAACTAAATCAACATAAAATAATGATATTCAGTGATTTCAATGTGAAAATGTGGAAAAGGTAGGATGGTGAAAATTACCCTAGAAAAACATGGTACAAGATTAAGAAATGAAAGAAGTTAAAATCTGATGAATTCTTTAGAATCTTGTATATAGCAAGAAGACAGCCAAAAGTTGCTGGACATGCTGAGCATGAAATGACTTCTTTCTTTTTTTTTTTTTAAGCAAATTGTCTACATCTTAACATATAAGAAATCGTTTCTGAATTCAGTTGTCTTTGTGGAGTCAAACCACAGCAAAAGTTAAACACAACACCATATTAAAAAAAGAAAAAAAGACAAAAAGATGCTTCATACCCCAACAATTTGAATGTTATTTTGTAAAACAAGCTATTGATGTAAAAAATGGGAACCAATAAAGGAAATAGAATTGATGATGATTATTATCTTTTATTATAGAAGTTTATTTGGTATAAAGTAATTGCCACAAAAAAGCCAAAAACCCCAGAAACTTTCTCAACCAGTAATAACTCAAAAAATGTTACCAAGCCAAGAGATGTGCCAGCCAAGGGTAATACCAATTTAGAATATAAATTTATTTACAAAACATTAAAGGAGAATATGGTAAAAGTTTATAGGCAATATCACATCATGAAACAGTGAAAAGTAATGAAAGGAAAGATGAGCCTACAGAAAGCATGACATGATATCCAGCTAAACCAGATCATCCCAATTATAAAGTATTTAGCACTGTGACTGGCACATAGTAGATATTATATAAATGTTAGCTATTATTGTTGTTGTTTGTAGATGAAAATAGAGGTATGTCAACAAACAAAAACAAATGAAAGAAATCTCTTATAATTTTTAAAGCAAAAATGCTTTATTATGATAATAGATATCTCACATTTGGACTCCAACACCACAGTCTTTTTGTGATAAATTAGGGAGTGGAAATAACATTAAAGACAGAAAAGTTGTCTAGATAAGACATATGCATAAAAGACATCTGTGATGTGGATGAATTAATATTGAGAACATTGCGGGATTAATTTTTTTAAGATACTGTTGCCCGCAACCAGATTGTACACTGAATGGAGAGGCATGAAATAACTTATGACATGGGCCAGGCGGAGTAGAATTACTGACTCAGTTTATTCATCTGAGGGCACAGAATATATAGGGAAGATCTAGCCTAACTTCAAAGAGTCCTCCCCATGAGATACTCCCCAGAACATCTGCTGAGGATGTAACAATCATGAGTTTCCTCCTTATCAGGATTCCTAGATTGGGCTGTAGATTCTAAGGTTTTCCCAGGCGCCTAGGCGCCACCTGCATAGAGGAGTAAATACGTAAATCTAAGGTTCAAAGAGAGAGAAGGGATGTCTCAGAGACCTCTTTATCAGGAAGGAATTGGGGGAGCCGACCCCCTTAATCCTGAGCCCTTTGGGGTGAAAGCCTGAGCAGAGGTCAAACTCTGCCTTGGATCTTAAACCCTTATCAGACTCTTAAGATGGGCCCTCAACAACTTCCTGCCTTCTCAAATTAGCAAAGAGCTTGAGGTGATGAACATCCGTTCCCAACACTGTGATCCTTGATTTAATTAAGGTAACAATGCAGGGGACAATAAAACATAATATGATGAATAATATTGCCCAAGACAATGCATGAAGTAACAAGGCAGGTAAATTGTTAAATATATTGGTCTCACTTAATTTTTTCAGGATCTCTACAGCCAGATTTTTTGGGTTAATCCCAGGGGAGTGACTATCTACAATCACCTGGGTGATATTAGCAAGAAAAGACAAATCAGCAGAAAGGTTACTATTATGCCAAACACCTTCTAAATGATTCTTAACCATGTTCCAATTTACAATGCTAGAATTATATGGAAAAGGAGTAACACATACCATAGTAAAGCGATAATCACATTTTAAAGTAGCTCTAAATTCTATTTCTGCAACTTCATCCCCAATAAATTCCACAGCATCTTTTAATGCATCCAATTTTCTCTCAAAATCTAAATCAATTTCCTTTTGTGTGTGAAGTGCCAATGACACATTCCTAGCCAATGCTTCAGTGTATTGTGCATCATGCACTTGCTGTGTAAATGTATGAAATGTTACTGCAGATGCAACAAGGGATGAGATAAGTGATACCAGGGACACAACTCCCCAAACGACACATTGGACACATCTCTTTTTTCTAACAGAAATCTCTCGATTAAGATAGTACAATGTTTGATCAGCAGGAGCTAAAAACCATCCCTCCTGTACTTGAGTAGGAAATATAGAATATTTAGGTCTTTCTAATATCATAGCTACAAATTCCCAAGTTCCATGTGCATAATATAAGCATCTATTTACTACACAATTTTTGCATACAATTTTATAATACCCATCAGGTGTCAGTGTGATGTTGGGTCTTCCCAAAAGAAATGCTTGATGCCTGGGTAAACAGGCAACTAGCTTTGTTCTATTATAAAAAAGAGCAATATCAGGTTTAAAGGGAGTGGCAGCATGTAAGTATATAGGATCAAATGCTGCCATTGCTAACCAAAGTTTTTCCTGATGTACACCATTCTTATTGATAATTCCTGGCATAATCCACCCCTGTCTTGCACCCTCAATATCATGATCTAATTTATTCCATATTTCAAATTTTTCCCACTTGTAATTAGCTACACCCCTATACTGAGTATGACATTTTACCCAAGGTGGAATTTTAAGCCATGCTGATGATACAGAGATATTAGAACAATCTGTCCAGGGAGAAAGATGAGCTGGCCCTTTCACAGATCTAGTAGTTTCCATACCAAACATAGATATATTCCAAACTATTCCCCTAGGAACAAATTGAGCAGAGTGAGTAATATTTTCTAACTTAACACAATAATCTATAAAGTCTACATTAATTCCAAAACATATTGGGGGTGTGCCAGTTTTGCCTTTAAAATTGTATCCTAAAACATCCTTCATTTCTAAGTCTTTAATTCTCCAATCCCTTTGTCCAAAAATTTCTGCCGCTTGTCCTGCGGGTATAATGTCAATAACTGGATCATCCCAGTGAGTAGTCTCGGCCACGGCGGGGTTGTTAATGTCTTTGCTTCAATAGTCATTGTTTGTAACAGCATCATCAGTTGCAGCAGCCATCCTGCCGAGCTTGCTCCTCGCCGTCGCCTCCGGTGCTGCTTCTGTTTTCTTATGTCCTTTTTCCTCTTTGGTATTTGAAGTTTCTGAAACCTCCGGGTCATCTCTGAGACAGATTCTGATGTTACGTTCAGGGATCCATATTGGTCCTTCTGCACCATCTGGAAAGACAGAAGCATACCCTCGTCCCCAGGTCAATAATCTATCTGGTCCAAACCAATGATTGTTTTTTGGGTCCTTCCACATGACTCTTTTTTGAGTCTTTTGTTCCTCATAATTACTCCCCTTATGTAATCTAAAGTGTTTTTCAGCTGGGGTACAGCCTTCTCTATCAGGAGTAAGAAAATTTAAAGCATATACTGCTTGAGCCAATTGTCTTCGTAGCCTACCCCTGGCTTCTCCCCCTTTTGCTTTTGAAGAAATGTTTTAAGAGATCTATTTTTCCTTTCCACAATTGCTTGACCGTAGGATTATAAGGAATCCCGGTAATGTGGTGAATATGAAATGTAAGACAGAACGTACGAAATGCATGAGAAACATAAGCAGGGCCATTATCAGTTTTTAAAACTGAGGGCACACCAGAAATAGAAAAGCAATGAAGCATATGATCTATGACATTTTGTACTGCTTCCCCTGCTTGTGCAGTAGCCATAGTGAAGGAAGAATAAGTATCAACTGTGTTACATGAATAAATTGTAACTTTGCAAAACTGCTGTAATGAGTAACATCCATTTGCCAAATTTCTCCTGAATATAATCCGCGTGGATTAACAGCCATTTTATATGGTGTGGGTATATAAGGAAGACATTTACAGCAGGATTTTACTATCTGTCGAGCCTGTTCTCTAGTAATCCCAAATTGTTTCCTTAACATAGAGGCAGACTGATGAAATTTGTCATGTGATTCCTTAGCTTCCTCAACAGACAACATTAACAGGGTTGGTCTAGTGAGGTCATCAGCTATCTGATTCCCATGTGTAATAGGTCCTGGAAGCTCCGTATGTGAAGGAACATGTGTACAATATACTGGGGAAGTTCGTTCCCGAATAGTTTTTTGTAACATCATAAAAAGTTGCAATATATTATAATTAGATGACACTTTAATTTGAGCAGTTTCTATGTTATTAACCATTCCTACTGCATATTTACTGTCTGAAAATATATTAAGAGGACCAGAATATCTTTGTAGTACTAATATTATAGCATAAATTTCATTTTGTTGTGTAGAATCAAATGGTGTATGTGCTGCATATCTCTCATCAGGGGGAATAAAATATGTTGAAATGTGATGAGAGGAAGCGTCAGTAAAGGCACAGAGTGCTCCCACTATGGGATCCTTTTGCACTATCTGTTAATAATCCACTGATGTTTCCTGGCAAATTGTAAAATTGGGTATTGGTATGTATTATCTATTTCCCCTTGAAAAATAGTAAGAAGCACCTGCCAAGAATGGTCTTGACTGAGCAATTCCTCTATTTGTTTTTTATCATAAGGTTGATGTATAATACTAGGGGCATTTCCAACTAATTGTAATATTCTTTTGCAGGCTTTCTTAGCCAAGTCTGCTACCATAGAAGGATATGTTTGAAGGGTATATTTCGGCTGTGAAGGCCGAAAAACCCACTCCAGTAACTTGTCTTTCTGATGTATACATCCAAAAGGTATATCTGGGGTATCTAATATTGTAACTTCTAAAGGCACACCAGATTCTATGCGATGAGCCATTGCAGTTTCAATTGATTCTTGTATTTTTTCTAATTGCTGTTTTGCTTTTGTAGTAAGTGTTCTAGGAGATGTAGGATCAGGGTCGCCTCTAAGAATATCATATAGATCCTTTAATTCATGAGTCCCTATTTTTAAATAAGATCTGATCCAATTAATGTCTCCTAGGAGTTTCTGAAAATCATTTAATGTTTTTAGTTTATCTTGTCTAATACATATCTTTTGAGGCTGAATTTCTTTCAACCCTACTAATTGTCCTAAGTAAGATTAAGGAGGTCCTTTTGAATCTTTTCAGGTGCAATCTCTAACCCATGATCTCTAAGAGCGGTAAACATGTCCCCCATAATACTAGCTAATTGCTCTTTTTGTGGATGAGCACAAAGGATGTCATCCATATAATGAATTATGTATGCTTGGGGGTATTTTTTCCTGATGGGATCTATAGCATCTGCTACATATTGCTGACACATGGTGGGGCTATTCTTCATCCCTTGAGGAAGCACCTTCCACTGATATCTTTGGTAAGGTTGTTTCAAATTTTCTGATGGTAATGAGAATGCAAAGTATTTACAATCTTCTGCTCTAAGAGGTATAGTATAAAAACAATCTTTTAAATCAATTACCCACAAAGGCCAGTCTGCCGGATTGCAATCGGAGAAGGCAGCCCTGGCTGTAAGGTTCCCATAGTTATCATACGAGCATTAACTTGTCTGAGATCTGTTAACATTCTCCATTTGCCTGATTTTTTCTTAATAGCAAATATAGGAGAATTCCATGGACTAGTGGAAAATTCTATATGACCTGCTGCCAATTGTCTGGTTATAATATCTCGAAGAGCCTTAATTTTTTCTAGACTAAGGGGCCACTGGTCCACCCATATGGGGGCCCTTCTTTCCATGTTATCTTAGGAACCTGTACTGTTCTTTTCTTTTCGACCATGACCCCTACTAAAAATTTTTGCTACTTACAGTAACATTCATATGTTTCAATAAATCTCTTCCCCAGAGGCAGTATGGAAGGTGTGGCAATACATATGGTCTAAATCTCCCTTGCTGCCCCTCCACTCTCCAAGTAAGCCATGCCGCGCTTTGTGCAGGAGCGGCTATTTCTCCTATTCCCTGTAACATCACATTTCCTTGATCTAGTGGCCAGTTTCTAGGCCAAGCCCATAAGGTGACAACTGACTTATCAGCTCCAGTGTCTATTAACCCTTCAAATTCTTTTCCTTGTACTCTATTTTTAGAGTTGGTCTGGCATCTGTGATAGTTCTATGCCAAAACAGTCCTGTGCTACCAAATCCTTCTGTCCCCCTTACCTTTTTTGTCATATTCCCCAGTTTTTTATAATCCATTACAATCATTTGTGCTATTCTTTCCCCTTTTTGAATGACAAAACGACAACGAGGAAAAGCATAAACCATAACCTCAATTTCTCCAGTGTAATCAGAGTCCACCACTCCAGGAATGACCATGAGTCCCCTAAGTGTCTGGGAACTACGGCCTAAGATTAAACCCACCATCCCTGGGGGTAATGGACCATGTACTCCAGTGGGAATATGTACAACTTCATCTCCAATGTTTTTATCAAGAGTGGAACTTAAATCTAATCCGGCACTACCTGGGGTGGCATGAATAAGGTCTAATATTGTGAGTCTTGTGGGCCTGGAGCAGGGACTGGTTGAATCAATGACAGCGCTGCTCCTATTGTTTGGGGCCGGAGCGGGCCCCTCCGGGGGTTTAAAGGCTGTCCATTAACATCTGAAGTAGATCTACATAATGAAGCCCAATGATTTCCTCTTTGACACCTAGGACAAGGAGTAGTAGGGGGCTGAGATGTGTCTTCCTAAGATCCCTACAATCCTTTTTTATATGGCCAGGCCTTCCACAATTAAAACATTTTAACCTTCTCAGGTCCCTCTGATTGTTAGGAAAGGCAGCTGCTAGCATTTCTGCTTGGGCTGCTGCCATAGCCTGTACCTGAAATTGCGTGGTCCCTACACTCTCACACCGCTGAATCATTTCTGTAATATCCATATTGAACTTACCGCTTTGTAAGGCTTTTTTACAATCAGCATTAGCATTTTCACAGGCCAATTTTTGAAGGAGTATTTCAGCTGCTTTTGAATCAGAAATGCTCCTTTGTATGGCTTGCATAAGTTGGGCTACAAAATCTGGGAAAGTTTCTTGGGGGCCTTGCTTTATCTGAGTATACGAGGCTCCCCTATCTTGTTTCCCAGGAACCTTTAACCATGCTGCCCGTGAAGCTTTTGTAATTTGTTCATATGCTACAAGTGGATAATCTAGCTGTTGCTGAAAGTGCAGTAAACATTCCTGTCCCTGTGAGCTGCTCCAAAGAAACAGGAATCAATGTTCTTGTATTGTATCCTGCCTGCTCTTGGCATTGCTCAATAAATTCTGATTTCCATATTAGATAATCTCCTGGCTCCAAACATGCTTTTGCTAATGAATACCAATCATATGGGGCCATGGCTGTATTAGCTATTGAATCTAGTAAAGGTTGTACATAGGGACTATTTGGCCCATATTGTACTGAGGCTTGTTTTAATTCTCTTAAAACTTTGAATTCAAAATTCCTATGTTCCCTAATCATCTGTCCAGGATTATCTGGATTCTCTTCTTCATATAGTGGAAACATCATGCTTTTTGGGACAGCTAATTTTAAGTCCATAGGCACTTCTTCCCCTCTGCTTTCTGCCCTTTGTATTGTCTCTTCTAACAAGCCCTTACATATTAACTTTCTCCCAGGCTGTTGTTTAACTGAAGGTAAATACACATCTTTCTGTTGCTTAGGGGAATGCACATTTCTCTGTTGTATAACAGAATACACATCTTCCCTCTCCTCTTCAACTATGCTCAATTGTTCCTCAAAGGCTTTATGCATTTCTTCTTCCTCATCTGTTCCTACCCCCTTATCTGCCCGTATCACTTTCTTAGTTGCTTGCCTACAATCTCCCATTTCTCTAAATCAATTGTCCCTTCTGGTGGAAACCATGGGCAGCATTTTTCTATAACTTCTAAAAATTCCTGTAACTGACTGTTTGGAATAACTAAACATTTTTCTTTCACTATTTTCTTTAGTAATCTTAGGTAATACTCTCTATCTCTTTTTCCACTTTGTACTTGACCCATACTTTTGATCCTAAGGGTGCCTCTTAAGATCGAAAATATATATGTGGGCCTTTCCAAAGCGACACTATATCTTATGCTCTAAATACCGAGCCTGTTTCTAAACTTTTTTCTAATCAATTTTTTTTTTAAATTTTATAATCTCCCATGTAAGCCTGGTGATTTCCCCCCCCCCCATAATCCTATTATTTCTATGGGGAAACCTGCAATGACCCTCGTTCCTTTTTACCTTAGTACCTGAGGCGTTGAGCCACTTCAGTACCTTGTTTCCTGGCGTAGTGACCAGCAAGGATTTCTTCCTCTGGAGCGTGTTCAAGGAACCGACCTCCCTCTGACTTTTAGTCACTGTTCGACGTTCCAATTTGTTGCCCACAACCAGATTGTACACCGAATGGAGAGGTGTGAAATAACTTATGACATGGGCCAGGCGGAGTAGAATTACTGACTCAGTTTATTCATCTGAGGGCACAGAATATATAGGGAAGATCTAGCCTAACTTCAAAGAGTCCTCCCCATGAGATACTCCCCAGAACATCTGCTGAGGATGTAACAATCATGAGTTTCCTCCTTATCAGGATTCCTAGATTGGGCTGTAGATTCTAAGGTTTTCCCAGGCGCCTAGGCACCACCTGCATAGAGGAGTAAATACGTAAATCTAAGGTTCAAAGAGAGAGAAGGGATGTCTCAGAGACCTCTTTATCAGGAAGGAATTGGGGAGCCGTACCACTTAATCCCTGAGCCCTTTGGGGTGAAAGCCTGAGCAGAGGTCAAACTCTGCCTTGGATCTTAAACCCTTATCAGACTCTTTAAGATCGGCCCTCAACAAGATACCTGAAAGGAGAAACATAAAAAAGTGAGAAAAAGTTAATTCAATCAACAAAAATTATTTATTAAGTGAAAGAAAATAAAAGGGAAGAGAGAGAAGAAAGAGAGCAAGGGGAGGAATAAGAAGAAGAGGAGAAGGAGGAGAAGGAGAGCTTGGAAAATGGAGGAACAATATTATTGCATATAAAAGGCAATTGAGAAGACATTAATGATCACCAACTTATGTGTCACCTTCCTTATCTCCATAAAATCTTTATGAGAAAGTCAGTGTGGCACAACAGATCAATAACCATCTTTAGAATCAAGAAGTCATAGGTCAAAATCATACATCTGACATATACCAGCTGTGTGACCCTTAACAAATCACTTAACCTCTCAATGCCTTCAGTCAGTTCCTTCAGACTAAAAGTGACAGAACAATTGCTGATGTGCATTGGCAGAGCCTATGGAGCACCCAGGGAGCTCCTTGCCTGACACAATTAAAATCATTAAAATTAGGTTTCAGGGGAAAATTTAATCTTTCTGAGAATGATGTACGAAAAGTGGAGGTTATCTCAGATAAATTTTTAGAAGGGTACAATAGGGCTGTCAGCGTTCTTACAACAGGCTCAATATCCCACTGCATTTGTGATTTATAGATTACTTTTAAAAGCACTTGATTCAATAGAGCAAAATAGAGGGTCTTCTCCACAAGGTGTCTCCCATTCTTACGTTAAGATTTTATGTAATTGAGAAATGCAACAACAGAAATATTTTTGTTCAATTCTGATTATCAATATCAAGAAGACATAAAAGAGGAAAATGTATATTCACCAAACATGATTAGCTATTGTCATGGAATGTCCTGCACAAGTTCCAAATAAAATAGGAATTCTCAATAGGTCAGAGGTACTTAATCTTTTTTTTTTTAATCCTGGTCCATTTGCTGGTCTGATGAAATGTGAGGACACCTTTTCAAAATAATCATTTTAAGTGCATATAATAGAATATGTAAAATTACAAAGGAAAACAATTATATTGAAATACAATTATCAGAGAGGATTCTGGGAAAACGGAAGAGTAGATCAGAAAACTTTTGGCTCTCCAAATTTCCTTCACAAAAAAAAAAGACAGAATATCACCTCAGAGGAAACATAGAACAGTGGAAATAAACAAAAGCCTGGGTAAAGCAGTTGTACTCCTAAAGCAATTTGAGATGACCCCAGGAAAGACCCAACCCCCAGGGTAGGAGGTTCAGCTTGAGTGAAGTGCAAACACCTCCAGGCCTACTCTGCAGAATCAGCAAACAACAAGCCCTGAGGGCAGCTGGGGTTGGTGGAGAGCCTCATCCTTAGAAACTTTCATCTCACAGACAAGCTGAGTAGGAGAAAAATTGAAGGACCTTCCACTGTCAAGGGATGCCAAGGATAGCTGCACTGACAAGATGCTTCCCAGGCTGTGGCTGAGAAGAGAAGCTAGCACATATTTAGTGAGTGCAATAACAGAGGGGTGGGGACTTTGCTGGCTATGGGCACTTTCAGGACACCAGAGTCCCTGATTTCAGTTCCAGGGCAGAGAAAACAGTTGTAGTTTGCAGCCATCAGAGATACTGCAGGGAGCAAGATCATTTCTGGGAGAGTATGGCTGGGACCCCTGGTCATAGCTTAGGAGTGGAGAGGAGAGCCCAAGGTTGGACCCTGGGATAGACCTCAGAAAATAACAGTAAGAAGGATCTGAGGCTTGGGGCATCATTCCCCATACCTCAGAACTAATAGAATAGAGCCTATGGAGCACCCAGGGAGCTCCTTGCCTGACACAATTAAAATCATTAAAATTAGGTTTGAGGGGAAAATTTAATCTTTCTGAGAATGAACACTAATAGCTGCTAAATAAAATAGTAATAATAATAATTAAATAAATAAAATGTAAGTAAGCAAAGGAGAAAGAACCCAATCATAGATATCTACTATGGTGATAGAGAAAACCTGGGTTTATATTGAGAGGAAGAAAATAGTTAGAAAAAAAAGCCACTCCTTTTTCAATGAGAAATATCAAATGGTCCCAAGAACAAAAAGAGTTCTTGGAAGAAGTTAAAAAGGATTTAAAAAACCAAATAGGAGAGATTGAGGAAGAATTAGAAAAAAAAAAGCAATGCAAGAAAATCAAGAAAATTATGAAAAGGAAGTCAGCCAACTTAAAATAGAGAATCAAAAACTTAAGGAAGAAAATAATTCCTTGAAAACTAGAATTGGGTAAGGGGAAAGTCATAATGTTCTAAGACACCAAGAAATGATAAAACAAAATCAGAAGAATGAAAAAAATAGAAGAGAAAGTGAAATATCTCATCAGAAAAGCAACTGATCTGGAGAACAGATAAAGGAAAAATAATATAATAATAGACTACCTCAAAATTACAACAAAAAACTATGTGTCAGCAATAATATTCAACATTGTTTAGACTATTTAAAATAGCTAAATAATATAATTTACCTTCTAAAATAGACACAGGAATTATGTAATCATAAATATAAAACTTTTATACAAATAAAGTCAGGACTAAATAATTAAAGTAATTATTTATTGTTCATGGGTAGGTAATGTCAACATAATTTTTAAATGACAATTTTACATAACTAATCTATTTATTCAATGTCATCCCAATTAAATTACTAAAAAATTATCTTACTGAGTTAGAAAAAGTAATAACAAAGTTCATTTGGAAGAACAAAATGTCAGGAACTTCAAAGTGTTTAGGGGAAAAGATGTAAAGGAAGCAGATTCAGCAGTATCAGACCATAAACTGTTTTATAAGGTGAGAGCATTGTTGAAGTGTAAAATGGATAATTTTAATTACTTTAAATTAAAATTTTCTTGTATAAGTAAAATATATTATGCAGCCAAGACTAGAAGGAATGTAGAAAAGTGGGAAAAAATTTTCATAGATGATCTTTCAGATAGGTTGTGACAGGGTTGGAATATTGCTATGGTATAGGAAATGATGAGTTGGATGATTTAGAAAAACATGGAAAGACTTGGGCTTATGAAGGAAGATTCTATCCACCTTCGGAGAAGCAGATGACATATGAAAATAAATATAATACCTTCTTACATGAGTGTATACATGTATATATGTGTATGTTTATAGATATTTATGTGTATATATATATATATATATGTTTATCCACACTTAATTGTAGCCTTCTTTAGGTTGGGGGTTGGAGGTAGGGGAAGAAATTAAATAAAAAGCACATGGGAGAGAACAAAAGAAAACCTACAAGAAAGCAAAGAAAAGCTGGGCAGCTCTGAAAACAATGTGCAGTATTAATTATACAGGCTTTCTTGAGATGGAAATTTATTGTTTTATATTGAATCCTCTCATGTTCTGCCATGTACATTGCAATGCTTTTTTTTCTTTTCTTATTTTGTATTTGTTTAAAATAAATAAAAAATTCACCAAAAATAAAAAAGACATATAATTCTCAAAACAAAATTTAGGTTCATAGGTTCCAGATTAAAAATCTGAGATTCTCCAGTTGTCTCAACTGAATTTAGATATCACTGGTGATTTGAATGATAATTACTAGCTTAAATTTACATTAATATGTACATATATTATCTTATTTGATGCTTACAACAGCCTCATGAAGTAGATTGTATTATAATATGGAAGCCATATGAAAGATGAGAAAAATGGGTACACTTTATTTTGCTCTTCTTTACATCTCTGATGCTTCCAAGATTCTTTCTGACCCAAAAATCCTTTCATGTAAAAGTCAGTATTCTTCTGGTGGTGTCCTATGGTGGTGAGTCACTGCATCATGGAATGCCATAGTGTCTCCAAAAAAACCCAAAAAACATCTCAAGTAAGCTAAAAGAAAATGGAAAGGTGCACAGTGGACTTAAGGAGCCTACTTTATGTCACTTAATGGGGACTTGAATTCAAGATGGGCCATAAAGGATTTGTATATTGACTAGTAAAAAAAAATGGGCCAATCTTATGGAGAGAGCAAGCGATTATAGATAGATAGTCCAAGTGTTGTGCTAGCAGAATGTTAAGAGACCTAGATGACTCTGGTGATTTGAGTAAAACCTCTGTAGGTTTTGTGGAATGACACAGATATGATATGGACAAGAATAACACTGCATAAAAAGGTATGAATAGATTGTAATCTGCATTGTTGGAGATAGTTTAATGGAAGACAGTTGGAGGACATTTTAATGAAAGTATGGCTCCATTGAAGTGTTGAATCATTTCTTGGTAATAATTCTGAGAGCTAAGTAGAGAGAACATTTTAGAGAAGCAAAGAATGGTGAAAGGGTGAACTAAAATTAAAAAGCTAGGCAATGTTAGAACCATGATTTAAACTAAGGCTTTTTGACTCCAAAACCACTCATCTTGTAAAAAAAAAATGAATCTGGAGGCCTTTTTATTCCTCAAATCACAGGCCACAGGTGTTTGCTTGTCACGTGTTTGTCTAAAGCTATTTCTGGTTGCAGATTATTTCTGACAAGTTTTCAGTGCTACCTCTGCCCAGGTTAGTGACAGGAAGAAGGCAGCTTTTAAAGTTGGCCATTTTCAGAGCTTCACTGTGTCACCATTATTAACTTAGTTCGTAGGCAATTTATGGATGGCTCAAGTTTCTGTAACTTAAAGGTCACAGTTCTTTAATAAAAGACTAAAGGCTATTATCATTTATCTGCTTTCTTTTACAGCTCCCAGTAGGAAACACAGAAGGATAACAATGATAATTCATGAAGATTCTTATTTAAGTACTTTAAATATAACCCTGAGAACTGGAAAGGGTAGCCTGGCATAATGATACCTTACCTGTGTGATGATTTATTACACAGACTTCCTCATCTCTTTCAAGCAAACCAGATTTGTTCTTTCTCTGCTGTGAGTTGTCAGCTTTGTTCTTACCATCCCCAGTAGACTCTTCTCTAATGAATTCCAATTTTCCCAATACTGTTCACATTCTGGGACAGCAAAGATAGTCAGAAGTGTGAAAGAACTGTCTTAGAGAGCTCTAAATTAAAAGCCAGACAACATTAAAGAGAGCTTTAAATGCATTTTAAAAATTATTTTACTAATCATTTTTTGGTTTTATATCACATTTATTTCTAAATTATGCCCCTCCTATTTCCCTCTTTCAGTGAACCATCTCTTGTAGCAAAAATTTTAAGAGGTTAAAAAAAAACCACTCAGTGGAACTAACCAACACATTAATAGCTCAAATTTATACAGAGCTTTAAGGTTTGCAAAGCACTTTACAAATGATCACATTTTATTCACACAATAGCCATCAGAAATAGATGCTATTGTTATTCCCATTTTACATATGAGAAACCAGGGCAAACAGAGGTTAAGTGAGCTGCCCAGGATCACACAATTAGTGTCTGAGGCCAGATTTGAACTCAGGCCTTCTTTACTCCTGGCTCAGTTCTTTATCCAGAGCCACCTTGCCAATTTTAATCATGTCCGACATTATAAGCAATATTCCACACCCGGAATACATTATCTATGCAGGGAAGTAAATGAAATGCATTTTGTGAACTCCTAGCCAGAGCCATACTTGGCCATTATAATTAAATACAGTTTAGTTTCTTCTGTTGTTGTTGTTTTATGTATTTCTAAATCATATTGCTTTATTTATGTTGTTTTGATCATAATGTATGGTGTTTTCCTGGTTTTACTTACATTTCTCATATTCAAATATAAATATAAAACTCATAAATCTTATACTTCTTTTAATTCTTCATATTTATCTATTTATAATTTCTTACAATATCATAGTAATACCTTACATTAATGTTCCAGCTTATTTAACTGTTTTCCAATTGATGGGTGTCTACTTTGTTTCCAGTTCTTTTCTACTGGGAAAAAAAAAGTGTTGCTATGAATATTTTAGTATGTGTGAAAATTTTCTGTCTTTAACATTATAGTGCTATATACCTAGTGGTGGTATCTATTAATCAAGGAGTGATAATATTTTTGTTACCTTTTTTTTTTGCATGCTTCCAAATTGCTTTCTGGAATGTTGGACCAATTAAGAGTTTCACCAGTAGTGTATTAATGTGTCTGTCTTCTTTATTTTTTCCAAATATTTTATTTTTTTCAATCACATGTAAAAAAAATTTAACATTCTTTTTTTGTTCAAAATAAACTTTGAGTTCCAAAATCTTTTCTTCTCTTTCTATCCTTTCTACTCATTGAAAGGCATGCAATTTGACATAGGATATACATACATGGGCAGTCATACAAAACATTTACATATTAGTCATTGCTGTAAAAGAAAACACAGACCACCTCCCAAAAAAAAAAAAGGAAAATGAAGTTTAAAAAAAGTATGCATTGATCTGCATTCAGAATCCATTAGTTCTTTCTCTGGAGGTGAATAGTGTTTTTCATTATGGAGGAGATGTAGAAAAATTAGGACACTAGTGCAGTAGTGGTGGAGTTGTGAGCTGATCTAGCTATTCTGGAGAATAAAAGGCACTTTGGGCATAGATCTAAAATGCTCTCCAGAATGGTTAGATCAGTTCACAATTCCACCACCAGTCCATTAGTGTCCTAATTTTCCTACATCTCCTCCAATATTTGTCACTTTCTTTTTCTGTCATATTAGCCAATCTGATAAGTATTACCTCAGGTAATAGGTAATAGGTATTAACTTATCTAGTATGTGGTACCTCAGAGTTGTTTTAATTTGCATTTCTCTAATCAATAGAGATTTAGAGCATTTTTTCATATGACTATAGACAGCTTTTATTTCTTTGTCTGAAAACTATCTATTTAAATCTTTTATCCATTTATCAATTGGGAAATGATTCATTTATTTTTATAAATTTGATTTAGTTCTCTATATATTTGAGAAATGAGTCCTTTATCAGAGACACTTGTTAAAAAAAGAATGTTTCCAAGCTTTTCTGCTTTCTTTGTAATCTTGGCTGCATTGGTTTGTGCAAAAACATTTTAATGTAATGCAATCAAAATTATCCATTTTGTATCCTGTAATGTATTCTATATCTTGTGTGGTCATAAATGTTTCCTTTATATGTAGATCAGACAGATAAGCTATTCCATGCTCCCCTAATATGTTTATGGTATCACCTTTTATGGTATCACCAAAATCATGTACCCATTTTCACCTTGTCTTGGCATACAGTGTGGAATGCTGGTCTATACCAAGTTTCTGCCAAGCTACTTTTCCCAGCAGTTTTTGTCAAATAGTGAGTTCTTGTCCCCAGAACTTGGATTTTTGGGTTTATCAAACAGAAAATCACTATGGTAATTTACCACTGTGTATTGTGTATCTAATCTATTACTCTGATCCATGACTCCTATTTCTTAGTAAGTACCAGATTGTTTTGATGATTATCCTTTATAATCGAATTAGAGATCTAGTACAGCCAAGCCAATTTCTTTGACATTTTTTCCCATTAATTATCTTGCTATTTATGACTTTTTGTTCTTCCAGATGAATTTCATTATTTTATCCAGCTCTATAAAATAATTTCTGGGTAGTTTAATCAGTATGGCACTGAATGAGTAAATTAATTTAGGTAGAATTCTCATTTTATTATTTATTTTATATTAGTTCAGCCCACTAATAAACAATAAATATTTTTCCACTTGTTTAGATCTGACTTTATTTCTGTGAAAAGTGTTTTCTAATTGTTTCATATAGTTACTCTGTTTGTCTTGGCAGGTAGAATCCCAAGAATTTCATATTTTCTAAGGTTATTTTAAATGGAATTTTCTTTTTCTGTCTCTTGTTGCTGGTAATATATAGAAATGCTGATGATTTATGTGGGATTATATGCTGTCCTACAACTTTGTTGAAGTTGTTAATTATTTTGACTAATTTTTAATTGATTATCAAGGATTCTTTAAGTGTATAGTCATCTCATCTTCAAAGAGTGATAGTTTTGTTTTGTTTTTTTCTCATTGCTTATTCCAATTCCTTCAATTTAATTTTCTTCTCTTATTGCTATAGCTAGCATTTCTAGAACAATATTAAATAACAGGGATGATACTGGGCATCTTTGCTTCATCCTTGATCTTACAGGGAAGGCTTTTATTACAGTTTATACTTTGTCAAAAATCTCTTTTTGCATCTATTTAGATAATTATATAATTTGTGTCATTTTTGTTATTTATATGGTCAATCAAGCTGGTAGTTTTCCTAATTTGAACCAGCTCTCAATTCCTGCTATAAATCTCACTTGGTCATAGTTTATTATCTTTGTAACATATTGCTATGATCTCTTTGCTAATATTTTACCAAAATTTTTTGCGTCAATATTCATTGGGGAAATTGGTCTATAGTTTTCTTTCTCTGTTTTGACTCTTCCTGGCATATTTATGTCATAAAAGGAATTTGGCAGAACTCCTTCTTGCCATGTTTTTCCAAATAGTTTATATAGTATTGGAATTAATTGTTCTTTAAATGTTTGTTAGAATTCACTTTTGAATTCATCTGTTCCTGGGAATTTTTTTCTTAGGGAACTCATTGATGGCTTGTTCCATTTCTTTTTCTAAGATGGGGCTATTTAAGCATTCTATTTTCTCTTCAATTAATCTGGGTAATTTATATTTTGGCAAACATTCATTCATTTCACTTAGATTGTTAGCTTTATTTGCATGTAGTTGGGGAAAATAGCTCTTAATAATTACTTTAATTTCATCTTCATTAGGGATGAATTCACCCTTTTCATTTTTTGATACTGTAAATTTGGTTTTCTTCTTTTTTAAAAAGCAATTTAACCAATGATTTATCCACTTTACTGTTTTTTTTCATAAAACCAGCTCCTACTTTTATTTATTAGTTCAATGGTTTTCTTATGTTCAATTTTATTAATCTTTCCTTTAACTTTCAGGATTTTTAATTTGGTGTTTAATTGGGGATTTTTAATTTGCTATTTTTCTCTTGTTTTTTTTTTAGTTGCAAGCCCAATTCATTGATCTGTCTTTCTCTATTTTATCTATGTATGCATTTAGAGACATAAAATTTCCCCTAAGTACCACTTTGGCTGCATCCCATAAATTTTGGTATATTGTCTCATTGTTATCATTCTCTTTACTGAAATTATTGATGGTTTTTATGATTTGTTCTTTGATCTACTCATTCTTTAGGATTCCATTGTTGATTTTCAATCAATTTTTCCATCTATACCTCCATGGCCCTTTATCGAATGTAATTTTTATTACATTATGATCTTAAGAGGATACATTTAATATTTCTGCTTTTCTGCATTTGATTTTGAAGTTTTAATGCCTTAATACATGATCAATGTTTGTGTAGGTGCCATGTCACCCTTAGAAAATAATATATTCCTTTCTGTTTTCATTTTATTTTTTTCAGAAGTCCATCATATATAACTCTGCTAAAATTTTATTCATCTCCTTAACTTCTTTCTTATTTATTTTTGGTTAGATTTATCTAGGTGCTGCAATGGTAAAGTTGAGGTCTACCCCCTGCCCCCAAGTATGATTTTACTGCCTATTTCCTCCTATAACTCATTTAACTTTTCCTTTAAGAATTTGGATGCTATGTGGCAGATTGGTGGCACAGTGGATAGAGCACCAGCCCTGGAGTCAAGAGACCTGAGTTCAAATCTGGCCTCAGACATATAACATTTCCTAGCTGTATGACTCTGGACAAGTCACTTAACCCCAATTGCCTCACTAGAAAAAAAAAGGAATTTGGATGCTATTCTAATTGGTGCACACCACATTTAGTATTGACATTACTTCAATGTCTATTGTACCTTTTAAGAAAATGTAGTTTCTTTGTTGTTGAGGGCCAGTTCTGAGGAGTTGGAGGGCTTAAGCCATCCCAGGTCTTACCTATAGATTGTACTAAGCCTGACAGCTATGCACATTCAGGATGTCAGCTCACCATTTCCCCTCAAAGGATGACCTTTGAGGATGCAGAATGGGAGGAAATAGATAGGGTACAAAACAGGATGCAGGAAAGAAAGTAACAGATAGGGTACTAGGAGATAGGAAATCACGTATTGTGGTTTGTGCTTCTCATAGGAAGAAATGTTACCATTGCTTGATCCAGTACTATATAAGCCTGAGCCCTCAGATCAATAAACAAAGCTTGTTCTTTACATCTTCCACCTGGCCCATGTGTTTCTTTCTCTTCACACTCAGTTGGCATTAGACCATGGCTGCAGATGCAGGCACTTGTGGCACTTTGCTTATCTCTTTTTATTAGATCTATTTTTGCTTTTGTTTTGTCTAAGATCATAATTGCTACTCCTGTCTTTTTTTTATTTCAGTTGAAGAATAGTAAATTCTATTCCAGCACCTTATTTTTACTCTTTTTATTCTTCTGCTTAAAGTGTATTTCTTATAAACAATATATTATAGGATTCTGTTTTTTAATCCGCTTTGTATTCACTTCTGTTTTATAAGTGAGTTGATCCCGTTTACATTCACAGTTATGATTACTGTATATTTCCCTCCAACCTGCTTCCCCCACCTCTGTCTCTTTCTCTCTCTCTCTCCCCTTCCCTCCCCCCTCCCTCTCCTCTCTCTCTCCTATTTCCTTCTCAAAAGTGTTTTGCTTCTGGCCACTGCCTTCCCCAATCCACTCTCCATTCTATCAGCCCCTTCATTCTCTTATCTCCCTCTACTTCTATTTCATATAGAGTAAGAAATTTCTATACTCAACTGAGTATGTATGCAATTCTGATGAGAGTAAGGTTAAAGTATTACCCACCATCTTCCCTATCCTCCCCTCCACTGTAAAAGCTTTCATGCCTTTTTTATGTAAGATAATTTACCTCATTCTCCTCTCCCTTCCTTCTTAAGTGCATTCCTTTTCTTCTCCCTTTAATTTTATTTTTTTTATATCATCCCATCATAGGCAACTCATGTTTGTGCTCTCTCTACATCTTCTATACATCTTCTAACTGCCCTAAAAATGATAAAGTTCCTAGGAGTTAAAAGTATCATTTTTCAAGTAGGAATGTAAACAGTTTAATCTTGTTGAATCTCTTATATTTCTCTTTACTGTTTACCTTTTTCTGCTTCTCTTGAGTCTTGTATTTGAAAGTCAAAATTTATTCAGCTCTGGTCTTTTCATTAGAAATGCTTGAAAGTCCCCAATTTTATTAAATGCCCATTTTCTCCCTGAAGGACTCAGTTTTGCTGGGTAGGTGATACTTGGTTGTAATCCTAACTCCTTTGCCCTTGCCCTCCAGAATATGATATTCCAAACCTTCTTGATTCTTTAATGTAGAAACTACTAAATATTGTGGCATCTTGACTCTGGGTCCACAATATTTGAATTGTTGCATCCTGGCTACTTGTAGTGTTTTCTCCTTGACCTGAGAGCTGTAGAGTTTGGCTGTTATATCCCTAGGAGTTTTCATTTTGGAATCTCAAGAGGTGATTGGCGGATTTTTTTCAATTTCCCTTTTACCCTCTGTTTCTAGATATTAAGGTAGTTTTCCATGATAATTTCTTGAAAGATGAGGTCCAGACTCCTTTCTGATCATGGCTTCAGGTAGTCCAAAAATTTTGAAATTATCTTCCTCAATCTATTTTCCAGGTCAGTTGTTTTTCCAATGAGATATTTCATATTTTCTTTCTTTTTTTATTTTTTAGATTTTGTTTTATTATTTCTTGATGTCTCATTGAGTTATTGACTTCCACTTGCCCAATTTTAATTTTTAAGGAATTATTTTCTTTAGTGACCTTTCATAGTATCTTTTTTCCATTTGGTCAATTCTACTTTTTAAGGAGTTCTCTTTAGTGGATTTTTGTGCCTATTTTGCCATTTGGCCTATTTTGTTTTTTAAGGTAGTATTTTCTTTGGTATTTTTTTGGGCTTTCTTTTCCAAGCTGTTTATTTTTCTTCATGACTTTCTTGCATCATTCTCATTTCTTTTCCCAAAATTTCCTCTGCCTCTCTTATTTGATTTTTTAAAAATTTTTTGAGCTCCTCCAAGGCCTGAGATCAATTCACATTCTGCCTTGGGGTTTTTTATGTAGCTGCTTTAATATTTTTTGTCTTCTTCTGAGTTTTTGTTTTGATCTTCCCTGTCACCACAGTAATTGTCTATGGTCAGGTCCTTTTTATTTTTAGCTGTTTGCTCATTTTTTGGTTGTTTGCCCATTTTCCTTTTAACTTTATACTAAAGTTGGACTCTGCTCCTGAGGTGGAGAGAGCACTGCTCCAAGCTTCAGGATTTTTGTGCTGCTATTTTCAGAGCTAGCTCTGGAGTTCTGCAAGCTCTCAGTTCTTCCAGACTGTTATATCGAAGAAAGGATGTGGTCACTGCTCTCCTGGACTGTGTTCTTCTCTGTGAGTGACCACACACCCTGGAATTGAGACCATGGTCCCCATCCCTCCTGCTAGTACTCCTCCTCACCCTGGGACTATCACCTGAAACCTCATAAGGGCAATGCAACAGAGTCCTGCTCTCAGTGCCAGTAAAAGGACCTCTGTAATCTTCTTCTTACAACTGTCTTACTTACTTACCATCTGTGGTTTGAGAGTTCCAGAAACTGCCACTACTGCTTATTCAGTCACTTCCAAGGCCTGCTGCTGCCTTTGGGCCCAGCCTGCACTGGTGAGGCCTGATCTGCACTGAACTCCACCCCAATGAGATAGACTTTCTTTGCCAACCTTCCAAATTGTGTTGGGTTGGAAAATTTTTTCACTCCATCCTTTTCTTGTTTCTTCCACTCCAGAATTTGTTTTGAGACATTATTTTAACATTATTTGGAGGTGAATTTGAAAAAGCTCAGGTAAATCCTTGCCTTTATTCTGCCATCTTGGATCTATTATGTGTCTGTTTTCTTGTATCCCCAAGGAAGCCTTTATAGTTATTTGAAAACAATTCCTCTCCCAACTATTTCCTACCCTCACTAATGCATATATTTTCCTTCTCTAAAGTAATTGCATCAGAGTAACATTCCAACATCATTTTGCCATGGTTCATAAGACTAACTTGGAGCACAATTCTGTTAAGGATATGTACCTTTAAGCTATACAATTCAAATGTGGATGATGCTTTTTTCCTAAGTTTAATAAACAAGTGCTTCTACAGACTCTTACAACAACAACAACAACAAAAATCCTCAGTGATAACTGGAAAACAATTGCCAACAAAGCCTTCTGGCAATCAGAAATATTCAAGATATAAACTGAGGTCAGGGTGAACTACCAGAAAAATAAGGAATGTAGAGTAGGGAAGAAGGCATAAAGAGCTGGGAATAGGAAATTAACCTTGGCAGTGTTAAATCAAGAGGCTGAAAGAGAGAGCTGGCATCATAACAGTAAAATCAATTTTCAGTGGTCAAAAGCTTCATTTAGAATTTTCTTTATTTCCCTCTTATGCATTCATCACATACTATTTTATATTACAATTATTTATATTCCATCTCTTCTGGTATTTTACAAAGTTCTTAACAATAACGATCATTTCTTGTTTATATATCTATATGCTCAAAGTTGAACACAGGATTTTACTCATAAGTAGACATTTAATGTTTCCTAAATTGAAAAGAATTCAAAATTAAATATGTGTCACTAGGATAAATATGAGTTCAAGAAAGGTATGAGACTTGGTCAAAGGGGTAACCAAGATGAAAAATGAATGAATGAATGAATGAATAAGCATATTTTAAAATTTTACTATGTATCAAGCACTGTGCTAAACCCTGGCAATACTAATAAAAAAGGAATCTGTACTCAAAACAATCTAATGGGGGTGATAATGAATAGAAGAGAGTTCAACTACAGAGTGGATAGAAAGACCCAATGGTTCTTAGAGTCCATCACCAGGACAAATTGTCATTCTCTTTGGCAAAATAATAATAATGATAATAATAATAGCCAACATTTATAGTGAGACACAATACTAAGGGCTTTACAATTATGATCTCATTTGATCCTTACAATAACCCTAGGAGGTAGGTGCCATTATCACCCCTAGTTTACAGATCGGTAAACTGAAACAAATAAAAAAAGGGCAAAGTGATTTGCCTGGGGTCATACAGCCAGCACATATCTGAAGCTATATTTGAACTCAGGTCTTCATGATTCCAGGTCCAGCCCTCTACCCACTGTGCTACCCAGATGTTAAATAGTATCAATTTATTACCTTGAACCATATGAGAATACCAAGGACTTTTTTGGCAAGAACTTTCTTTCCTAGTTCTTCAGTAGCTGAGGCTACTGAGGAATTTGGCATATAGCACCCACAGAGGCAGTTGAAAGGTCAAGTCTGTGTAGAGGTCACTCTACTGACAAGGTGGCTGACCCATTGGGTACTGCTATTCCAAGGGTTTTTGAGCACTGTGTCTTGATCTTCCTCCACCAGAGTCCAAGAGGAGGTGCTAATTTAGGTTGCGGCATGGTTTACCCTGCCAGGCACATGCTGCCTCATGTATCTCCTTCGGTCATGTGAAATGACCTCTAATGATCCAGGCTGTACATCTCTAAATGTTTAGTAATAATTACTCAAGTTATTAATGATTTCAGTGCAGGTAAGATTGTACTGTGTGGATTGTAACAGTCAGTCAATCAACAAGCATTTAGTAAGCGCTTACTGTAAGTTAGGCCCTATGCTAAATACTGGGGATACCCAGAAAAAGAGAAAGATTCTAGCTCTGAGATTTTGTCAATTACAGCCAAATGCCAATTAGCTGCAAGGAGATTATTCATTTTATGAATTATACACAAAAACAGAGGGCTTGTTCTCCCTTGATGCCAAGCCAGAACTAGGGCTATCGACAAAAGATTCATCTAGAGAAAGGCCCAGAGTTGGGCATGAAGGAAATGAATGTCATGAAGAGTATAATTCTGGGTATCTTCAAAATAGATCAGAATATATTCTATTTTGTTTTAGAAGCTTATCTTCATAACTCATATTTCATGGCTCATTAAGTCTACTTAAATGTCTCACTCACACAACTCAAAGATACACCCAAGCCAGAATTTCCTCATAACAACAGCATCTAGGCTCATGAAGACTTCTCTACCTCTCAGAGCAATATATATTAACTGTACTTCAACTTCAAATACTTCATCTGTGTAAAGTAGCAATATGCTGTCTTTGTATTTTGTTCCAATAGACCTTATACATCTTCTTTTTGCAAAGACAGTAAGTGTGCCAAATGAATACATGAAAAGATTGGAATGTTTCCATGAAGCCTGATAATAATGGAAGAAATGCACAAAAAAACCCACCACTGGAATAAACAAGATGACTAGAGGTTTTTACAGAATTGTTAATGTTCTTTAAATGTAGCCAAAGAAGTTACCTTGGGTCCTCCGAAATAAAGTCCTTTTCCTAGACTCATAGGATTTAGAACTACAGAGGACTTTTGAGATCATCTAAACCAATCCCTCCATTTTAGAGATGAGGACATTCAGGCATAGAAGGATTAAATGAGTTGTACAACATCACACAGGTAATAAGTAGCAAAGCTGAGATTCAAACCTCTGCCCTCTGATTCCAAATCCAATACTCTCCATGATATCATCCAACCAAAGAAATCAGATGTCCTTGAAAATTGGTAGAAAAATGGTAGAAAACTGTCTTCATACTGTGGTATCATCTTTGTGCTATGAAGGCATACGCACAATAATTGTAAAAGTTAATATTTTACAAAGGTAATTCATAACTTTGATGAAGGCAATTTTCTCATTTATAAAAATATCCATGCTGTTCCATGAGTTGTCTGTCAGTACCAAAAAATGCTTAATTGTTTGAAAGGGAGGAACTTGCACAGCTCTTAATTATATTTTTTAAAAATATTGTCTTAGAACAGGAAGAGTGCTGTCAAACTCTAATGGAAAGAGCCCTATTAAACCCTCTCATTAAACCCTGCGCTAATCTGTGACTTCTCTGACTTCTCTATCAGGCCTCAGAAAGCTCCTGATTGGGAAAACCTCATGATCCTGCAAGATTCCATCAGTCTTGGAACTCCATCTCATCACTATCTTCTGTCCCTCTGCTTGGAGGATGGAGCCTTGAACTCCCAAACATCCATTTAAGGATGGATCTCAGCTCGTTTTTCACCTAGTTGCACTATTTTGAATTTTCTCTGACTTTTTCCAGGATGCCCCTACATCAAGTACCTTCCCCACCCTGCCCTCACCCTTTTGTAGTTCCTTTTATATGATGTCTTCTCTTATTAAATTGTAAACTCCTTAAAGGCAGGAACTATCTGTTTTGATATTTATATACCCAGTACTTAGCATAATACCTGGTTCTTAATAAATGTAATTGACTAACTAAGCCATACACAAGAATCTTTGTGAGCCACATGATGACCTAGAAAACTATATATTAATTAACATTATTGATGTTCTTTTTATTTTTATTTATTTTGTTAAATATTTCCCAAATACCTTTTAATATGGTTCTCTGGAGTATTGAGGGCTACAGTACGGCCTGTTGTCTATGTATTTGACATCTCTGCAATGCAAATGGCAAATCTATGGTGTTCTTCAAATTATCAGAGATAGCTGCTCATTTGACACCTAATAGTAGCATTTTTTTTTCTATTTTGAGTTTTAGTTATAATAATACTATAAACTCAGTACAGTGTGCTTTCAAAGGAGTTAGAAAAGAAGATGTTTGTACTGAAGCTGTCACATGGGAAGACAGGACTGTAGATATGTTTTCTCCAGCTGGTACATCAGGTTTTCTCATTAAATGTAAAGGGTGTTGTTTCAGGGAATAAATCTTCTAGCCCCAGGAGCTGGAATAGAAGTATTTGTGGTTACTCTCTCAGATTCAACAGAACAGCAATTCTCCCTGAGAGAAAAAGCTTGTGAGAATACTAGGTAGCAAAGTAACTTCAGGAATAAAGAAAATGCCCACAATTTCTCATTCCACAAGCATTTATTGAGCATCTACTGTGTTCAGAATAACATGGTAAGCAATGGGGAAAGGAAGGGCAGGCAGGAGGGGGAGAGATGGTATAAAGTTCAGATAATAAACAATGCCTGTTCTGATGGAGAGGAAATGAAGTGGCACAGTGGATAGAGTACCAGGTCTGGAGTCAGGAAGATCTAAGTTCAAATAAGGCCTTCAACACTCAGTAGGTAGCTGTGTGACCGTGACCTGACTCACAAAGATTCTTGTGTATGGCTTAGTTAGTCAATTACATTTATTAAGAACCAGGTATTATGCTAAGTACTGGGTATATAAATATCAAAACAGATAGTTCCTGCCTTTAAGGAGTTTACAATTTAATAAGAGAAGACATCATATAAAAGGAACTACAAAAGGGTGAGGGCAGGGTGGGGAAGGTACTTGATGTAGGGGCATCCTGGAAAAAGTCAGAGAAAATTCAAAATAGTGCAACTAGGTGAAAATGAGAAGCACTTCAGAGCTGAGATCCATCCTTAAATGGATGTTTGGGAGTTCAAGGCTCCATCCTCCAATCAGAGGGACAGAAGATAGTGATGAGATGGAGTTCCAAGACTGATGGAATCTTGCAGGATCATGAGGTTTTCCCAATCAGGAGCTTTCTGAGGCCTGATAGAGAAGTCAGAGAAGTCACAGATTAGTAACTGGGGGGGGGTAGGGAGAGGGCCTTCTACTATAAATACAGATAACTAATAAATAATTATTCATTACAAATTATTTAAAGAGTACAAAACAAAGGGTTATGGGAGATCCAGAGGAATACATTGTTACTGATGGGTAGAGAAAATGGCATTTGAGTGGAGCTTTGGAGGTAGGGTCGGAAATAAAAAAATCAAAAAGAGAAAAAAGCATTTTAGACATTGGAAATAAGGCACAACAAAGATTTCTGCATAGTTCTACCTGCTGAAGTAAATTGGAGTAATCCCTCTTCACCATGACAATCCTTTAAACACCTGAAGACACCTATCATGTTCAGCACTTAGCACTGTGCCTACTATGTTTGTGTTGTTGTTGTTGTTGTTGCTACTGCTGTTGTTGTTCAGTCATTTCAGTCATATATGACTCCTCATGACCCCATTTGTGGTGTTCTTGGCAAAGATATTGAAGTGGTTTACCATTTCCTTCTCCAGTTTATTTTACAGTTGAGGAAACTAAGGCAAAACAGGGTTAAGTGAATTGGCTAGGGTCACACAACCAGTATGTGTCTGAGACCAGATTTGAACTCACGCAGATGAGTCTTTCTGACTCCAGGCACAGTATTCTATCCACAGCACCACCTAATAAATATTGATTTATTGATGCCCCCCTCCCCAGTCTTCTCTTCTCCAGATGAAACATCTCAAGTCTCTTTATCTGACCCTAAAATGGCATGTCTTCACCCTTAACCATCTTGGTTGTCCTCAGAACCCAACATATATTCAACATGTTCTCTGACCAAGTCAGAGCAAAACAGAACTCTCATTAACTTATTCGTAGAAATTAAGCCTTTTAAGACAACTAAAAATTGCATTAGTTTTTTTTTATCCACCATATCATCACATTGTTGACTTCCATTGAATTTGCAGTCCACTAAAATCCCCAGCTCATCTATTCTTTATTTTGTGTTAATGGGTTAAAGTCTTTGAATCCAAGTATAATACTGAACATTTGCCCCTGTTAAATTTTATCTCAGTGGATTCAATTCAATGTTCTAGTTTGTCAACATCTTTGGGGATCCTGATTCTGTTATACAATTTGTTCCCAATTCCGTATCATCTACAAATTTTATACAAATGCCAACTCTGCCTATACCCCAGCCATTGATAAAAATGTTAAATAGCACAGGGACAAACATAGATCCTTAAGGCACTCCACAGGACCTCCATCCAAGTTAACATGGAACCATTGATAACTGCTTTGGGGGTCTAGCCATTCAACTGGTGCCAAATCCATCTAATTGTACTGTCAGCCAGCACATATTTATACATCTTTTCCATGAGAATAGAATAAGAGATTTTCCAAATACTTTGGTGAAATGTAGGGGGGAAAAAAGCTGTAACTACAGTATTCCCCTGATCTACTAGTTATGTAACTGTACAAAAAGGAAATAAGGTTAATCTGAAATGACCATTCTTGATGAAATCATTCTGGCTTTGTAGATAGATAGATAGATAGATAGATAGATAGATAGATAGATAGATAGATAGATAGATAGATAGATAGATAATAAATGGGCATGTAGAAGAGTGGGTAGAAGATAGATGAAGCAAATAAGGGAAGGAGGGAGGGAGAAAGAGAATTACTTGATCACTTATAAGTATCTAGAAAAGAAAGTGGTGAAATGTGTGTGTGTGTATGTGTGTAAAATTATTCTATACATACTTCTATTTATCAGTTCTTTCTCTGAATGAAAATAGTGTCTTTCTTCACATGTCCTTTATACTTAATTCGGGTATTTGTGATAGTCAAAATAACTTATTCACTCAAAGTTGTGTTTCAAACAATATTGGTATTACTATGCACAATGTTCTCTTGGTTTTGCTCATTTTGCTCTTCATTATTTTGTGTAACTCTTTTCATGTTTTTCTAAGATCATTGGGCTCATAATTTCTTAAAGCATAGTTGTATTCCATCACAATCACATGCCACAACTTGTTCAGACATTCCCCCAGTTGAAGGGCATCCCTGAAATTTCTAGCTCTTTGCCATCACAAAGAGAGCTGTTATAACCATTTCAGAACATATAGGTTCTTTTCCTTTTTCCCTAATCACCTTTGGAAATAGACCTACTAATGGTATTGCTGGGTCAAAAGGTATAGGTAGTTTCATAGCTCTTTGGGTATAATTCCAGATTGCCCTCCAAAATGGTTGGATCAGTTCACAATCCACCAGCAATTAATTAATGTCCCAATTTTTCTACATCCCTTCCAACATTTGTCACTTTTCCCTTCAATCATTTTAGCCTTCAATTTTAGCCTTTCCCCCTTCAATCATTTCTTTTTTAAAATTCTAGAATTTTGCCAGCCATCAGTAAAACTCATTGTTTTATGCTTCATAGGTTCCATTTTCTTCCTTTAAAAAAAAGTGGAATAGTTAACTTCTTTTCATTCTCGCAAAACTCTTTCATTCCACAAGATCTTTCAAATATCCCTGACTCACTCACCAATAACATATTTGTTACTTCTCCTGAGTATCAATTACCTATTCCTTACTTCTCTTGAGTATCAATTACCTAAAAATTATGTCTATTTTTTTTCAGTTCAAAGTTTATTCTTCTTTGCAGGGAAAAACAGAAGCAAAATAATTATCTAGCTTTGTTTTCTCTGGGTCACAAATTGTCATCATCTTAATCAACCCAAACAACAGCCTATCCTTTCTTTGATCCTTTTCCCACAATATAGCTTTAAAAAATCTTTTGTTGTCCATAGGTTTTCTTACCAGCCCTCTTAATGGTATTTTTATAGGATATGATACATTTTGGTATTCATACTCTACTATATATCCTCCTGTCCAGCTTTATCATATTTGAAAAATCTAAGTTAATTAATGAGTTTCCATATTAGTTGCTTCAGACAACTCTTTTTCTTCTACATCAAAATTGTTTCCATTTACATATTTGAAATGTCCTTATGTGGTGTTTTCTCTGTCTCCTGGGCGGACATATAAAATTTTAGTTCATGAGAATCTATTGACCTTTCCTCTCGATCTTTTGAAACTTGTTTGCCTAAAATCTAGAATGTATGTATAACAGTAACTCCTCTGTCTCCCACTGCCTGAAGGCCATGTTATATTTCTCTGTTCATCCTGGGTTCTCTAGTACCTTTAAGGAGGTTTAGGGGAGCTCTAGTCTCTCTGCCATTGGCTTTAGTCTCTACCAATACTATTCCTCTAATTTGAGAGGTCCCTGGAATCCCAGTTCCATTTAATCACTTAATAGTCAGACTAGACTTTACAAAAGAATAGCAAGAACAAACATATAAGCCTCTCTCTCTCTCTCTCTCTCTCTCTCTCTCTCTCTCTCTCTCTCTCTCTCTCTCTCTCTCTGTCTCTCTCTCACACACACACACACACACACACACACACACACACACATACCCCTAGAAGAATAGCTCCCTCTTTATACCATCTTAGTCTCTGGGCAAAAGAAGGGGATTAGAATCACAGAATCATTGGTTCCTATATATAGCACAATCTCACCAGATTACATGGTCAAAGCCCTGCCTGGGGATTAAGTCCTAAGCACCTGGCTTCTCAGGGCTGCCCTACTGGGCTACTGCTCTACTATTTACTATAACATCTGGCCTGGAATCTTCATTCCAAGGTCACCAGGGCTCAAATCTAGGTCCAATGGGCATTCCCATGCCTGAACCTAGAACTGAAAAGGACAAACAACAAATTAGAACAAAACCCCAAGCTTGTTTCTGAGGTCCATGCGACCTAAAGGGAGGGGGGAGAGGGGAAGAGAGAAAGGTAATCATTCCCCCATCACAAGTTCAGTTCATGGTGAACATGCTGTAGGTGAACTATATTTCATTCTTTCTGGATGCTATGGAAAAAGAGAGAGAGTGTCCTGATCTGACAGTTTTAAAGTTGTAGCCTTTTCTAGCTATGTAGTCAACAGCATGAGACTATTCACAGCTATATGGTAGGGAAACATAGAATGTTTTTCCCCAAAACAAGGGTTCAGAAGTTTCAGAGACATTAATAAAGATATCATCTGAGAAATACCATTATGTTGATCAATTCAGAGATTGTTGCTAACTTTAAAGTTATCAGTTCAGTAAGTGATGGGTCAGAAGCCAGATTGCAAGAGGTTGAGGGGGGAAAAAAGAGTGTCCATTTCTTCTGCAAAAAAAAAAAGATAGTATATGTTGAAAGTTTGAGTTCATTCTATTTACATTCACCTTGTACAACAGGCAAGTAAGAGGGGAAAGAGCTAAGAGAAAGGGAGAGGCAATAAGAGGGAGGATAAATAAGGGGATGCAGTAGTCAGACGCAAAACAGACTTATGAAGAGGGGATAGTTAAAAAGTGAAGGATAAATAGAAGGGAATAGGATGAAAGGAAATTCACAGTTAACAATTGTAACTGTGAATATGAATTGAATGAATTTACCCATAAAACAGAAGATAGCAGAATGGATTAGAAAGCAGAACCCAACAATGTATTGTTTACAAGAGACACACTTGACATAGAAAGACATACACAGAGTTAAAATAAGGAGCTGGAGCAGAATCTATTATGCTGCTGCACATGTTGAAAAAATAGCAGAGGTAGCTATCATGGTTTTCAAGCAAAGCTAAAGCGACATTGAACATATACTATCATTTTTTTTGGCAAAGGAAATGATAATATACTTAAGGAATTCCAGAGAATCAACTAAAAAATTAGTCAAAACAATTAAGAATATTAGCGAAGTTGCAGGATATAAAATAAGCCCACACAAATCATCAGCATTTCTATACATTACTGATAAAACCTAGCAGGAAGAGATAAAAAGATAAAGTCCTTTTAAAATAACTGCATACAATAAAAAGTACTTGAGAGTCTACCTGCCAAGATACACACAGGATATATATGAACATAATTATGAAAAATTTCACACAAAGAAAGACAATTCTAAACAATGAGAGAAGTGTTCATTGCTCATGAGTAGGCCAAATGTCAATACCACCTAAATTAATTTACTTATTCAGTGCTATGAAATCAAGCTATCAAAGTTAATAGTGCTAGGAAAAAATACAGAATTTATCTGGAGGAACAAAAAGCTAAGAATATTAAGGGAATCAATGGGGGGAAAGTGAAACAAGGGGGCCTAGCAGTAACAAATCTCAAACTATACTACAAAAATTATCAAAACAATCTGGTACTGGATAAGAAATAGAGTAATTGATCAATGGAAAAGACTAAGTACACAATACACAGAAATAAATGCTCATAGGTACCTAAGATTTGATAAGCTCTCAATTCCCAGCTATTGAAGCAAGAACTCACTATTTGACAAAAAAAAAAAACAACTAAAAAAAACTGGCAAGCAATCTCACAGAAATATTCATAGGCCAACATCTCACACCATATGCCAAGAGAAGCTTAAAATGTGTACATGAGAGACATAAAGGGTAACACTATAAGCAAATTAGGTGAGCATGGAAAAATACCTGTCAGATCTACAAATAAGGGAAGAGTTCATGACTGAACAAGAGAAAGAGAGGATCATGGTAAGTAAAGTATATAATTTTGATTACATTAAATTAAAAAGAGTTTGAACAAACAAAACCAATGCAGTAAAAATTAGAAGGAAAGCAGGAAACTATGGGAAATTTTTACAGCAAATTTTTCTTAATAAAGATCTCATTTTTCAAATATATAGCCAAATTAGTAAAAATAAGATCCATTCCCCAATTGATAAATGATCAAAGGATATGAAGAGGGAGTTTTCAGGGGAAAAAAAGAAATAAAGGTGTCAATAATCATATGAAAAAATTCTCTAAGCCACTAATAATTAGGAAAATAAAAATTAAAACAACTCTGAGATGTCACCTGACACCTATCAGATTAGTTAATATGACAAAAGGAAAACAAAAAATGCTGGGGAGGATGTGGAAAAAATAGGTATACTAATATACTGTTGGTAGATCTGGGACTATGCCCAAAGGTCTATAAAACTGTGTATACCCTTTCACCCAGTAATATTGCTTCTAGATTGTTTTCTGTACCCCAAAAGGATCAAAGATAAAGGAATAGAACCTATATGTATAAAAATGTTTATAGCAGCTTTTTTTGTTGTGATAAAGAATCAGGACCTGAGGGGATGCCCATCAATTAGGGAGTGACTAAAGAAGTTATTACATATGATTGCAATGGAATACTATTGTGCTATTTGAAGTGATGAAGTAGATGGTTTCAGAGAAACCTGAGAAGTCATACGAACTGATGCAAGGCAAAATGAGCAGAATCAGGAGACTACTACATACAATATCAGCAATATTCTAACAATCAATTGTGAAAGACTTAGCAACTATTAGTCAACTTGGGTGGGGGGGGCCCTAGGCAATAGGTTAAGTGACTTGCCCAGGGTCACACAGCTACTAAGTGTTACGTGTATGAGGCTGGATTTTAATTCAGGTCTTCCTGAATCCGGGCCAGTGCTCTATAAAATAAGCAGTCTTAAAATAGTCATGTATTTTAAAAGGTATTGAATTGATTTTTGTTGTTCAAAGCATTCCAAAATGTAATGCTGAGTTTGATAGGATCCAGAAAATTTTTTCAAAGTTGAATTTGTTCAAATTGAAATTTATAAGAGGGTGATGAGTTGTGATTTCCTGCCATTTTTCACTCCTCATCATCTCCCAGTAACCTTAAGGCTAGCAACTAGCAGGCAACAATCACAGTCAATGACTGAACAACAGGACTCCAACTTGAGGAGCAGAAGAGACATAGACCCCTCTGGTTACAATTGAGTCATTCTTCTTTTCAGCCCTTTGGCAAAAGAGAGCTGAGTGTCATTTGAATCTCTGAGCATTTTGTCATGCTCTGGCATATGTTCACCATTTATCAGTTATATGTGTGCTCCAAAATTCAAATTCATAACATACAGACAGAATGCTGGGCTCTATCTCAAGGAGTCATTTTGGGAATCTATTTGGGCTTGTGAACATGTCATCTTCCAAATGAGAATAGATGTTCTGGGATCTAAAAGAATTTGTAGTGTCACTGAATCCTTTCAACAATCTTTTTTTCTCTATTTTTGATCCTTGGAAAAATCTCTTACTTCCTTAAAGCCAAAATTAATATTTCTTTTTTGGAAAGTCAGGTTATAAGCAGAAAAGTAACATGCTTATAATAGAATGAGGAAATAGTTTTGTTCATGAAGCAGAGGACAATTCAGATCAATTTAGTGCTTTGTGCAGGGATTGGAAGGAATTATAAGGAAGGGACAGTTGCACATCTTGGCTTAATATTTTTCTAATGAAAAACTATCAATTTAATTCATATTTGTAATAGTTTGGTTTTTAATATGGATATTTGTACACTTGCTTTATTTAAGGAAGATACACAGACATAACTACCTACACATATGTATGTAATAATGGCTTGCATTTATATAGTGTTTTAATGTTTGCAAATGTTTGCAAAACTATATATGAGTCTATATTTATATCTATCTATATGTATATATGTGTGTGTATACATGTGTGTATCAATATACATATATACATATGTATGTATGTGTATGTGCATATAATTTAACATAATAATATATGTATATAATATAATATATTAATCACAATCACTTATAAGTAGGGTCCTATTATTATGGCAAAGATGAGGGGTCACTGAGAGGTTAAATAAAGTTAATCCTAAAATTCAATTGAAAAGACATTTATCTTCCAATTTTGTAGCATTTTCCCAAATCTAAATTTTGCAAATGAAGAAATTGAGGTTTAGAGAGGTTAAATTTTGGAACCAGGTCTTCCTGACTCTGTTCTTTGAGTCATGTTTATTCCCTGACCAAATATGAGAAGAGAAGAAAGCACTGCAGGAATTCCTCAAAGAATACATTTTTTTACAATGCTTTAATTATCCTTCTACCAAACCTACTGGAATCCCCCATGCTACTGATGACCATGCATGCATATTCACACATCCAAGGATAAATAGATAGCACCTCTAGCCCTTCTCACATATGAGATACTCAGAATTGTTACCAAAGTATTCTATGGTTACTGAGCAGGATTGCTCACAAGCATCTAACAACGTGTTTACCTTGTCTCTAGAGAGCCAGTGGACACAACTAGTTCAAACCGAAGACATTTATTTAATGAAATAGCATATTTAAAAGATTCACATTAGAATATTCCCCTCATAAATGTTAGACAAACTCTCTGACAAACATATATATAGAGAGAGAGTGAGTGTATGGATCGTGCATAAGGTGAACACATGTGAAGAACAATTGTAACTAACATTTAGGTAGTACTTTGAGGTTTACAAAGTATTTTATCTTATTTGATCCTAACTACAGTCTTATGGGGGCAAACCTGTGACTGCCACAGTAGATAGAGCACAGAGCCTGGAGTCAGGGAGAACTGAGTTCAAATCTAACCTCAGACATTTATTAGCTGTGTGACCTTGGGCAAGTCACTTAACTTTGCTCAGTTTCCTCATCTATAAAATGAGATGGAGAAGAAAATGGCAAACCACTCCAGTATCTTTGCCAAGAAAATACCAAATGTGCTCATGAAGAGTTGGACATGACTGAAAAATAACTCAACAAGACAATCTATGAGGTAGGTGCTATTTTTACCCCCATTTTATAAATAAGGAAAATGTATCTAGAGAATTTGTGTCTTTGTCAAGAATCCCCAGAGCTAATGAGTAGCATCTGAGGTGGGCTTTGAATGCCTGCACTCAGCTCTATTCGTCTAGCTACCCCATATAGGTGAAGGGGCAACTCAAACCCCTACAGCTGCAGTACTCCTTGATATCTTCTGGTGATAACATTTCACTGCTCACACTGCTCCTCACTCAGTGGACCATTTCTTCTAGAATTGTCTTTTCACTGAGCTCACTGGGCCTTTTTCTTAGGTGTATTCCTCCACTGGATCTCATAGTCTCTTTAATATAGAGAGATCATCTCTTCAGGGTCATTTCATAAATCCCAGCTTCAATCTGCTAAAACCTTTCATTATAACAGCTGGCTGATGGCTATTTCTTTTCCAGAACCACCAACTCAGCTAACAAAAGCCACACAGAGTGAACCCACACTAAAATTAGATCTTTGTTTTTCTGCCCCTGTCTGGGTGGGAGATCAAAGCCTTCACTTATAGATGCCTATCTAATTTAGGATCCAGATAATCTAACACATTCCCAAGATCCTCTATGGCTGAGCTGCAAATGAATTTGAGCCAGAACAAAAAGTGGTCTAATGAAGGTCAGTGATCTTCACCCACCTAGGTCAAATTCCTATTTTCATTATTCATCTCTCACTAGCAAAGCTTTAATGCTTGCTTGCTCTATTTTGATCAGCAAAAACTTGTCTCCCTATATGTGCATGGATTATAGGAGAGAGAGAGAGAGAGATGAGAGAGATGGAAATAGAGACAGAGAGATAGACATAGACATAGATGTGATGAGGTCTAGAGGTTTAGGGTGCTGGGACCCTGAGATCATGACAATCAGGTTCTCCCTGAAAGAATTCGACCCAAGCCTTCTTTCAGCCAAAGACAAAGTTTATTAAGGACCCGCCATATGAGCTGTACTCTTAAGGAACCTGAGCATCTGTGAGCTAATGGCTAGATTGTAAAAATCTGAGCAGTGGCTAGATTATAAGAATCTAAGCATCTTAATGGAAACAAGAGGGACCTTATATACAGAAAAAACTATAGGAAGGATCTAGGAGTGGCCAAGTAGTCTATGAGGTAATAGAACTCCAGGGACCTGGACCACGGGGCCAAGGGAGAATGAAGCCTAGATAGGATTAAGGGTGGGAAGTGGCCTGGGGCCATAGGGAGATAAGACAATGAGGGCTAGGCTATGTTAAGTATAACAGAAATGGGAGATTGAGGGTAGCCAAAATGATGGGATTATAGGCTCAGGCAAATGCCAGAGATTTGGCCACCTGGAAAAGTACAGGGTTTTTCCTTTTTGGGGTCTAGATTCTATCCTCATCAGATGTAGACTTAGAGGTAGAGACAGACTGAAATACGGAGATAGAGACAGACAGGCAACAAGATAGACAACAATCATCTTCTCATTTCCCACTAGCAGCCCTCATTTTAAACATCTTTGGCTTCTCCACCATACCCTTAGTAAACTCATCATTGGAAAACTGCATTATCCTAATCTAGTCAAACTTAATCATATCTTTTCAGTATCTTTTGTACCTCCAATTGGAAGGTGGAGTCATAAACAGGGGACTGGCCGGATATCTCCTCATTTCCCACCCATCTACATTCATTTTGGATTCCTTTGGCTTTTCTACCATGCCCTGTACCAAATAGCCCTCAATCTTTTCAATTGTCATTTGTATGTTGTCTTCTTCCATTAGATTGTAAAGTCTCTGAGGGCAGGGACTGTCTTTCTTTTTCATATTGTATATTTGTATCTCTTGTAGTTAGCACAATGCCTAGCCCCTAGTAAGTACTAAATAACTTTATCAACTATTGACAGAGATAGATATAAGGAGAGAGAAAAGGATGAAAAGGGAGAAAAGGAACAGGGAAAGAAATCTGTATATTAGTATATAGCTAATATAGAAGAAGCTGATGTGGGTGGAGGGCCTATAATGCTGGAACTCATCCTATACATCTGAAGATATTTAGAAGCCTCCTGAACTTCTTGTGAGGTGAGAAAACTGGGAGATAGGGTAGGGGAGGGGCTTTTAGAAGAGTATATAGATTAAGATTAGGAGGGTGGGGTGAAAAGATAAGGGAAGTATTTGTAGAGGGGTGGCTAAAATAAGTCTACATAAATGGAAACTAGTTTAATGCAGAAATAAACTTGAGCTTAATAACCATTTTAGCAAAACCTTAACCCATCTCTATTACCATAAAACAACAGATAAAGCTAATGTAGTTAGTAAAAATCATGTTTTAGAAATTTATCAAATTTTTAATAAACCCACTGGTATAGAACATGACCTTACAAAAAGGACAGTTTTATATTTCACATGCTTTCTAGAGTTGGTTGCACTGACCAACCTAACATACAATATCCATTTCTATATCACTGACAACTATAAATGTTATTTTAGCTAGTAATCATACCTTATATTTGTAATTTTTAAGCTATCAGTTGGGAGGCTTCGAAATTCATATAATAACTTTTAGAAATCAGCTCTGTAACCTAACCAGTAGCTATAAAAGTTCCATGATACCAAAAGACAGAAAGAAACCATTACCTTCCCATTCTTAAATGTATGGCTTTGTGGATTTGTCCTTTCCTTTGGGGGTTTATCATTAAAGGCTAAAAAGGAAGAAAATTATTAAGAAAGTTCATAAATTACTCTATGTTTTGGGACAATTATAGGACACTGAGATTGTTTGCCTGTTTTATGAAAATATATATGTCATACAGAAAATATGGTTAAAGGTAATAGATATTTTTGCCATATAGACTTCTGACTAGTTTTAATATTGACCTTTAAAATAGCTTTGAAGTGAACAGTGAAAATGTATCGAATAGTATCTCAGTCTCTGATTCATTAGGTGACCAAATTCAGACACATATCTTGACATTTAATTTAAAAGATTTCATCTAGAACATCCTGTTATTAGCTTAATCAAAGTCTGATTTAAAATGCTTATACTTAATGTTGAATATTATTACCTTTATCTCAAAAAAGTCATTTTGGGGAGAAAAGGGTAGTGCATCAACTAATTTATGCCACTAGAGAATATTTTAATTCATTAATTCTGGAGTATATCCTAATTTATACAGTACCTTAAATGCCTGGTGTATGCTAGTATAGTGGAGGTGGAAGGGTTCTAGATAGCAGGGAACTTCTCCATTAGAGTTTGACGAATTTATACTTTACCATTCTCTGGTGACAGAGAAACTCCTAATAAGTCCCGTAGCCCCTACGATTGTGTTGAAGATGATTAGTTATTCAGACAGGAATAACTTCACTTCTTAGTAATCTATAACAAAGGTAGAAATTCTTCTCTCCTCTCTCTCTTTTGGGCCCTTCTCTCCACATGCAGACATTCTCTCCCTTCTTTTAAGGATAGAGAAATTCCTTCTCCCAAGTAGCAATGGTGGCTACAAGTATTTGGTAACCAGGAATATGCGTTTGCCCAGGTAGACCTGAGTCCCTGACCCCATCTTCTGCTTTCTGTATTTCCTCACATGTATATGATTTCTTTTATGTCTTAATTATTTTCTATGATGGAATAAATAAGCCTCTGTCTTATACCTGATATTTATCTATAGCAGAATCAGTCAATCAGTCAACAAGTATGTATTAAGTGCTGTCTATGTGCCAGGGTAGTAAGTGTTGGAGAAATGGGAGTGCCATTTCTAGAAGGAATACTGTTACCTCCACTTGGGGGAAACCCTTAATATTAGCTGTATCTAAACTGTTTTGGAGATTTCCCCCAAAAGTTTTACTCCAGAATTGAGTGCTGATCTCCTCCCTCTCTTTGGAGAAAGACTATTCCCAGGATAAATCCAGTTCACCCTAGGAAGTAGCAGGTTCAGAAAGACACATAGCTTACAGTTTAACAAAGAAATCTATAATCATGACCAAACTTAAATGAATAGTAAGAAGTTTTAAAAAACTATCCATATCTTAATCTTTATCCCCACCCATTCAACTCCCTCATCTTCTTCATCACTCATTTTCTAAAAACACACACACATGCATACACACACACACACACACACACACACACACACACACACACACACTCCTTCTCTGGCCCCATCCGCAATTCAATTACATCTTTAAATCATCTGATTTTGTTTTTCTTTGGAATTCCCTGGTAAAATGTATACTCTTTGAGGATAATTTTCTTTCTGTGCACATAGTTGGTATTTAGTCAATGAGACACTGTTGAGATAATGATAGCTTTGGTGTCAGGAAGACCTGGGTTCAAATCCCAGCTCTGACACCTAGTAATGTGACCTTGGGAAATTCATTTAATACAAGTTTAACTCATATCTAGCTTGAATCACCTGATTGCCTTATTATACCTACCAAGAGGAAATGTACAGACAAATGAAGTATCATTTTTAAGTTTCATTCATTTTTATTGTTATTGTTATTTTAAGTTTTATCCTTTTTAATTGCAGGAGCCTAGCTTTCAGGGAAGTAGGAGAAAGAACTTGGGGAGCACTGCCAAAGTGAAACCAAGTAAATTGATTTCATGAAATAATTGAACTTTCTCCTGTATCCCAGCATCTTGTGCACTTGGGTCTTATTATTTTAGAAAGTCTTGAGCACCAGATTGGGAAAGGAAAGCAGGGACATGAACTTAGAAGTATCTGGGATCAGAGACTAAGTGAAACAAGTTGAGTAGATCTCATTATTTTCAAATCTCAGATTTAGGTAATTTACTATACCAGTAGGTAACAAAGGTTATTCAAGAGAGCTACCCTCTAAAATGTCAAAATACTATAGATTGCTTCAATAAAGAAGGAACTATATCCCTAAAGAATTCAAAGAAAGACAAAAAGGACTAATGTGTAAAAAATATTTGTAGTAGCTCTTTTTGTAGTGACCAAAAACTAAAAGAATACCCACATATTAGGAAATGACTACAAATTACAGTATATGATCATAATGGAATATTATTATATAATAGAAAATGACAAACAGTTTCACATAAAACTGAGGACACTATGAACTGACACTGAATAAAGTGAGCAAAAGTAGAACAATTTTTACAATATCAAGATTATAAAAACAACTTTGAAAGATTTTAAAACTCTGATCAATACAATGATAAAGCATGAGTCCAGTGGACTGAAGATGAAACACCACACCTACCTTCTTCCAGAGAGGTAATGGACTTAAAATATAGAATGAGAGATACGTTTTTACCTCTGGACAAGATAGGACTTTGTTTTGTTAGAGTGTGCATATTATGAGGTTTTGCTTTGTTTCATTTTTTAACAGAGGAAGGAATAATAGGAGAGATAATAGATGTTGTAAAAGTTGACAATTTTTAAAAAATAAAGAAGAGAGGCAGCTAGGTGGGGCAGTGGATAGAGCACTGGCCGTGGAGTCAGGAGGACCTGAGTTCAAATCCAACCTCAGATACTTGATGCTTACTAGCTGTGTGACCCTGGGCAAGTCACTTAACCCCATTGCCTAGCCAAAAAATAATAGATAGATAGATGATAGATAGATAGATAGATAGATAGATAGATAGAAAAATGAAAAAGAAAGTAAGGAAGATATGGAGAATATTTTGACTATCAGAGATTTTGCTATACTTGTGTTTATGTTAGTAATATGTGTCATCTATGTACTTATGAAATGCAAATTAATCTTTGTCTTAGAGAAGAAAATGAAAAGGCTGAAAGAAAGCATTTCTGTTTCTTAGGTTATCAGGAAGAGTAAAATATTTCTTGAAAGAATGGAATAAGTGTTTCAAGGAAAAAATGCAAGAAAAGAAAAACAATGAAGAAACAGAGACCGGTTCCCCATTTCCTTCAGGATCATATACACAATGTTCTGTTTGGCATTCAAAGCCTCTCATCACCTAGCCCCCTACTACCTTTCCAGTCTTTATACTGTACTTCCTAACACTACTCTTTAATCCAGTAACATTGCCTTCTGGCTGTTACACAAACAAGACATTCTATCTCTTAGCTCTGAGCATTTTCTCTAGCTTTCCCCCATGCCTGGAATCCTTTCCCTTCTCATTTTTTCCCTGGTTTCCTGTGATGAAAGCCTACCTTCTACGGGAAGCCTTTCCCAACTCATCTTAATTCTAATGCCTTTCTTCTGTTGATTATCCTATTTATTCTGTGTATAGTTTGTTTTGTTCATATTTGTGTTACCTTCCCCATTAGATTGTAAACTTCTTAGAACAGGGATTGTCTTTTGCCTCTTTTTGTATCCTCAGTACATAGTATAATGCCCAGCACATACGCAGTGCCTGGCATATAGTAGGTATTTAATAGTGTTTATTGACTGACTGACAAAGATGTAAAGAAGCAAAGGGAAAATCTAATCTGTGTTGAGACTGAAGAGGGAGGAAAAATATGAGACTGAAAGGAAGGGAAGAAGAACCACTGAATATTTAGAGTTATATAATTACTTAATGAAGTTAGAGGACCAGAATTATCTTAGGCAGAAGCAGTATCTTGTGATCCAAAAGTTTACAATATTATTCCACAGGCACCACCAGATGGAACATAATCTGCTAATTGTCAGAAGCAGAGACAAATAGTGGTCTATGCTGAGAAATAATAGAGAAATTATTTTTAAAATAATAATTATTGGTATAAATAAAAGAGAGGTCTTCTTTCCATCTTTTCAGGTCCTTTACCTAGGCCAAGATGGAGAGGGTCCTTAGTCTTTTCAAGCCTGACAACCATTATCCCACTTAGAAATCTAGGAAAGCATTGCTAAAGGTTATTGAAATCTTCAACAAAAAACAAAAAATCTTGAACAAAATGAAAAACTTTGGAGGTATAGATGGTGTTCTCATTAGTAATAATCAATAATGATTGTAATGATCATGTAATCATGATACATAGTAATGGGTTTGGAAAAGTACAGATTTAGGAAATAAATAGCAAAGAAGATCATATCTAAGGGTAGAGTTTAGATTTCTGGACCTCGTTTAAAATACAGAAATAATGGACTGTTGGTCAGGGTGCAAAGCACCTAAGAAGTGTTGGAAGGAAAAAACAATTGCCTGTAGTCTTGCTACCCTAATTAAGAGAGTTTCAAACTGAAAATTAAGGGAAGTGAAGAAAACTTCCAGATATTTTCAAGAGCTCTCCCTACCCTCTTTGTCTCTCTCCCACTTGGCTCTTTCTCTCTGTCTGTGTCTCTATCTCTGTATGTCCCTTTGTCTTTGTGTGTTTGTCTGTCTGTCCCTCTCCCTCCCTCCTTTCTTTTTGAAAGAAAGTAGCTGAAAAATTGACTTGCTTCATGATAACTTCATCCCTTCAAAGGTGAAGGAAATTACTAGGGAACTATTCTAGACTTGATCCTAACCAACAAGGAAGAAATGGTACTAATGTATAAAAGACAGGAAGCTTAAAGAAAGTGACCAAGGCACCTTGATAGGGTTCACAGACTACCATAAAATCTGAAATGGGAGGGACCTTAGAGGCCATCTAAGTTGAACTCATTCTCTAGCAAGAACTTCCTTTACAAAAATCTCTTACAAGTGGTCATCTGACTTTTCCTTAAAGAATTCCAGTGAGAGGGAACTTACTGTCTCCTGAGGCAGTCCATTTAATATAGAAATAGCTTTAATGGCTAGGAAGATTTTCCTTACTTCAAGCTTAAATTTGCTTCTTTGTGACTTTCACACATTTCTCCTGGATTAACCAAGGGGAACATTTCTGTTACCTATTGTTTATGGCAGATTGTTCAAATATTTGAAGATAGTGATCATGTTTCCTTCCCCCAAGTATTTTCTTGTAAAAGCTAAACAAACTATCCTTCAAACCATTCTCATTTGGCATAATCTCAAGGCCCTTCACCATTAAAGTTATCTTCCTCTGGACCATGATTCCTAAAATGTGGTACCCAGAACTGAACACAATAGTCAAGATGTGATCTGACCAGAGTGGAGTACAATAAGATTATCACCACTCTCTTCTTAGGCATTGTGCTTTTCAATACAGTAGAAAATTACATTAGCTTTCTTGGTTGCATATTATATTGCTGACTCATATTGACTCTTCAACCTATAAAAATCCCTTCCACATTATGACTTTCCCCATTGCAGTTTCAACATATCACAAGTCAGCATAAGAACTTAAACGGGAATTTGGGGGGGGGGGGGAGTTGTGGAAGTTATAAGCAACATGCAAAGGCCAGCAGATGACACAGAGCTCATGACCAAATATTTAACCCAAATTTTACAATAAGGTACTGTACCCATTAAAAAAAAAATCAGACCTTCTCTGATATGAAAGGAGGGCCAAAAATTTTTACATGAATTTTCCAGATCGTGGGGGTGCTATGCCCCTAACTCTACAATGTGGAAGGGATAACTGTACTTAAATCTCTACATTTCTTTCAGACAATCTACCTTCTCATCACATTGCCCTCATTTTGTACTAGTTAAGTTGATTTTTTTTACCTAAATGTAATACTTTACATTTATCCCCATTAAATAGTATCTTATTAGGTTCAGTACAACATTCTAACCTGAAAAGATCTTTTTAGATCCTGAATGATCCCATGTTTTAGATAGCTCTCCTAGCTTTGTACCATCTGAAAATGTGCTAAACATTGCCTTCCACACCACCTTTAGATAAGTCACTGATTAAAAAAAAAAGTTAAGCATTACAAGGCTAAGCACATATCCCTTGGATTCTCCACTGCAGATTTCTTTCCAAGGGAATATTTTGGTCTGATCAATGAGTTCTAAATTTACCTAACTATACTACCATCACATTTCTCCATCTCTTCCACAGGAATAACAAAAAAAAACCCAACCAAACAAAAAACTTTGTCAAATACTTTTATAAAAGAAATATAAACTATCTATAGCATTCTTATGACCTACCAGACTGACATCCCTTTCAAGAATAGGAAAAGGGGCCATTTTTCACCTCTCCAGACATCATGGTGGAAGCTTGGCTGTCATCTCTTTATTATGTCCTCCCATAAAACTTTCAGAATTAAAAGGTTCCTTGCAAAGAAATAGAGGCAAAATCATCTCATTTCTCATTTGATTGAAATGAAAATTTGCAACAAAACCAGATAATATGAAAATATGAGACACTGGAGAAGGAATAGATTAAACTTATAAACAATATCCTATGATGATGTAATCCAAACTTTATGCAACGTCTTCCATCATTTCTGATAAGAAGTAAATGTCACTTCCCTCCCATTTTGGAAACTGTCTTCTAAGATACAGAAATTTTTAAATGTAGCAAAGGCTGTCCTCCACAGGTTTCTTAGGGTGTCATTATGTGACTCAAAGTGCAACAGAATAGTCATCACTAGCCTCTGAACTCAAAATTACTGCCAATTCCACTTCAGATTTCAGAAGGAAAAGACTCTTAGAAGAAGCTGACATGAGAGGATCTGAAGAGTCTCCATATCATGTCCTTGTTACTAGCTTGCTACACTAGAGACATTGGGGAACTTCCCTTAAGTGAGATCTAGGACTCTTTTGGTTGAACTGTTACCTCACTTCCAATGGGTGAGCTCCTTCACTCTGTGTTATCTGGTATATGTTCTCATATTTATACTTCCTGTGATTTCCATTTTTTGCTATTTGACTTGGATAAATGTATTTCTTTGCTACCTTCTACGTGTGTTCATTGTAGAACTATTTTCTGGCGCATGTTTGGAGAATCTAACCTTTGTAAGAATTGGATCTGGCTGGCTAAGGGCTTCTACAAAAAAAAAAAAAAAAAAATATATATATATATATATATATATACATATATATATATATATATATATATATATATATATATATATATATATATATACATATATATATGGCAAGGCTAGAGTGATTTGTCATTGATGAAGCTAAGTTAGTGCCTTATAATCATCATGTGCTTTTTTAGACACTCATCAACTATCCCTTTAATAATACATTCTAGAATTTTAGCAGAAATTGGAGCCAATCTACAATATGCAAGCTTCATTCTCTTCCCTTCTAAAAATAATTGATGGACCACTTTTTTTTATAGGAGAGAGGAAATCCAGGGATTGTCTGATGTACACCCTAGATTGGGGAGAGAAGATTTCAAAAGGGTTCAGAGAAAGGATAGGTAGAATTTAAAGTTATAATATTGTGCAAGAAAAATTGGCCCATACGGCAAAGAGAACTCAAGAATGAAATAAAAGAGACTTGTAAAAATGATTCTGATAATGAAAAGGAGAATTTACCAAAGCAAAATGATGCAGATGCACAAATCTTGTTGATTTTACCTTTATAATATCTTTTATATATGACCCCCTTTATCCTCTAATACTCTTCCCACTCTGGTGCAGGCCCTCATCACATACGTGGAATACTGAAGTGGCCTGCTGGTCTTTCTGCAATAACTCTCTTCCCTACTAAAGTCTCTCTTTAACTCAGATGTCAAAATGAACTTCCTAAAGCACAGAACTAGTCATCCCTTATTCAGTAAACTTCGGTGGTTCCTTGTCACTTCCAGAATCAAACATAAATACTCTATTTGGCTTTCAAAACCTGTCATAGCCTTCCCCCCTCCCTTTCTAGTCCTTCTCACACTCATCACTCCATCTCTTGACTTTGGACATGTTTACTGACTAAGCCTCACACCTAGAGTTTTCTTGCTTATCTCTGCCTTCCAGCTTTCCTGGCTTCCTTCAAGTCCCACCTAAAATCCCATCTTCTACAAGCAACCTTTTCCCAATCCCTCCTAATTATAGTGCCTGCCCTCTGTTGATTATCTCTAGTTCATATTGTATATATATATTGTTCATACATAGTTGCTTGCATGTTGTCTTCCCATTGGACTATAAGCTCTTTTGCATTTCTTTGCAGCCTTATTTCTTAACACAGAGTTTGATATATAGTAGGTGCTTAATAAGTATTTATCAATTGACTGGCTGACATCAGAAATTCAACCATCTAAAATTTTTTAGAAGACATATAAACATACATAGGAAATGGAATGAAAGAAGAATGACTGAAGATAACATACTCAAGATAGTATGGTCCCGTAAGACAATATCAGTAGAGCTACAATTTTTTAAAAGGAGCATGCAACTGACTGTCAATGAATATAAGAAAAAGGGTTTGGTGTTTTTTAATTTTTGTTTTTGTTTTTTCAGCTATGTTTTAAGTGAGGGGAAGATCAAAGAAGCAATGAGACAGATATTCAAAGTTTATGGAATGATGATAACAAATGGTAATAAAAAGCCTGAACTACTCATTATTTTTGTTTCTGTTTTCTCCTCCAAGAAGAATGACCTTGGACTAGACGAGATAGAATGAAAATGTTCTACACTTTCTGCAGATTTCTGAAGAAAATGTTTCTGCAATGTGATACAAACTCAAGAGATTGAAAAAAAAGAAAGAACTTATATGAACCTCTTGGATTCTGGTTGAGGGAGACAGAAAAGGGGCAATGGAACAAAAGAGTACTCCAAACCCAGAGCACTTGTACTGAGCTCACTCCTTATCTCTCACTCCACTCTTCTTTATAAAGAAAAGGTAAGAAATAGATAAGGAAAAACATAAGATGATAGGAAAGAAGAAAAATACACAATTAGCAATCATAAATGTGAAAGGGATGAACACATGCACACACACATACACACATACACCAGAAGAGGTCAGCAAAATGGAATAGAAAGCAGAATCCAAGAAATACTTGAAACAGAAAAATGAACACAGAATTCAAATAAGGGGATAAAGGGGAATTAGGATGTTTAAACTAAAGTAAAAAAAGTAGGAGTGGCACAGATTCTAAAAAAATCTAGCCACAACTCAGATTCTTATAATCTAGCCAATAGATCACTAATGTTCAGACTCCTTAAGAGTCTGCCCAATATGATGGATGTTTTAATAAACCTTGTTTTTGGCTGAAAGAAGGTTTGGGTTGAATTCTTTCAGGAAGAACCCACATGTCATCATTTTGGGGTTCCAGTATTCCTAAACCCCTAAACCCCAACATTTTGGTGGCCTGTATGGGGAAACTGCCTAACCCCAAGTTCTTCTTCAGCCAAGACTGGAAGGTATACAAGCCTCCCCTCTCCTTTCTTGCTCTGCAGTTGAGGTTGTTCTCCAAGAACCAAGGCCTGGAGGTGCTTTTCAGGCAGACAGTTACGAGGCTGTCTTGCACTTGACCTGACGCTCAGGCTTTAGGTCCACTGGGTCGGTTCAAGGCCATGGACCTGGGTACACCATCTGCAGCATAGAGGACAAGAACCGACAACCTATCCAGAAGCCTATGCCCAATTTGTCAATTCTCTCGGTGCTAGGGAATTAGGGAAAACTGCAGTTATTTTTTGGTTCCCTAAGGCTTACTTACTCCCTTCCCTCCACACCTTAGAATCTTTCTTCATGGTGGTTACGGGGAAAAGTTAGAACAGCTAAAAACATTTTGGCAGATTCTGGAGTTTTGTGATTGATCATTAAGGAGTTTTGAAATTCCTCCTTACAACCCTGGTCACTCCTTTCTTCCACTCCCTTCCTTTGAGTCAAGAGAGTATCTGTTAACCCCTCTCATAGGTAAAGAGAGTTGCACCCTTTACCCCTCACTTTTGATTTTGCCCTCTCCCACCTGGGAAAGGAAGGAAGGAAGAAGGGCAGCAGCTTCAGTGTGGGACCCCCTGGCAATGGCCTTGGACTGTAGGGCAACCTTTGCCTGGAAGCATCAGCCAGGTTCAGCACATCCTGTTCAGGGTAAAGAAGCTGGTCTTTGAACTTGGGTAAGCATGCTCTTTTAAAGTTGTAGTTTTAGAGGGGCAGAGCCAAGATGGCGGAGTGAAAGCAGTGACTTGCTTGAGCTCTCCCCTAACCCCTCCAAATACCTATAAAAATGGCTCTAAACAAATTCTAAGCAGCAGAACCCACAAAAAGACAGAGTGAAACAAATTTCCAGCCAAAGACAGCCTGGATGGTTGATCAAAAAGGTCTATTGTGCCCAGCTGGAGAGGAGTGCAGTTTGGAGTGGGTGGGCAGGCCACAGGGAACCTGGAGCAGGCCTCAGAGGACTGAATCACGGGCAGCTGTGGCAGTTTCCAGACTTATCAACCCACTAACACCAAAGACAATTTAGAAGGTTAGTGGGAAAATCCTATTTTTGCAGTCAGAGAGAAGCTAGGTCTCAGCACTATTCCCCTCAGGGTGGTGGCTGCTTCCTGAGCTTCTGACCCACAGACTGAGGGGGAATCAAGTGGCTGATCAGAGGGGGAGTGTAGAGATCTCTCTGCTGGTGCGGGATTCTCTTGCTTTGCCCATGCTTGGATCTGGGTCACAGTTCTGGGTGGCAGTCCTGGGACAGGGAGGAGTGCTGGTGCAGTGGAGCTTGTAGTGGCTGTGGAGAGAAAATCCTCACAGTTCCAAGACAGAAAAGACTGCTTGTGGTCACTCATAAACCAGAGCATAGGCCAGGAAAGAGGAGTAAACACCTCGCCCTTGATCATAGCACCTTGGAAAACTGAAAATTTACAGGTCCCTAGAAGTATCTCTGAAAACAACTACACAAAACCCCTGAAGCTTGGGACACTGCATTCTCCACACTGGAAACAGACTCCTACCTTAACAAAGAGTTTATAACTCAAGTAATTGGCTGGGATCATGAACAAACAGTGAAAAAAGAGTCAGACTATATTATCTTACTTTGGTGACAAAGAAGATCAAAAGTACAACCAGAAGAAGACAACAAAGCCAAAGCTTCTACATCCAAAGCCTCCAAGAAAAATATGAATTGCTCCCAGGCCACAAAAGAGCTCAATAAAGTATTTTGAGAAGCAAATAAGAGACATAGAGGAAAAACTGAGAGTGATGCTAAAGGAGACCCAAAAAAAATACTGAAGAAAATAACACCTTAAAAAGTAGCCTAACCCAAATGGCAAAAAAGATCCAAAAAGCCAATGAGGAGAAGAATGCCTTAAAAAGCAAAATTGGCATGGAAAAGGAAGTTCAAAAGCTTACTGAGGAAAATGCTTCCTTAAAAATTAGAATGGAGAAATTAGAAGCTAGTGACAATTTGAGAACTCAAGGCACTGTAACACTAATCCAAAAGAATGAAAAAATAGAAAACAATGTGAAATATCTCCTTGGAAAAACAACTGACCTGGAAAATAGATCCAGGAGAGAGAACTTAAAAATTATTGGACTATCTGAAAGCCATGATCAAAAAAAGAGCCTGGACATCATCTTTCAAGAAATTATCAAGGAAAACTGCCCTGATATTTAGAACCAGAGGGCAAAATAGAAATTGAAAGAATCTACCAATCACCTCCTGAAAGAGATCTCCAAAGGAAAACTCCTAGGAATACTGTAGCCAAATTCCAGAATTCCCAGGTCAAGGAGCAGCCAGAAAGAAACAATTCAAGTATTGTAGAAACACAATCAGGATAACACAAGATTTAGCATCTTCTACATTAAGGGACCAGAGGGCATGGAGTATGATATTCTGGAAGGCAAAGGAGATAGGATTACAACCAAGAATCACCTACCCAGCAAAACTGAGTATAATCCTTCAGGGGAAAAAATGGTCATCCAATGAAATAGGGGACTTTCAAGCATTCCTGAGGAAAAGACCAGAGCTGAATATTAAATTTGACTTTCAAATACAAGACTCAAGTGAAACATGGAAGATGTAAACAGGAAAGAGAAATCATAAGAGACTTATTAAGGTTGAACTGTTTACATTCCTGCAGGGAAAGATGATATTTGTAACTCATGAGTCCTTTGTCAGTGTTAGGGTAGTAAGAGGGGAAAAAAATTATATGTATGTATACATAGATAGATAGAAGGCACAGGGTGAGTTGAAGATGAAGGGGCTGATATCTGGAAAATAAAATTAAGGGTGAGAGAAGATTATACTGGGAGAAGGAGAAAGGGAGAAGTAGAATGGGGTAAATTATCTCACATGAAACAGACAAGAAAAGGCTTTTACACTGGAGAGGAAATGGGGGAAGGTGAGAGGGAATGAGTGAATCTTATTCTCATGGGATTTGGCTTAAGGAGGGAATAACATACACAATGGGGTATGGAAATCTATCTTACCCTACAGGAAAATAAGCCGGGGAAGGGGACAAGAGTGCAGGGGTTGATAGAGGGGAGGGCAGATTGGGGGATGAGATAATCAAAAGCAAACACTTCTGAGGAGGGACAGGGTCAAAAGAGAGAACAGAATAAATGGGAGGTAGGATAGGTTGAAGGGAAATATACTCAGCTTTTCACAACAGGACTACTATGGAAGTGTTTTGCACTACTACACATCTATCGCCTATGTTGAGATGCTTGCCTTTCTATGAGGGTGGATGGGGACGGAGGAAGAGAGAAAATTTGTAACCCAAAGTTTTAAAAACATGTTAAAAATAGAAAATTAAAAAATAAAAAAAATACAGTTGTAGTTTTAAGTGTTAATGATGAGATATTGTTTCTCTGTGTAAAGTAATTTGGAAATCAATTTAACAAAATTGAAGTCACCTGATTGGTAATGGATTTGTTTCAAGTTTCAAATTGGTGTACTTTTTGTCACAAATTTAAATTTGAGACATAAACCCTGGAAAAGTTTTTCCTAAGTTGTGATCAGTGAAACTTGATGTTTGAGGTAAAAAAGTTCATGATTTTACTTTGAGTTGTCTGATGGGTCATAATCCATCAAAAATTAATAATCCCCCATCTGAAGGAAATGCCACAAGCTACTCAGAGAATGTGATACTAGTGGGAAGTCAGCATCCGGAAAATCTGAGAGGACAATTTCAGTGTCTGTCTAAGATGGGATCCTCCTGGCAATTCCCCCATTATGTTCCTTTGAAAAGGAATGTTACCCACCTAGCTATTCCTGAGTCTGGCTATGAGGTAGGTTTGACACTGCATGGTTGGAAAACTGAGTTATCTGAATCCAAACAGAGCTAAGGATGTTTTATCCTGCCATATCTGGGCTCTGCAGTCTTTTCTGTCAGATTTGTGTCTTCCAGACTACAGGTCATTCACCTACAATTGGTAGCAAATGGTGGGTACCAGCCAATGTTCCCCCACAATTCCTTGAGTGCAGCCTGTGCTCAGTTCCAGTCAACCTCCTCTTTGGAACCCCCTCAAGGCAGAGACAATTCTATGCCCCTTTCCAGAAGGAAGCAGTTTCAGAAGCCAAGACCTTCACCCCTTACCACAAAAGAATTTGGGAACCATTTGCTTGAGCAGGGAATGATGGGGTCGGCATCTGGACCCCAGAAAGGAAAAACCCTGGACTTTCCCACATGGCCAAATCTCTGGCCTGAGGCTATAATCCCATTAACTGGCCTTTCTTTGTAGCTATGCCCCAATTCTGTTACCCTTAACCTAGCCTGGCCCTCCATTATTTTACCTACCTATGGCCCCCAGCCATTTCCTACCCTTAATCCCATCTAGACTCCATTCTCCTTTGGCCACAAGGTCCAGGTCTCAGACCTATTCACCCCAGCTTACTGTCCACTCCCATTCAGATCTTCCTTAGACCCCTCCTCCAGTCACCCCAAACTACTTGGCCACTCCTAGATCCCTCCCACAGTCTTTCTGTATATAAGGTCCATCTTGTCTCCATTAAGGTGCTCAGATTCTTATAATCTAGACAATAGCTCACTAACGTTCAGACTCCTTAAGAGTCTGCCCAATATGATGGCTGTTCTAATAAACCTTATCTTTGGTCCAAAAAAAAAAAAAGTAGGGGTAACAATCACAAACTCAGGTGGGTAAGTGGCACAGTAAATAGTGCACTGGGCCTAGAGTCAGGAAGGAAAGGGAAATTCAATTCTGGCTTCAGACACTTGCTGGTTGTGTGACTTTTAGATTAAGCAAGTTGATTAATCTTTGCTTGTCTCAGTTTCTTAAACTGTAAAATGAGCATAAAAAAGCACCTACCTCCCAGGTTTGTTGTGAAGATCTAGTAAGATATTTGTAAAGTGTTCCAAATGGTACATGCAGAAAGGCTGATATTGTAAACAAACTACAGGAGCATGGAAGAAATTATCTGCCAAATATATGGGTAGGAGAAGAGTTGTGGCTAATAAGAGATAGAAATGGTTACAGAAGGTAAAACAATTTTACTTACATGAAATTTAAAGTTTTTCACATAAAACAAATGCTAAAATTTTTAAAATGAAGCAGGTAAAGCAGAAAAAAATGTATCAAGTTCTCTCATAAAAAAAAGTTGATCATTTCTAAGATAAATGGAAATGATCCAAATTTATAAGAATAAGAACCATTCCCAATTGATGGCCAAAACATGTGAATTGGAAGTTTTTAGATGAACAATTCCAAGCTATCAATAGCCATATGAAAAAAAAAATGCTTTTAATCACTAATAATTAGAGAAATGAAAATTAAAACAATTATGAGATTCTACCTCACACCCATTAGATTGGCAAAGTTGACAAAAAAAGAAAAATGACAAATACTGGAGGGGTTTTGGAAAAAAAAAAGTACATTAATGAACTGTTGATAGAGCTATGAACTGGAAAACAATTTGGAATGATGACCTAAAAGCTATGAAACCCTGCATAGCCCTTGACCCAACAATACTACCACCAGCTCTACAACCTAAAAAGATCATAAAAGAGGAAAAGAACCTGTTCGTTCAAAAATATTTATAACAGTTCTGTTTGTGGTGGCAGAGAATTGGAGACTGGGGGAGGGGGACTGCCCATTAGTTAGAGAATAGCTGAACAAGTTATGGCATAAGAATGTGATGGAATACTATCTTGCTGTAAGAAATGGTAAAAGAGTTTCAGACAAACCAAGAAAGATGTGGATGAACTAACACAGAGTGAAATGAGCAGAACAATTTCAATAATAACAACAATTTTATAAAGACAATTTACTTTGAAAGACTTAGGAACTTTATCATCCTAATGACCAACTATTCCTCCATAGGATTCATGATGAAAAATGTTACCCATATCCTGAGAGATGATGGCCTCAGATGGTAGATTTAGACACAATTGCTTTGAAAGTGGCCAATGTGGGAATTTGTTTTTGTTGACTATACATATTTGTTAACAATAGTTTTCAACTGGGGGAGAGAGGGAGGGCAGATTTTCATTTGAAAAAAAATAAATTTTCAAATAAAGATAAATAGAGTAGGTTAAAGGCAATTCAAAAGCAATCATTAGCAGTTAGGGGATGAGTAGAGCTGAGGATTAAGGATTTAAGATGGAATTCATACCCTGATTCTCTAACTCCAATGCCACTGTTCTTCCCAACTCTTAGATTCTGTGATTCTGTCCTATGTCTTTTAACGTTTTTTTGGTAAAGCTAACAGCCTTTTTGTTCTTAGGTTATTTAACAGAATAATCAATATAGTCTTCTTACAATTCTATATTCTGTTTTCTGATATTTCTTCCATATGACATTGTCTACGTATTTGAAGCATGAATTCTTTTCTTCTTTATAGTATTTCTTCTTATTTTCATAATCAGTGGAATTAGATGTCAGTAAACAGATAATATATTTGTTAATTCATTAGACTCATGCCCTCAATGCTCTCTACAATCTGGAGTAAATGTTGTGTCAGCCTTCTGGATACAAATTAAGGAAAATAAATGAAATCAGCATTTTTTTCTTTTCACTCACTTCAAATTGGTCCTTGCTTTGAGAAAATCAGTAATCACCTGTTTGGGAGGCTGGTTTCACAGAGTTTCATAAACCTGGAAAGTCTTCAGAAATTTTTATTTGAGTGTCTTGCCGCCCCTTAATCTCAATCTGGAAAGACTGAACTTTTGATCTTATCTCTGAGCCTTTTTTTTTTTTGGCGCCTTCTTTGCTGCTGTTGGTAAATTCTATTTCTCAAGCATATATTTTCAGTCTTCTTTAATTTTTAAGATTATGCCTTGGGGGATCTCTTAAAAACTCTTTCAGGTTTCTTTTCTCTGTGTCACAGTTTATCCTCACCAAGTTACTGCTATTTAACATGTGTCCATCCACACTCAAGTCTTAGTAGTTTATCATCTTCACAATTGCCATGACTATTATTAAATTCAGGGACAGTTATAAGAATACATGAAAGAACTTGAAGCCAAGAAAAAATAAGTGCTGAAAAAGATGAACAGATTAAGGTTATTCTTTAGTCTAGGTATAATCTTTCATTCCCAGCCTAAACTAAAACTTGAAAAGTTATATTGATTCAAATTATTTTGAATTTACCTTTCAAAGTGAAAATGCCTGTTTCATCTATTAATTTGGGATCTTAAGAATGTAGATGATTTTGTAATTTACTTTAATGCTTTTTTTTTAAACTTGGAATAACCCATGATTTCAATGGTGTATATTACCTCATCTTCTGATGCACAATGCAACCTCTCCAAACTCTTCTCACTGACCTCATACTTGTTGCTGGAAGGGAGCTTACAGATCATTAATTCCAAACCCTTCATTTTATAGATAAGATGCCCCAAAATGTGAAGGGACTTGCCAAGGTTGACCTATATAACCTATGGAGTCTGTTGCTCTGTCTGATTTCCACTCTACTCAGAACAAGATACGCCCATGTCAGGTACTTTGAGAGGCCTCATCTCCCGCACCCTCTGCTCTCCTGCCTCCTTTTGTGTGTTTGTCTCTCCCTTTAGATTGTGAGCTCCTTGAGGGTAGAGACTATCTTTTCTTTTACTATTATTATTAATTGTATCACCAGCACTTAGCACCATGACTTGCATACAGTAAGTCTCAATAAATATTTATTGAATTGGATTGGCTGGGGACAGTATCAAATAGTCTATGGTTCAGAGGCTTTTTAAGTGATGCAGAGGATTGAGCCTAAAGTCTAGTAGTCATAAGTTCAAGTGTGACCTCAGACATGTAATAGCTGTGTCATCCTTTTCTTATTGGTTTTTTAAAGAACTTTTCAGGCTCTTTTTAAGCTGTTTGTTTTATCTCTTCCAGGAATTCTAATCAATTTTGTACCTGAGAAGCATTTTTCTTTAAGGTTTTGCTCAGAGATGTTTTGCAGTCATTCTCTTCTAGGTTTGTGCCTTGAGCTTCCCTGTCACCATAATAGCTGTTTATGGTGGGATGATTTTTTGTTTGCTCATTCTTTCAGCTTACTTCCTGACTTCAGAATTTATGTTTGGTTATAATATTAATATTTCTGGAGAGAATGTCTGAGCTGAGCTTTTGTCCTCTTGCGTCCTGCTGCTTTCTTAGAGGTATTGGTATTGGTATTGTGTTATCTCAATATCTCAGGGACAACTCAATCTAGGGATCAGAAAACTTTCTATGATCCCAAAATTGTGTGACCCAGGGCAAAACTCTCATCACTGCCCTCCTGGTCTGAGCTCTGCAAGTTCCCAACCTGAGTTTGATTCTGCACAACATTCTTGTAGGAGGAGAGTATAATTTCTCCAAAACCTATTCAGTTCTGAACTCAATTCATTATTCATTTGCAGGACTTATTCAAGGCATATGTACTGAGACATTAACTCTACAAGTATTCCATCCAACTATATGCCCTACTTTGGATAAATTATTTCTGTTGTACTGTTCTTTGTGGTTCCTCCAAACAGAGACAAATGAGATATATGGGGGCAAGTATTTCTTACTTTTAAAGGTAGATTAAAATTGAATTTTATTTTCTAATTTTTTTCTTTTGAGACTCCTCAACCCTTTTAGGATAATAAGTTGATCTCTTGAGATATTTCCAAATTAAGTTTGAGAATTCCTACCTTATGGAATCATCTAGAGTTATACCCACAGGCTCTATTTCAATTCTCTAGTACCTTGCATTCAAAAGTTAGGCTTTAACAACTCACATTTTATGTAGCACCCTACGATCTAAATTTTTTTTCTCACAATAATCTGTTAGGTAATACAAGGAAACAGGATTATTACATGTTAGGTAGTACAAATCTTGCTAAATCCATTTTACAGAAGAAGTAAATGAAGCATTGAGCATTTAAGTAATATTCCTGTAGTTGTACAATTAAAAAAAAAGCAGAGGCAAGAGACTTGAATCCAGGCATTGTGGCTCCAAATTCCATGCTTTTTTCTACTCCATTGCACTGGAGGTAGGGTATCAGTGAGCACAAGGATGAATGTGTTTCTAACAGGGTTACAGGTTGCTCTTTTGAACACATCTCCTTTAGAGGAGAACAATATTAGTGAGGCAATAGAAATCCATACATGTAAAGTACCTGTACCCATTGTAAAAATAAACGGTATTTAATTAAAAACCTTTTATGACATTTTAAACCTCTATTCACTAGCTAATATGCTTCTGGATTTTAGAAATTGAATAGATAAGACTTATTTTTCTCTCTCTATAATTATCTCCATGTGAAAATGTTGCTGATTTGGTGATTGTTTTCAATGCCTATTGCATCAGTGTCTGTCATCATCATGTTTTTCTTGTCACAGTGAATTTATTAGGAGGCTGCATGGAATAATGGAAAGAAAACTGGACCTGAAGCCAAAGGGCAGGGGTTGAATCTCAGCTTCACCACTTATTTGCTGTGTGACATTGGCTAAGTTATTAACCTTTCAAGCTTCAGTTGTTTCATCTGTAAAATGAGGATAATAAACAACAGCTTCAATACTGAACTCACAGAGTAGTTGAGAGAAAAGGGCTTTGTAGGTCTATAACATGTTATGTAAATATCAACTATTTTCATGTGACGATGTTCTTGAAACTTTATCTCATTTTGTGTTATTACTTTCTTTAAAGTGATCTGCATTTAGGCCATGGTTGTGATCCAAATGAAGGGTAATTCATTATCCTCCTTCTGTTGCCGTTGCTTTTTAGGTTGAGAAAGTAGGGTGATGCAGTGGATAGAGACTTAGACCTGGAGTCAGGAAGACCTTCATTCAAATCTGGCCTCAGAGGCTTAGGAGCTGTGTGATCCTGGGCAAGTCACTTAAGCTCTGTTTGCCTCAGATTCTCCAACTGTAAAATAGGGATAATAACAGCACATACCTCCAGGGTTGTTGTGAGGATAAAATGAAATTATATTTGTAAAGTGCTTTGTACCATGCCTGGTACATAGTAGGTATTATTTAAATGCTTGTTCGCATACAATCCCCCTAAGACACAACTTTTTACTACTCCACTTTATGTTCTTATATTTTATACAGAGGCAGAGATATATAGCTGAAAAAGTACTGAATTTGAAATCAGAGTGTGAGAGATGATCTCTCAGAAGTGAAGCCTCCTCAAAAGGTCATTAGTTCTTTTTAATGGTTCTGGTATTGTTGCTTTCAAAACCCTCCCCCACTCAGAGTCTGCTTTTTTTTAAATACGTAGCAAAAAAGAATAGCCCTACCCCCAACCTGAACTGCTTGTCCTTGCAGAACTTCCTGCCTTTTCTTGTCTCTAGGCAAACTTGTGTAAAGGCCTTTGTTCTCTGTTACTGGAGAAGATGTCTGTGAATAGATTGTGCACCCCAAAGCCTAGCTAATAGGATAAGAGGAAGAGGAGTTAGGGAGGGGGAACTGTGGTAAGGGCCTATAAAAAAACCTGCTTTATCTATGTTTGGTGCGGTCTGACACTGAAAGTTTATCTCAGTGTTAGTCACCCTTTCTCGCGAGATCGTAATAAAACTCCTTTCTGTTTTCTACCCTGAGAAACCTCTGAGTTTAATTTGGGAAATAAGTATAGCTATTCCACACAAGAGGAACTGGGCCTGACAGTCATCTCTGCCTCTTTTTGAGTTTAGGCAATCAGTTAATCTTTCTGAACCTTAGTTTCCCAATTCATAAAATGGGGATAATACTTGCACTGCTTCCCTAAGAAGGCTATTAAAAGGCTCAATTGGGACAAAGTACTTAAAATGTTTTGTAAAACCAGAAATTATGCTGGGTGTGGTGGTGCATGCCTGTAATCCTTACTACTATGGCTAAGTGGCTTGTTTGAGCTCAGGAGTTCTGAGCTGCAGTAGGACTAAAGCTCATTAGGGGTCTGATGTGAACTAAGTCCAGCTTCATTATGATAATCCTACAGCAGTGGGGAGGGGGGGAGTAGAGGCAGGGGAGAATCACACTATGTAAGGAGGGTCAAAAAGAGCTAGGTCAGAAACCGAGTAGGTCAAAGATTCCATGGTGATTGGTAGCAGAATTAGGACCATTAGTGGTGGCTGAAGTTCCAACCTAGAGGAGAGAGAGAGACAAAGACAGAGAAATAGAGAAAGACAGAGAGAGAGAGACAGAGAGACAGAGAGAGAGAGAGAGACAGAGAGAGAGAGAGAGAGAGAGAGAGAGAGAGAGAGAGAGAGAGAGAAGAGAGAGAGAGAGAGGGAGGGAGAGAGAGAGAGAGAGAGAGAGATCTAGGATCCACAAACAAACAAAACAATAGCAAGTGCTACATATAAATTATTATTATTGTACTTCATAGAACCATAGAATTTGAAAGTTACAAGACGGAAAGGTTATATAGTGCAACTACTTGCCCGATAGATAAATCCTTTGTATAAAACCATTTGCAAGTTGTCATCCAGACACTAATTTAAGTATCTCTGAAGACAAGAAAAATGTTAACTATTGAAATTGTGCATACCATTTCAGAACAGCCCTATTTGTTACAAAGATCTTAATTACATTGATGCAAAAACTACCTCCTTGAAATTTCTACTAATTGGTTCTAGTTCTCTTATCTGAGCTATCTTGAACATTTTCTTGTTGGAATTTTAAAAAAAAATTTATTTTTTATAACCTTAACAAACATCCACAAATATATACATTTTCACATACAAAAGATAGAAAAAGAAAATTATACATGAAGCCATGACTATCAGGTACAGTTTATTGTTTTTTAAGTTTAGCTACCATCTAGGGCTCCTTTCCTGACTTGCACATGTACTCACAATTTGAATCTCCAGAGGGTGGCTACTACTCACATTACATCTAGGATACACTGCAATCCTGCCTTCCTAATATTATAGCTTATAAATACTTATCCAAAGTGTTTCACAATAATAGTCAGACAATTGATAAAATTAATCCTCAGCAAAAACTTTTATTAAAATGGCATAGCATATATAGTAACTACAAAACATTCCCCCCCATAAACATTGTATGCTACAAATACGCATAGTGTTTATGGGAAGATTGCACTTTTCAGTACATTGGTAGTGAGGTATACATGTAGGAAAAAACACATGACCAAATCAAATCAACTCATGGCCGTGAAACTGCAGATCTTAATATCCTTTCTCTTTTGTAGAAAAACACTAACACAAATACAGTTAAAATAATTCATGTACTGTCTGTGTCTGAAAATGTGTTCGTCATTCTGCCCCTTGGAGGGGCATCATCCATCAACTCTGCCTGAGGTAAAGATCATGAGGCTTCTGGTGTCATGATTGCTTGTTGAATTGATCAGAGTTCTTAAAATACTTCAGTGATCTTCCTTTACATTATTATAATCATGGCATAAATTCTTTTTCTGGTTCTGTTCACTTCACTCTTTATCAGTTCATATAATTCTTCCCAAGTTTCTCTGAATCCATCCCTTTCATCATTTCTTATAGCACAATAATATTCCATTATATCATACACCATAATTTGTAAACATCAAAGCCCTCTGAGTAACAGCTGATAGTTCTGGGAACAGCCTCCAGTTTTGCCCCTCACCATTTCCCTACTTCAAGAAGCACATCAGAGTAATTTGCATAATCTTTCCTAGATGCTCAGTTGACTTTACAACTGAAAAGAGAGCGTAAGTCATTTTCTAAACTCTTAAAAGGTAACAGAGAGATGATTACCTAGTGGGAAGCATTGTGCCAAGGCACAGAGGAAAAAGAAGGATAATAGGGTAGATTCATCCTCACCTGGTCAGATTTGTTGAAGATGGAGAATGATAAGCCTTCCTATGTTCACCAGAGACGATGTTTTGAGGACAGGGCAACTGTGTTTGACCCAGTTTGAAACAAGAGAAAGTTCCATGTACCCTGGAGGCATTCTGGTTCCAGAGAGTAAAGGAACTATAAAACCTTCAGCTGATTCTCAGGTATCCTTATTCCATTGACTCATTGCTTAGAGGCCTTGAGGTTAACTAGCTCCAACTACAGGGAGAAAGGGCAGCTACGTGCCACAGTGGATAGAGCGCTGGGCCTAAAGTCAGGAATATGTGAGTTCAAATCCAGACTCAAACACTTTCTAGTTATATGACCTCAGGCAAGTCACTTAAACCCTGTTTGCCTCAGTTTCCTCATCTGTAAAATGACCTAAAGAAGAAAATGGCAAACCACTGCAGTATCTTTGCCAAGAAAACTCCAAATGAGGTCATGAAGAATCAGACACAACTGAAATGACTGAGCAACAATAGCAAGATGGAGAAGAGGGGAGCAAATCTAGCAAGAATTAAAGCTAATTAGGGTCAGCTAGGTGGCACGGTAGATGCACTGGCCCCGAAGTCAGGAAGACCTGAGTTCAAATCTGGCCTCAGACCAAACACTTGATACGTACTAGCTGTGTGACCCTGAACAAGTCACTTAACCCCCATTGCCTAAAAAAAGAAAAAAAAGAATTTATGATAACTCATGGGAATAGAGGACAATAATGGCATTATTATGTATTTGCTGATAAAATATGGAATGACAGTGGCAAGCAGTGGAATACCCTAGTCTTTGTTGGAACCTCTCTTAGTTTAATGCTATGAATCATTGGGATTATATAGGTCTCTGAGGTAAAAAGACCAACTAGAAGTGGGCAGAGGGTCTCTATTAACTTTCTATGGACCCAAGATTAAGGAGTAAAATAGTATAAACTGGTTAGTTTCTTAGTATGCAAACAAGTTTCAACATTTTTTGAATGTTTGCTTCCAGATGTTATTTTTTTCATCTAAAGGGGATTTTTCCAAACAAAAGTTTATTAATTGTCTCTGAGGTTTCTTTCTGTCTCTTGTCTAGCATCATGTGTAACTCTATAACTTCAGAGGTGATTAAAAAAGGGGGTGGGGGGGCAAGTATTTTCAGGCCAAATATTTGAAAACAAAAATTGCCTTATGAAGACCCAGCCTACATACGTAGAAATTTTGACCCATGGTTAAATAATACTTGAAATTTTAAATCACTGTAAATATGTTACATAGCTGTTTCCCAATCTCATAAGTGTAAGTTTCTTAAATTTTGGGGTTTAAATGATGAAAAGTAGATGGCAAGAACAGTGAATGTTTACAAAATTCTGCAATTATATCATTATATTAGAAAATCACAGCACTCTAACTCCCACACTCACTTGAAGCCAATCTTCACCTCTATACATGTGGCTCTCATCAGTTCAAAAGGAGGTTCCACATAAAATGGGAATTGATGTCTTATATATAAGCAAATGACCAATATCTTGGGAGAAAGTTTAAACACAAAGTTGCTAAACTTATTTGATTTTCCATTATTTTAGTTTTCTGAGTCACCAGCAGATAATCATCATCATCTTAGTATTCTAGTATCCAGGCAACAGTCAGAGATGTCAACTCATCTTGGATCATTCAGTAATTTACTTGATTAATTAGAATTACAGATCATATTAGTTTTAAATTTTTTTCTATGTGTCAAATGGAATGATTGGTCAAGAACACATGTTTGATTGCTTTACTTTAGACCTAATATATAGTCCAGAAATTCTATTCTTTCAGTGAAGTTTTCTAAGTTGGGTTTAAGTACTTTCATTTTGCTCCCTCCCACCAACACTGTAGTTCTAAGATATTAAACATTTTAAGAATGGATAAAATCATTTTCAAGAAAACCTTTAAAATGTTATGCTTAACTGAAAATTTTCAATTTCCTTCTTTAATATAAAATCATAGATTTAAAGCTAGGAGTGCTCTTGGAAATCATCTAATCCAGTGTCCTCATTTTACAGATGAGGATATTAGAACTCAAGGTGGTAAATGATTTCCCAAGTTCACACAGACAGTAAGCAGCAGGAACATATTTTGAACCCATGTCCTCTAACTCCATGGGTTTTATTTGTCTATATCCTCTTTTCTGCACAATAATTTGCTACAGAGTTGGATTCAGTTTATAGAATTTAGAGCTAAAAAGAACTTCAAAACCCATGTAGTTCAAACCTTCCATTTTATAGTTAAAAAAATGTCTACAGAGCTTAACCAACTTCTCAAGGTCCCACAGGCAGCAAGTAGCAGATCTAGGATTCAAATCCATGTCTTCTGATGCCAAATACAATACACTTTCCACTATACTATGAGTATAGTCACTTCTTAAAAATAACATTGGCTTGATGTTGAGTTTATGGGATCATAGCAGGATCATACATTAAAAAACTGGTAAGCTAAATTTTCTGTAGCCCAATAGAAGATACACTAAAGAAGCAAGATACAAGCAGAAAGTACATGAAGTCTTATCAATAGGGAGAGAAGGAGGAGGAGAAGAAGAAGAAGAAAAAGAAACTATCTAGAAAGTGAATTTCAAAATTAGACCTTCTCATGGCCCATAGCTGTGGACAGCATTTCCTTAACAAGAAAACAATCAATAAATGTTTATTAAGCACCTACTATGTGCCAAGCACTGGTCAAGATTTATCACACAGGTTGTAAGGAACAGAGCTGGAATTGAAACTTGGTGTCTGATTCCAATTCCTGATCTTGTTTCACTCCAACACACTATCTTTTGAGAAAAGTCTAGATCCCTTACCTAGAACCAAACCAAGGTTACAGTAGTAGGAGCACTGAGTACTGATTACTAGAACAGCAAATAATAGGCTCCCATATCATTGAAGGACTTAAAGTGGAGGCATCATGACCATTTGAGAAGATTCCTCTTCAAGCTCAGATTATGCCTTTGAGGATCGCTTCCAATATTGATAGAAAATCATGTGGAGATGTAAAAGCACAGCATATGTTTGGGCTTTTTTTTTCACCAATGGGGAACTACTGAAAGCTTGTAGTCAAGATCTTTTGAAATCTAGCCCATAATTATTCCTCCAAATACACTTCTCCTGCTCCCTTATCTAAGTCTTCTACTCTAGCCAAATAATAATAATAACAATAATGCTTTCTCTACTGGGATGACAATGTATGATCCTAGTAATACATACAGCTTCAATAAGCTTAATTATAAACTCTTCCTAGCATGGAAGATAAATGTCAATTTTCTGCTTCTTAAAGATGGCAGAACTGTTCTCAAATTACTATAGACTTTAGCAAAATACATGCATGGTAAGGAAAAATATGTATCTGGGGTATTAATTTCCCCTTTTATTCTACTATTATTTATCACCTGGATGTAGTATCAATACACCTGAATTCTTCATATAACAAGTTCCTTTCTGCATAAAGCTCTCTTGCATTATAACAGATTCAAATAACCAAAGCCTTGGTATCAGGAAGCTAGCAAAGAGATTCTTGTTATTGAGAAACAAATCTCTTTGGAATATATCTGCTGCTAAATGTGGATATGTCTTATTCCTCACACCAGTGAAGAAAATTTTAGATTCCTAAACGATTACTTCAAGGCATTTCAAAAGACCACAATTTTTACTTCCTCAGTAATGATTAGGACTGTAAGAAAGGAAATGGAAATGTTTTTAAAAATATAATCATAAAGCCCATCCAATTTTTAGAATCTATTAAAATATGATTACATTTTTATCTCTGCTATTTTCTCCTTTTTTTGTTATGTTTAATTACCATGAAAGTATTTTTAATGCTTCCTTCCTATTCATTTTTAGCAAGACTGAATTTGCAAGAATGCAATTGTGAGAGGTTGTGAAGGAAGGTTCTAAAGACTGGACATGAGAAGCAACAGAGAGGGAGAAACCAGAGATGAATTTGGGATTTCTATTCTAAGTGACTCTGAAAATGGTGGTACCATTGACAGAAGTGGAGATGCGTAAAGAAGGAGACAGCCTGGGATTCATGCAAGAGTAAAGGCAAGATGTAGAAGA